>NW_026851259.1:600000-943662 GCF_030913485.1 Colletotrichum godetiae | reverse complement strand
ACGTACCCGTCGTCCCGAGGCGAGCGATTACTTGGCAGGACAATGTTAGCGGAGAAGAAGTGAAGACGGCCACCTTAACAAAGACAACGACCCCTGGTGTGGACGGCATCACAACACGCCTCCTCCAGGCATGCTGGGATGTCATCTCGGAACCGGTCAGGCAGCTATTCCAGTCCTGTATGCGGGCCGGCCACTTTCCTCTGCCCTTCCGCAGAGCTGAGGTGGTCATGATCCAGAAGGCCGGCAGGGATGCCTCCAAGCCCGGGTCCTGGCGGCCGATCGCGCTCCTCTCGTGCCTGGGCAAGGGACTAGAGCGACTGATAGCCAGAAGGATGGCGTCCCTGGCGATTGTCGAGCGCATCATCAGTCCGCAACAGATCGGGGCTCTACAGGCAGGTCAGCCGTCGATCTGACGACCTGCCTCACCCACGACATCGAGATGGCCCTCCTAAAAGGACTCACGGCGACACTTCTGACTATGGACGTAAAAGGGGCGTTCGACTCCGTCCTTCGGAACCGGCTCGTCATTAGACTGCGTCAGCAGGGATGGCCACATGGCCTGACCAGACTGATCTTTAGCTTCTGCTGCAACCGCACCGCTAGAGTCCGACTGGAAGAAAGCACAACGGAGTACTTCCCGCTGTCATGCGGGCTGCCTCAGGGGTCACCACTATCTCCCATTGCCTTTCTGCTCTACATCGCAGAGATACTTGAAGACGACCCGAACGCGCGATTCGGGTACGCGGACGACATCGCCACTCTGGCCATCAGCCCCTCCCTGGAGAGCAACGTCGCAATACTCAACCGAAGCGCAGCCGGCATTCTCAGATGGGGCTTGGAGAACAAGGTCTCCTTTGACCCGAGCAAGTGCGAGGTCATCCACTTTACTAGGAAGCACGGCCAGCCAGCGGAGCTGCCAGAGGTCCGGGCGGGGGATTTGGTGGTCAAGGCCTCGACGAAACCTGTACGCTGGCTGGGTGTCTGGTTCGACAAGAGACTGTCCTTCCGGCACCATGTCGACGCAAAAGTAGCTGCAGCAAAGAGGGCAGCTCAACATCTGAGACAGCTTACGAACACAAAGAGGGGACTCCCAGCGGCCGCCGTGCGAAAAGCCGTCGTCTCCTGCGTACTGCCGATCGCGCTCTTCGGCGCCGAAACATGGTACGCAGGTATCACGAAGCCGGCTTCGAGACGCCAAGCGGAGACAGACACGAATCCGCCTCTCCAAGGAAGACCCGTCAACACAGGCCAAAAGGGGCTCGTGCAGAAGATCGACAGCGTCATTACAGCGGCAGCAAGGGCCGTTCTGCCTGTCTGGAGGACAACGCCAACCAGTAGCCTCCTCCGAGACGCCGGCTTACCGTCAGCCAAAGTCGCCTTAGAGGGCGTCCGCTTACGGGCCGCAGTCCGACTACAGAGGATTGATCGCCGACACCCGCTAGTCGCGCGGCTCTCCCAGCAGGGACAGCAACAGACGAGACTACAACGGACGGCTGAACTTCTGCCAAGATGCGGAAGACCAGCGTTCCTTCAATCACAGTACCTGCCAAGCTCACAGGATCAGATAGTAGTTCAATGCAAAGAAGAGGCTGCGAAAGCTTTCGAGCGCTGGCTAAAGACAGTACCGGAAAGCCATATGATCGTCTTCTCGGACGGCTCCAGGGCGACGAACGGAGCCGTGGGGTACGGCTTCGTCATCTACCGAGACTCCAAACGCATAGCACAAGGGTGCGGCCGACTCGGACTAGCAGAAGTGTTCGACGCCGAGGTCGAAGGGGCGCGAACCGGCCTCAGAAGGGCTCTGCTCACCAATCGCGGTCATCCAATCCACATATGTATCGACAACACCAGCGTTATACAAGGCATCCGCGGCAAGGCGCCGGACTCGTCACAAGACGCGTTCCTCGAAATCCAAGAAGCGGCCAGGATATTTGATATACGGACGCACTGGTCCCCGGGACACCAGGGCATCGAAGGAAACGAGGCCGCGGACCGGCTGGCCAAAGAAGGAACGACACTGCCGGCGCGGATGGGTCAAATGGCAACACTAGCGGGCATCAAGCGGCTTGCAAGGGAAAAATTACAAAGCCAGCACAGGAGATGGTGGTATAAAGAGCGAAGGCCGCGGTACGCGGACTTGGGGCTTGAGGCAGCTCTGTCCAGCCCTCCTGAACTGGCCTTGCCGCGGGCTACGTTACATCACCTGCTGGCGGCACGATCGGGTCACGGGGACTTCGAGCAATATCACCGACGTTTCAACCACGACGACGCTCTAATGATGTGCTCTTGTGGAGAGGCGAAAGACGTGGACCACCTGGTCTACTGTCGACTAACGCTGGCGAGGAGGCAACGGTGGCCGACCCTCCACTCTCGCAGTATGCCGAGCCCATAGGCCCTATGGATCTCTCGAGGCCTACTTCAAGAGATTAATCACCGACCCACGAGGCTTCGAGGCCTTTCTCCGCGTGACGGACTTCTTCCAGAAGATCTGTCTGCGGTAGCAGCATCCACACCTACGTAGATGTGAGTGCGGACTACAAAGAACCTCCCGATTCCAAGGGACGATTTGGGAAAGAATGACTGGGAAGAAGTCCGGTCACGCGGGAGAAAGGCCTCGAAGCCTCGTGGGTCGGTGATTAATCTCTTGAAGTAGGCCTCGAGAGATCCCATAGGGCCTATGGGCTCGGGCATACTGCGAGAGTGGAGGGTCGGCCACCGTTGCCTCCTCGCCAGCGTTAGTCGACAGTAGACCAGGTGGTCCACGTCTTTCGCCTCTCCACAAGAGCACATCATTAGAGCGTCGTCGTGGTTGAAACGTCGGTGATATTGCTCGAAGTCCCCGTGACCCGATCGTGCCGCCAGCAGGTGATGTAACGTAGCCCGCGGCAAGGCCAGTTCAGGAGGGCTGGACAGAGCTGCCTCAAGCCCCAAGTCCGCGTACCGCGGCCTTCGCTCTTTATACCACCATCTCCTGTGCTGGCTTTGTAATTTTTCCCTTGCAAGCCGCTTGATGCCCGCTAGTGTTGCCATTTGACCCATCCGCGCCGGCAGTGTCGTTCCTTCTTTGGCCAGCCGGTCCGCGGCCTCGTTTCCTTCGATGCCCTGGTGTCCCGGGGACCAGTGCGTCCGTATATCAAATATCCTGGCCGCTTCTTGGATTTCGAGGAACGCGTCTTGTGACGAGTCCGGCGCCTTGCCGCGGATGCCTTGTATAACGCTGGTGTTGTCGATACATATGTGGATTGGATGACCGCGATTGGTGAGCAGAGCCCTTCTGAGGCCGGTTCGCGCCCCTTCGACCTCGGCGTCGAACACTTCTGCTAGTCCGAGTCGGCCGCACCCTTGTGCTATGCGTTTGGAGTCTCGGTAGATGACGAAGCCGTACCCCACGGCTCCGTTCGTCGCCCTGGAGCCGTCCGAGAAGACGATCATATGGCTTTCCGGTACTGTCTTTAGCCAGCGCTCGAAAGCTTTCGCAGCCTCTTCTTTGCATTGAACTACTATCTGATCCTGTGAGCTTGGCAGGTACTGTGATTGAAGGAACGCTGGTCTTCCGCATCTTGGCAGAAGTTCAGCCGTCCGTTGTAGTCTCGTCTGTTGCTGTCCCTGCTGGGAGAGCCGCGCGACTAGCGGGTGTCGGCGATCAATCCTCTGTAGTCGGACTGCGGCCCGTAAGCGGACGCCCTCTAAGGCGACTTTGGCTGACGGTAAGCCGGCGTCTCGGAGGAGGCTACTGGTTGGCGTTGTCCTCCAGACAGGCAGAACGGCCCTTGCTGCCGCTGTAATGACGCTGTCGATCTTCTGCACGAGCCCCTTTTGGCCTGTGTTGACGGGTCTTCCTTGGAGAGGCGGATTCGTGTCTGTCTCCGCTTGGCGTCTCGAAGCCGGCTTCGTGATACCTGCGTACCATGTTTCGGCGCCGAAGAGCGCGATCGGCAGTACGCAGGAGACGACGGCTTTTCGCACGGCGGCCGCTGGGAGTCCCCTCTTTGTGTTCGTAAGCTGTCTCAGATGTTGAGCTGCCCTCTTTGCTGCAGCTACTTTTGCGTCGACATGGTGCCGGAAGGACAGTCTCTTGTCGAACCAGACACCCAGCCAGCGTACAGGTTTCGTCGAGGCCTTGACCACCAAATCCCCCGCCCGGACCTCTGGCAGCTCCGCTGGCTGGCCGTGCTTCCTAGTAAAGTGGATGACCTCGCACTTGCTCGGGTCAAAGGAGACCTTGTTCTCCAAGCCCCATCTGAGAATGCCGGCTGCGCTTCGGTTGAGTATTGCGACGTTGCTCTCCAGGGAGGGGCTGATGGCCAGAGTGGCGATGTCGTCCGCGTACCCGAATCGCGCGTTCGGGTCGTCTTCAAGTATCTCTGCGATGTAGAGCAGAAAGGCAATGGGAGATAGTGGTGACCCCTGAGGCAGCCCGCATGACAGCGGGAAGTACTCCGTTGTGCTTTCTTCCAGTCGGACTCTAGCGGTGCGGTTGCAGCAGAAGCTAAAGATCAGTCTGGTCAGGCCATGTGGCCATCCCTGCTGACGCAGTCTAATGACGAGCCGGTTCCGAAGGACGGAGTCGAACGCCCCTTTTACGTCCATAGTCAGAAGTGTCGCCGTGAGTCCTTTTAGGAGGGCCATCTCGATGTCGTGGGTGAGGCAGGTCGTCAGATCGACGGCTGACCTGCCTTGTAGAGCCCCGATCTGTTGCGGACTGATGATGCGCTCGACAATCGCCAGGGACGCCATCCTTCTGGCTATCAGTCGCTCTAGTCCCTTGCCCAGGCACGAGAGGAGCGCGATCGGCCGCCAGGACCCGGGCTTGGAGGCATCCCTGCCGGCCTTCTGGATCATGACCACCTCAGCTCTGCGGAAGGGCAGAGGAAAGTGGCCGGCCCGCATACAGGACTGGAATAGCTGCCTGACCGGTTCCGAGATGACATCCCAGCATGCCTGGAGGAGGCGTGTTGTGATGCCGTCCACACCAGGGGTCGTTGTCTTTGTTAAGGTGGCCGTCTTCACTTCTTCTCCGCTAACATTGTCCTGCCAAGTAATCGCTCGCCTGGGACGACGGGTACGTCAAACGGGTCACCCGGTGCGTCATCTTCCGCACTAAACCTGTCGAGAAGGGCTCCCGGAGCGCTTGGCCTTTTCGTTAGTATCCTCGATCGTCTGGTTGTCCACAATCAATGGGGGTGCTCTGGTCAGTGGCTCGCCTTCCGCCAACCCATGACTGATAGAGGTCCCGGTCTGAAGCGACTCCATCGATCTTTCCGGCCCAGTATGCTCGCTTAGCCTTCCTCACATGCTCAGGAATGCCTTCCGTCTTCCATTGGAGAAGGATTGCGTTCTGCTCCGTCTCCCAGGCTTGTGGTTGCGGGCAGCACGGTAGTTCTGTGGGCCTCTGCGCATTCCTCCGTCCACCAAGCCGCGCCTTTCCCTGTTTTCCTCTCTTCTTGCCGACCGCCTCAATGGCTCGGGAGAAGAGCTCGACGATGTGACTTGCCTGCCCGTCCAGGTCTGCCGGAGTAGGTTGATCCCCCAGATTGGGCATCGCAGCTAGCCCCCCTTCGATCAGGTCTCTCAGCCGAGGCAGCGCCGAGTCGGGCACTGACAGTGGCCGTGGCTGCGGGTGGCCCTCTCCCTGTGACACTGGGCGTTTGAATAGTGGTATGACGGCCACGATGGCCTCGTGGTCAGCTCCCGGGTGTAACTGTGGGCTGACCTGCGCGTGCGCAAAAGGGATATTAGAGAAAGCCAGGTCCAGGACATGTCCGCAATCCTGGGTTGCCACCCCAACTTCGCTGATAAGAGAGAGATTGTGGCCGTCTGCCCAGCCTGCGATGTCATCTCCCCGGTTCCCGTTCCTCGTCCCGGGCTCCCAAGAGTAGTGATGCGCGTTGAAGTCACCCGCGATCAAAGCTCGCTCCGGGGGTTTGAGTTCTAGCAGTATCCCTGTTGTGCGGCTGTGGGGGTCGCGGGGTTGTCTGTACACGTTGACGATAGTCGTCGTTTTGTCGACCACCAGCCACAGTACGTCTCTCGTGTGGACAGGCCTCTGCTGCTCCACCGTCATCCCTATCCCTTTGCGTGTGTAGGTCAATACTCTTGGTCTGGTTCCTTCGCTGTCCCAGAAGTCGACCGGGACGAAAGAGTCGAAACCCGGGTGCGTGTTCAGTTGCACGTTTCCGTCCTTCCAGCCCGTCCAGGGTTCCTGGACGAGGACCACATCTATCTGAGCCTCCCAGCAGAGCTGCAGGAAAGCCGTGTGCGCCGGGGAGATCTTTCCGACGTTGCCCTGCGCAACGCGTAGCATCCGTGGGGTCGCCGCTCTCGGCTTACGTCTCCGAGTCGAGTTCGAGGTGGGTGTAGGCATTCGCGACGTTGTAGTTTGGCTTCTGTGCTGCCCGTTGGCTCCTGCTTGGCATGGGTAGCACGGGACGGTCGATGGAGGTGTTGTCGGGGGAGTCTTCGCCTTCGCCTTCGTCCGCCTCGTCTTCATCCATGCTGCTGCTGTCAGTGCTTCCGTCACCGAGGCAAACGATCGAGCTTGCGGAGGGCGTTCTCGTGCGCGCGCGCTTGGCGCCGGGTTGCTGGTTCTGGCTGGTGGAGGTAGGGACGCCTGCCGCCTCCTGGCTACTGTCGGATCGAGTAGCCTTGTACAGAGTGTCCGATGCTTTCTGGCCGGCCTTCCGGATCCGAGCCCGCTCCTTTCGACCGGGAAGGGAGACGACGCCGTTTACGGCCGAGGGCCTCGCTGGGCAGTCTGTGTGGCTGGCTTGGAAGGGGCCGCAGCAGTTGGCACATTGGGGCCTGGCCATGCAGGGTCCCGTTTCGTGTGAATCGGAAGGTCTTCCGCAGTTGCTGCAGATCGGTCGTCGTCCGCAGAACCGGTTGGAGTGGTAGCCCTGGCAGCCGGGGTCGTGTCGGATGAGCGTCCTTCGTTTCTTGACGGGCAGAGATCTGCCGCTTTGGTTGAAGAGCCTGAAGGGCGTGACCTCTGATGTGAATGATATGAGCCAAGATATTTCGTTCGTGACTGGGTTGGGCCCAAGGCGGGACGGTCGAGCAAGGACAGGCTTCTGTCCTGTCTGTGCGAAGACCTCATCTTCAACGAGTGTGGCTGGGTCCAGGACGTCCCCGCCAATGCTGTGTAGTTTTGTTGGGCATCGCGGCACAACGTAAGTGTACCACTTGATAGGCGTCTCGACCTGGTGGGCGCCGAGGCATTCCGCCAGCTTTGCCTTACTTGCAAGTAGTCTTTCCTGTATTTGCTTGTTTCGCGGCTTCAGAGAGTAACCTGTGCTGATATGGTAGACGTGGGGAAGGTCCGCTAGCCCCAGGCCAACGGCCTTACAGACGATCTGTCGTACGGCGAACGGTGCGATCTTCCGAGCGGCCGCTAAGCTTTCTTCCGGGACGCGGGCAAAGATGCGGAGGTCCTCCTTCGGCTGCGCCTGCGGCTGATCCTCGGCGGGGAGTGTGGCCTTCGGGCGGGCAGAGCTCTGGCAGCTCTGGCCGCTCCGGGTCGCCGCAGTGGTGTTGCCCGCCATCGGTGCGACGACAGCCGCCCAACTCCGGGCCGCTATTGGGCTTGTCTCGTGATTGATCAGTCTCTTGAGGGTTTGAATGACATAGGCAGTGGCTTCTTTCGCGATCTGCTTTCTAGAACCGTCAAAGCTGGCGACAACGCTGTCGACGGACCGTGCAATGGTCAGAAAGACGTCTTTCCGTGCCTCGTACTGTCTAGCTTCTTCTGCAAGGGCTGTCAAGACGGACCCTGTGGCAGATCCGCTCGGAGCAGATGCGGTAGAGGCTGCGGGCCCCTCGGCCGAGGTAGGGGCGTCGGTGGTGGCATCAAGCTGGCTTCCCGTTAGGCTGGGCCGGGTCGGCTGTGCCTCGGCGTCGCGGCGTCGCTTAGCTCTTGAGGTGGGGTTCGGCTCCGGAGGTGTCCCGGAGCCTGATTCGGGGTCGGCTTGGTCGGCCGACATCAGTCCGGTGCCCGACGGCGGCTGTGAGGCCATCGCGGATGCGGGCTCCGGCAAGGGGAGGTGAAGAGTTTTCGGCTGTTAGTAATTTGGTGGTAGGCTCACTCATTCACTAACAGCAGATGCCAAGAAAAATTAGGCGAGAGGGAAGTTGTGGGGTATCCTTTAGTATGGGCGTTTGCATTTCCTCTCGCCGTGCTGTTGGCAATATGCGTTATCTGGACGACTTTCCTCTCACCATTATGGGAGGAGACGCTGTCTGCAAAGTCCGACAGAGACGATATGATGTAAGGTTCCCATCTTCAATGTAGCCTTGGAAGCTGACACCCACCAGGGGGTATTTGGAAAGTATCTCTAAGATCCAAGCATCCAACAAGAGGTAAGAAATCATCTCTGCAAGAAGGATCCGTTCTCACAAAATAGCGAGTTTCCGATCAATCTCCACGAGGTCTTAGGGGCGCTTCAACCACCGAAATCGTTAGGCTTGACCGAAACGGAGTTGAGTAATCTGTCTATGGAATCCTTTACCGGCAGAGTCAAGACGCGCCGGAACGAACTTCAACAGGCCTATATTGCGTCACAAGTGAAACGATATCATGCATTTATTGGTTGGACAACCTCCCAACTATTCGTCGGGATTCTAGCATTCGTCTCAGTATTGCGTCACGATACTGAGGCCGTGGTTCTTTGCGGGCGGCTCGGGCATCAGGTCTCGTCGCTGGATGACGGATGCGAAAAGATTGCCCAGAGCTTTCCCAAAGCTCTTCAGATTCTAAAGGCAATGGAGGATGCCGGAGGAATCTGGCTACGTCTAAGAGAGGGGAGTGATCAGGCGAATAACGCATTGTTTGACGCCCTGCGTTTGGGGAGGGTGAGTTCGAATAACAGTGGTATTCAGATCGAAAAGGTGAGAGGATCTAGAGAAAACATTTCGAGGGCTATACTGACCAAAGATACCTCAGGTCCATCTAAGGAATAACTCTTCCCCCACTTACGGCACGGTCAACCACTCTGCTGAATGGGCATAAGAGACGGCTAGAAGCAGGCAACGTAGGGTTCAGTAAAGATACGGATATGACAGTCACCTAGCATGTAATCAAAGCCCTGACTACTGCGATCAATGCAAGTTATCTTCGACAGATTGATGGGGTTTCGTTGAGTGCTGCATTTCATGCATGCCTCAGTAAGACGGCGAGACAGACTATGTTGCAACGTATAATGCCCTGAGGCTTCATCGCCGTCTACAATCTGTCGTAACAAACTATCCACATCGAGATAGACATTCGGCTTGATGGGGTAGTCTAAAAGGACTTCCGCTGGGTGTGTACAGAGTGTATACCTAGGCGACCGGCATAGCTAGGTCAAAGGAGAAGCGGAGCCCATGCAAGCTAGCTTAAGTGCAGAAGCGGAGCCCATGCGGGTAGGCTTAAGTGCAGAAGCGGAACCCATGCGGGTAGGCTTAAGTGCAGAAGCGGAGCCCATGCGGGTAGGCTTAAGTGCAGAAGCGGAGCCCATGCGGGTAGGTTTAAGTGCAGAAGCGGAGCCTATGCGGGTAGGCTTAAGTGCAGAAGCGGAGCCCATGCAAGCTAGCTAACCTTACAGTTATAGAGGGGAGGATGTGCTTGAAGTAGCTTGTAGGTGTAGGTAGATAGAGTGTGATACAGGCCTATATACCATGTCGTAGTTGAGATGGAGGGAGTCAAGGTCGGATCAGGTCATACGCGGTCTCGCTTCACCTGGGTTACAAGGGTAGGTCGAGTGCATTGAACGTGGGAAGATACCAAGTTCAAGGACAAGTCAAACAGTTTTTGAAGGCTATGTATGCGATCGAAAGTGGGACGTTGGCCTGCACTCAATCACAGAACGTGGTGCAGATTCCATCTGAATAAAGGGGTGACGTCATCTACCTAAGTAGGTCAAATACAGATGCCGCTGAACACCTACAAGGCCAGCACAAAACCCAATGTTGACGCGACGAGCTCCAATTTGGTATGTTGTATCCCAGTATATAAGGGCTCCAGCCTTCAGACCAGCATTTAACGACGCCCCCGACAGCTGCCATCGAGCGTTTCACCTGCAAAACAATCACTTTTCCAAATTCTTGCTTACCGATTCATTATGTCAAACCTGGTGATTCGTTCTCTTGAGAGAAATGAGAGTTGGTCGAAAGCACAGGCAAAGGCACGCGCGGCCACCTGTATCATCCATGTCTCTAATCCTGATTCGTTTGTGTCCATCGGGGCTTCAATCAGTCAAGGCACTGGCACACTTGTTGATGCATCGCGCGGCATTGTTCTTACGTGCAGCCGCGTCATAGGTAACGGCCCTTCCTTGGGTCATGCCGTGTTTGGAACAAAGGAGGTTAGTCACTACTTCCAAGACTAATGAGCGAAGCTGCTAAACTCCCGATGCAGTATCGTATCGAGCGATTATACAGTGATCCGGTCCACGACTTCACCTTTGTCAAGCTGCTTACCAAGAATGGACAAATACCCGAAGACCTTCCGGAGGGCATTAATCTACACCCTGAGCAAGCCTACCAAGGGTGCAAGATCTGCACCGTCAGTAACCCTGGAGGTCAAGAGAGCAATATTGGGCAGGGTTATATCTCCCGCACCAACTCTAATGTCCGCGAATGGGACTTCGACGAATGCAACACGGAGCTGATGACGGCCGCGATGAATTGCGAAGGAGGCTCTATTGGCTGCTCGGCCATCAACATCCAGGGCAACGGTCTTGGGATCATGATCGGCTTTGAGGGCACTGTCATCAATCTATTGCCAGTTGATTTACCGCGGAAAGCCCTTGAGCGTCTTCAGGATGACGCGCCTGTCAACCGAGGAACTCTTCAGGTCAAGTGGGAACTCAAGCCACTTTATGAGTGTGATAGACTCCAGCTTGGCCAGGAGTGGTTGTCTCGCTTTGAAGATGAAGGGGTGGAGTACCTGGTTTGTGCAAAGGTGGTTCTACCTCAAGGGCCAGCTGATGGGAAAGTTAAACCAGGACACATTCTTCTCCAACTCGACGACAAGCTTGTTACAAGTCTACTCCAGGTGGATCTGTATATGGACGCTCATATCAACGAAAAAGTCGGATTGACATTATGGAATGGAAGCAGCTCAAATGACGTTGAGTGTTGCATTGAAGATCTCCACAATCTCACACCCCATCACTTGATTGCACGGCAAGGGACGGTTTTTTTCAACATGGATTTGCTCACCGCCTTTGAATTCAACATTCCTGTGAAGGGGGTGATATCATCCGCAACTTTTCAGCCTCCTTTTGTTGGGCCAAGCCTGATCGAATCTATCCAGGGCACAGCTTTTTCGAGCTCGGAGGCGATGGCTACTGTATTCGAGGCGAATCATAAGCACCGCTTTATCACCATCTGCTTTAAAAACATCTGTAGCCACAGCTTGTCGACACCCCGCACCGGATACCAACTCACCATAATGGACAAGCCATGGTTTGAGATGAGGAGGCACCCTCAGCAGGGTGGCCCTTGGGTGATAACATCAATGACACGCCCAACAATCATTCAGCGACCGCTCTCTCACCTACAAAATTGTGAAGCAAGTGTGCCGCAGCCGTTGCTACCAGACAACGACAAACCCAATACCGGCGTCAAGGAGATCTTCCGTGCCACGTTTTCTTTTAGGGCGAATAGGAATATCTTTTCTGATGGCAACTGCGACAACAACCATCTTGGTTTCGGCCTGGTGTGCGACGTCAAACAGGGGCTCGCTGTGGTGCGTCGTGGGACGTTCAGTATGTTCGATGAGGTCACAATCACGATCAATGGCAGAATCAATATCTCGGCTAGCGTTGGTTTCTTGCACCCGGCACTAGACTTAGCTGTGCTGAAGTTCGACCCAGTCGGAATTGCAAACGCTTTTATGTCCGACCCTACTCTTACCGACAACCCGCTTCGACAAGGAGATACTGTATATCATGCCCCTTTCGGTCTCTCTGGCAACATCATCAACGAGACGCAAGTTGAGAATATTGATGAAGACTCGGCATATCGCTTCCACGATGACACGTCACCGTTCACCGCCTTCTCCTGCACGACCTGTCATCTTCGTATCCCTCCCAAAACCTACCAGACTGAGGGTATCCTGTTAAACCAGGATGGCACTGTTGCTGGTCTGATGCTCCCATCTTGTGCCATAATTCCGTCAGCCTTAATACGGAGCATGATCGAGTATGTTCGAAGTGGCCAAGTGGGGAAACTCATGTTCCGGGACTTTGACGTTCATCGTATGTTGCTAGCTGATGCTTTCCTGCAAGGACTGGACCGGAAGTGGGGAGAAGCCATCACACACAAACATGTGTTGTGTGTTGGGAAGGTACCAATCGAAAGCCCCTTGCTGTCGTCTAGCATGATCAAGCACCCGCTACGCCATGGAGACATCATTCTCAAGGTCGAAGGGCTCCGGGTCAGCACAGTTTCAGAAGTTGGCTTCCATTACTTGAAGCCCGTTCTGAGCATCTTGCTATTCCGCAATGGCGAAGAGATCGAAGTTGAAGTACCCACACTCTCTCTCCAAGATGTCACCATCGACACGGTAGTTAGTTTCTGCGGCAGCTGGTTGCAGAAGCCTCCTCTTGCTACACGCATGTCCGGTCGTCCTGTTCATTCTCAGGTATACACCACAGCTTTTATGAAAGGAGGCCAGGCCGATATGTTCGAGTTGAAAAACGGAGCTTTCATCGTCGGAGTAGACGGGAACACAATCTCAACGATGGCGGACTTCGTGGGCCACGTGGCCAAGATACCTTTCGAAAAATACTTTCGGGTTGAGTTTATTCCCGAAACGCAGGAACACAGGGTCATCACTATGATGAAAAGTGTCATAGGCCCTACACTTCTCTGGCGAAAGTTGCCCTCCCAAAACGAGGAAAAGGTTACGGTCAGTGTGGTTGACGACGAGCAGTGGAGTCAAGGATGGACATTGCCTAGGGCCAAGAGCGAGCGCATCCTTCTTGAGCCGCCAAAGTATTGACATGGAGGATTCTGTGGTAATTTGTTCTGTGGTAGATTTGAGAGTAATGCAAGGGAGCTTGAAACTTTGCCCTTACAAAGTAGATTTGAGTCAGCGCGACCAAAGTCGCTACTCTGAAAGAGCAGAGTGTCTGGGTCGTTGCATCCGCTCCGGAAGGGGGAGGGGGCCAGGATTCCGCGCCGCTGACATGCCTAGCCATTACCATTGGCAACGCCCTAGCCAATCGACGAAGTCTAGTAGTAGATCCCAGCCACCTAATAGACGTCCCATACTGGCGCACTGTTGCTTATCTATTGCTTACCATTGGTCAAGCTCAGGATAGGGGAACCCGTTCATCGGCCCCTCCCCCATTCACCATCATCCCTCGTTCATCATCACTTGCTTACCATCACTCGCACTCTTGCCATCATGGCGTCTTTCCTGGCGCATCAATGTGCTTGTGGCGAAGCGTTCCCCGACGAGGCATCGCGTTTTGCTCACCTTTTGCACTACGAGGCAAGTTAAGAGACCGTGTGCATTAGGCGTTGCTAATTTTACTCTAAGAGCTGGCTTCAATCGCTCTCTAAAGAAATAGAGCTTTGCAAAACACACAAAGCGATACAGGGTCAACAGCCGGGCTCAGAAGTAGGTTTTCTGCATAACAGCGATCTCGAGGGGGCTGGCTGTCCGTTGAGCAATTGGAGCACCTGCAATCAGTCGTTTGACTCGAGATCCGATATATTTCAACATTTTGGACAACGTAAGTTCAGGATTTTCATACCCGCAAACGCTGCTTACAAAGAAGTAGACATCGAGTGCGAAGAGGTGTGTGTATTCTGCTATAGTCGATTCCATCGCGCCAGCGAATACATCAGTCACACCAGACTTCGATGTTCGGAGCAGAGTTGGACGAACGATGAAGTCAAAAATCTTTACGTCGAAGCTAGTCGCAGAAAGCTATTCGCCAAAATCGAGAGAGAGCTCGAGTCAGCAGTGCTCCAGGAGCAGCAAGCAAATAGCGGCGTTCCTGCGCTCAAAGGGGCTGCGTTGGCTCTGCCCGATACTACAGAAGTCGATCCGCGTCGGTCCGTCCCGGCTGCTCGGGGAGCATCTCAGTCAATCTCAACGGAGGCACCAAGACTGGTACCTCCATCGTCCTTTTCGCCATCTTCAGGCATCGCTTGCCCGACTGTATATTCGACAACATTCAATGTGACCTCGCCGCATCTCTCAGCACAAGCGCTGAATGATAACACAATGCCAGAAAGCATAGGGACGGATGCAACGACCCAGTCATCACATGGCCAACTCGCACCTTTCGTAATGCCATCCAATCAGCAAGCAACCCAGCCGGAGCCGGACTTCGATTTCTTCTTCACCCAACCTCATGAGGGCGCGTCTTTCGATGCACCCGTCTCGATCATCAACACAAACAGATCTTTGTTCCAGGTAGCGCGAGAATGTAGAGAAGTTCCAGACCCTAGAGAAGATAGCGTTCCAATCTGTCCCGACCCTCGATGCGCGACATGTCTTTCCATGGGTGAGGAGGTACGTGTCGCTGAGCTCACTGACAAGTCGCGCAGATGCTGACACTAAGTTCAGGGGCAGGAATCAGGTTGTCAAAGCTGCCATCTGTCGCAGCCGCTTCGTTCTCTCACCACCCCGGTATGTTTTGAAGAAAAACAGATTTTCCAGAAGTGTAAGCTGCTGCTTTGTTTCCGGTCACCAGCCTCTTTTCACATAGTCTTTAAGGAGTACAAAATGTGTGCCGCTGCATGATCCGTAATTAATGGTTTTCAAGGGGATGATGAGCACTATAAATGCCAAATTCGATGGCCTCAAGTACAAAGCCTTTCATCCGAAGGCTTGCTACACTTCGAGGTATTTCATTTCAGCGGCACTATAACTCTCAAGGTGCCTGGCGAGAAGTTCATATCGACAAATCCAGAGCACAAGAGAACCTGGGAGAAGTCTAAAGATGGCTGGGTGGGCCGGTCAACGGATGCAGTGCGCCTGGGTGATGAATCGCAAGCGGTGCGTCAGTCCTTGCACACTTACATTTCAACGTGCCGTGCACAATGCGTTGCAATGTCATCCGGGGACACTATACTGCAAGAGTTGTGGCAACTACTCCGAGATGGTTCGATCCCTACTGACAAGGAACCTATGCTACCTATGGCATTTGATCTTTGGACGGCAAATTGTATGTTAATGGAGGGATGGCGAACCTATCGCTCCTTACAACACTTCGACGGATCATGGTTTCCTTTCCAAACGAACTCAACACCGCGAGTGCTGCAAAACCAGCTGGACCAAATGCTTGAGGGCTACGTTGTGGCGCGTGAGAAGGAACTTCTCAATCGCCTTCAATCGGCAGTATTTCAGCGGGAATCCTCGTCTAGACTTGATGTCATTCTGACCATCGTCCTTCTCCTGAAGATAGTTGAGAAAGACATGTGGAGGTTGCTGTTTTGGATTCGGCACCGCGCCAGAGTAAGTCTCCCCCGAAATGCAGAGGGTACGTTACGAACCTTATAGATATACAAATGGCGACACCCTTTGAAACCGAAAGAACTTATCGAAAAGTCCATTTTCTTTTCCAGACTGCTGATTGGGTACGCGGACTCGGCTGCCGTGCGAGACCTCCCACCTGGTCTATTCGGACACATCATGCTCGCCAGTAAGTGGTAGTGGTGTCGTAGCTAACATCGGCTAATTACTGGCAGACGATTCCAATCCCCGATACGACGAGATGAACAGCGAGAGTGTGAACGGGAGCTTGGTGCCCTTGGTTCTTCGCGGGGATGTTCCAACCTATACGACGACAGTAGAATCACTGCTTGGTAAGAGCGTATAGATAGGGGTTATTTCCATACGTAGTCGTTATCTCTAATGCCAATTGCTCACATTTCCCACTGTGGCACAAGAACCGGCGCGCGATTACATCATTAACTGTCACGTGATGGCAAGGGTGGGATGCTTGTGTGACCCAAACGCTGCTTAGGTGCGGGGTCTGTCCCTCCATTTCAACTCTTCCATCTTACATTTCCTTTTATCTACGTTTCTTGGTCGTTCATTGGAACGACTAATTACGTTCATACCGCCATGGAAAACCGAAAGTCATCGCTCCCTTTTCTTGAGGTCATTGAAGGCCTCAAGAACCTCAAACGGGCTGGTTGGGTAGAGCGCGAGGTGCCCGAACCGGAAAGTGTGAGCGATCACATGTACCGAATGGCTTGGTTCTGCATAGCGCACCCTGAAGTAAATGTTGACAACCATTGTGGACTTCCGACGCTAACGAAGATCTAGCTGGAAAGTGAACATATGGACAAGGCCATTCTGATGTGCTTAATTCACGACATTGGCGAAACCACGGCAGGCGACATTACCCCGGCCGATGGCATCGATGCCAGTAAGAAAGAATGCTTTAGCTTATGTTTCGGGCTTTTCTAACAGCTACAGAAACCAAACATATCCGGGAGAAATTGGGGGTTCAGTTTTTATCTCTCTTGCTCAAGCCGTCAAATCCCTACTGGGCTTCGAAGATGGTTGAACTATGGGATGAATATGAGGAGGGGGCGACCAGAGTTGCCAAGCTTGTCCACCAGATCGACAAGCTTGAATGTTTACATCAGGCCTTGATCTACTTAAAGCGTCACCAAGGCAAAACCGACTTCCAAAAATCTTTTGCGAGTTTCAAGGAGCTCCGCAAAAAGATCTCCGACCCTTGGCTCTCGGCAGATGCGGATGCTATCCTGGCCGAATGGAATGCGCTTACAAATAAGGAGCAGCAAGCATCGACAAATGTTGTTTTTGTGATCGGTACGTGCTACCGCTTCCCACAATTTTGCTTACTTTAACATGGATAGGCGGCCCTGGCGTTGGGAAAGGAACTCTATGCGCTCGCATAGCCGAGGACCTCAACTTTACACACGTGTCCGTGGGCGACTTACTGCGGGAGGAGAAAGACAATCCCGCCTCAGAGTTTGGTAGCTTCATCCGGGAGAGCTTCCAGGAGTCGGTCATTGTTCCTCCCTATCTTACCACGAGGTTGTTGAAAGACAGGGTTCAGGCTATACAATCCCAGAACCGAGGAGTTCTCGTTGACGGCTTTCCGCGGAGCATCGAGCAGGCTGTTGCATTTGAGAGAGAGGTAGGTTACGAGATCCAGATCGACATTGTAATGCGCTAAGCCTCTGCTAGATCTCTGACACCTACATGACCGTATGCCTTGAATGCTCGCCTGAGACCATGATCAAGCGTGTTCAAGCAAGATCAGGCTCGTCAAATCGGGACGACGATGATCTTGTCACATTGAAGAAACGGCTCGCTACTTTTTCTAGCACCAATGATGCTATAGTCAAGCACTTGTCAAAGAACAAGATGGCGAGAGTAAGTGAGTCTACTCTGGTGATCTGCAGCGTTACTGAGCATTCTTAGGTTGATGCCGCACGATCTTCGGACGAAGTGTTTACCTCGGTCAGGGAGCTTCTCGTTCGTGAACTATGATAACACTGCGTTTCATCTAGTTCTTCTTTGGATACGCCCAAGGGGGACTTTATATACTCCTCCTCAAACCCGGATTTTTATGCACATGAGCCTGTTCACCGTGCATCTCATCTGTTCACCCAAACCCTTCCCTATTTCTAGCAATAATGCAAATGTCTCGACTACTCCACCGAGAGAAACTCCAACCTGATGCTGGGAACATCGATTTTCAGTTAAACTAGGGAGGTTGCTGGACGGCAACACGATCTCCAACACTTGCTCCGAGACTTTTCGGTCAAGTTCGAAAACGACTTGACTGGAATTGAGGCGAATTACTGGGAAATCCCTAAATACTTTGTGTGAAACCGGAACATCGTTGGTAGAGGGCTTAAGAAGCACTTTCAATTGCTAGCAAGTGTTGGCCGGCGAATGGCAGGCTCTAGAATGCACTAGTCAACCTGCTTGAGTCGAAGAAAGTTGGAAACAATTGAAGAAAGCAAGCCAGCTTGCTGGTTTCAATGAACCGATAGGTGAGGGTGAAAATAAAGGCTACTGAAAGATATTGCGACAAACCTTCTCATGCCTGCCTCAAGATGAAATTACTGATATCTTTGCCCATATGGGCGACAACTCTTTGGTGCAATGTTGAGAAACTGCTTCTGGGCCGACTTTAGCTGTATTAACTCGAGTGCCTTTTGCTCTGCGCTGGTAGGTGCAAATGTAGCGAGGGGACGAATAAACATGCACTGATTCTCCAGGGGGCAAAACGAGACATCCTATGGGCGAGGCCGCTCTATCTGGACATATTACACAGATTTCGCCACAAACAACAACCGGCAAACTGTGGATCGCGCTGGGACCAAAATATTTGGCCCACGGGTCTACCCACTTGATCTGGATCCTACTGGGCGCCAACGCGCTATTGAGCGTACAGTCATTGGCCCACAGAGGCGTGAGGGGTAAGATTGACAGCTACCTGCGATGCTCTCTCTGCATCACTGCTGCCTAGACAAGGCACAGCGGATGTAAACAGGCCTGGGTTTGCAGTGTTACACAGAGGCAGTGGCCGACCTAGAAGAGATCGCCAACATTTACTTGAGATGCCCTGAAAAGGGGGTTGTATGTCTCACGCTTTTGTTGCTGTGGCCACACGATGCTACAACGGGCGTCTTCCCAAAAAGCAATGAATGTACTTGAGGTAATGATTTGCGAATGGAAGCCCTTGAACAGGCTGGAGGTGTATGGAAACAAAACAGTCGAATGGACGTAGTAAACCGTAGGAGTACTGTGGGTCTCCTTCGCTGTTCCTTGCCGCTTCCGATGGAAAATGCAACGTTCTGCACAGGCTCTTAGGTAACTCGTACAAGCAAGGAATGCGCTACACGATACTCTGTCACCATCAAATAGCCACGTGCTATTCACGTCCGCACCCTCCCGCTGTACTGTTCCCGACGCGACTTCGCCCCAAAAACACCTCATCCTCCAGCCATTTTCCGAGCAGGTGAAAGTACATCCCAGATGCCAAATACGTACTCTGTAAAAGTATCTCCCCTGAACAAACAATGAGCCTTAAAAGTACCGTTTGATTTCGAGAAGCGGCGTAAGCACTGGTGTAAAAGGACGTTGTAGAAGGTACAAGGTATTAGGAGGTAGCGCTCGTGGAAGAGTTTCTTTCGGTGGATACGGAACACCCATGCTCGATCATTTGGTACAAGTCCTGTCGGGACCATCCCTGCCCTTGGCATGGTCGAAATGGCCCTCTAGTGTGATTGGGCAGTGTACGAATATCTAGGGGAGTGCGTTTTGCCATAACGAGTTATGCATAAGATACTTGACAGCACGGGGTGATGCAGCAGATGCCTTGGCCCCATACACCATGCAGAGAATCGGTCCTCATTCGTTGCCAGCTCGCTCACCGCTCCACATTAGTCACTCCGAAAAGTGGTCATGGCTCCCAGCCAGCGCATGGCACCGAGCCTTGTTGAAGTCGGGAGCCACAGCTATTTAATATGATGTTCACTTCTGCACTTGAGTCCAGGCATCGTTAATACAGAAGATGGCGGCCCGGTTCCCCGTCAAGAACTCGATTTGGGAAATCGACCGTAACACTTGGTCAGTCGGCGAACGACTACTCCTTTCTCGCACGCCTACCGCACCGGCCGACCGTTGGTGGAGCGACGGCTGTGGCTCCTTTTACAGCATTTCCGAGCTGGCCGGAACACCACCTCCATCTCGGCCATTGTCAACCTTGTCCTTGACCCCTATACGACTTATCTACGAAGCCGGCGACAGCTCTGCTGTCTGGGCAATCGGGGACGCCTTCCTGAAGATTAAGAGCTCCGATCATCCGGAGACGACTCGGGAGCATGTCACAATAGCCGCCGTACATGCCATGCGACGCAGTTTCACTATTCCGAACGTTCTCTTCCACGACGAGTGGGCTGGCCGTCGATACTTGGTTCTGTCCAAAATCCCCGGGTGCACCCTCGCCGACGCATGGAAAACAATGGATGAGGCGACGAAATGTCAGTATGTCGATCGGGTGGTGGATGTTTGTAATGAGCTGGGCAAGCTTCGGAATGATTGTATCGGTGGCATTGATGGGAATCAGCTCCTTGAACCGCTACTTGTCAAACGCAATGCGGTCGCAGATTTCAGTCACGACAACCTACTGAAGGCTTGCGAGACGTTAGGTATGGACTGCTCTAATTTTGTATTCTATCACTGCGACTTGGGGCCGGGCAACTTAATCATAGATAGCGATGGATCGCTTGGTGTCATCGACTGGGAAATGGCTGGCTTTGTGCCCAAGGACTGGATCAGGACCAGATTCTGTATTTCTGGCGGTTTGGATTTACCTGGCACGGGTGATGAAAGGGTCGATTGGAGACGGCGTATGCAAAGACGACTATCTACAGAAGGATATCCCGAAATTGCTGACGAGTGGATGAGTTGGTGGAGGGGAGAATAGATTTATTCCTGGGTGCCACAAACACATCTCTAGACAGTCATATCATCTGAAATTTCTTCTAGCTCTTGCATTCGTCTTCCAATCTTGTTCGTGTCTTTCTGGCGTCAAGGTTTTTACCATATTTGCAAGTTCGGTAAGGCACGAGGATAAACGTACGAAAGTCGCTTATTTGACAACCTGAGCGGGGACCTGCTCGCAAGGCTTGCCATCCTTCATCCCACCACACTTGGTTCCTCCGGACATGTTGTTGTAACCGCACGGAGGGCAGTTGACGGCGTTGATTAGTTCCGAGGGGGTGATCGCGGCCATGATGGCTGAACTTGAAGGCCAAATAGAATTTTACAAAGATTGAGTAATTTTGTCGGAATGTTGCAGTATGGTAATATGAAGGGTGAGTGAGAGCTAGATTCTCGTCCGACCGGGAGTGTTTTGGAGGCTCTTTTCAAATACTCAGCCCCTTGAACTGTCGTGGTTATCATGGCCACAGTCATCACCAGCCGGCAACCTGCAGTAGCGCCTACCAAGAGGGCTTGCTGATATCCAACCCGAGTGGCACGCTTCCAATTACTCCGGCAAGACTTGATGAGCCATGCTGACCACCATCAACTCACTTTTCTGCCTCACGTTCACTGCTCCTGTAAGTGTCCATATTAGGCATTGGAACCTAAGTCCCAGCCTTGGGTTGCCCGGAGGATCTGTCAGCGATTGGCCGTCTCAAGTGAGGTGGGAGGCGCAGGGGGAGGGACAGCACATACTGTGTAATAGACGCCAGCTAGCGTGGGACAAGTCCTGCGAATGTGGGGGGTTCATGCATATTCGCATGCCATGTCCGACGATTGAGATGTACCTAGGTGGCTAGGAACCCAGAACTAGGAATATAGGCTAATATTTGCATACGCCTAGTTACCCACTAATGCAGTGTAGACTGGATGGATAAGTGGAGAATTTTTTTGGGTTGTGCGCTACTTTCTCACCATGGGCTTAGCGCCGATACAGTGGTGAACTTCTGGGGCAGCTGGCTGCAGAAGCCGTCACTTGCTGTGTGGATTGCTCGCCATCCTTTTTGCTCCAAAGTGCACATGACAGGAAGATCACGAGAAGGCCTAGCGGCTTCGTATGGAATGCCTTGCTAGGCTTCACCGTCGGTCTTCATAAAGTATCAGTCATATTTGTGTTTAATGTGTGCTCGAAATGCATGAACACAAAAATACTCTAGAGTATTAGTCAGAAGATGGATTGAGAGGCAACATCTACTTGTGTGATTGGAGCCGCGGGATCAATGTTCCGAAGTAGGTGCAGGTCGACGTGCTTGTAAGGGGAGGTTTACTCTGGACTAGCTACCGCCATCAGAAGACTTTTTCGGATGAATGCCGGCTTTTGATTCCAGGTTCATCTGTTTTCTCCCTTCTCTCGCTTCGTTTATTCGCATTCGCAGTAGAATGTCGCCCGTCCGGACGAGGTTCAAGACATGAAATACATCGCCTGATGCCCGTAATCGATGGAGTATTTCGATAGCTTCGGTTTCAGGCCGTGAACAGAGGTTTCCGACTAGCTCGAAGAGCTCGCTGTTCACTTTTTTGAGCCCTTCGAGACGATCCTTGATCGCCTGGCGGGGCGTTGTTTCGGGCTCTGTGCCCCATCCACAACCGATGTTCAAGTTCGAACATCGCGAACAAGTCGGTCGAACTCCGGAACACTGTAGCGAGAAGGGAATAAGTCTCTGGCCATATTTATCCAATTCTCCGGTAACTGCGGCTACATGGGAAGCTTACCTTGATTTTCCGCTTACGGCACTCCAGATAAGCCGATAGTACCGTCCGTCTTCGCTGTCTATGTAATCTAACGCGAGATTCGGAGCTGGCCCGTAATGGTTGTCGGAAACTGGTTGCCATCTCAGTATTCTTCGAGTTCGGGTTGTCTTTTTGGTCATTATCGTGTTGCCAACGTGGCATCTTGTGAGTGAAAATAAGGAAACCTGAGTATATGTGTATTCGCGGCATTGCTAGAACCTACTATCGCAGAAGTATGACGAGCGAATCGTCCATCAGCGTCTCGTAGCTGCTACATATTTCTCCTCCGCTGCAATACACAACTTATACACCCGGCAGGCATGATGCTGATGGAGGAGACACTCTTGCCCTTCTAAGTTACATTAGCGTGGCTGGGCATCTGCCAGAGACCTTATGCCTCAGGGGCAGACCGGCTCGGCCTACCTCTGGCGGCTACGTCTCATCTATGGGTTGCTCCCTCGTTCATTACCATGGCATATAACTTCAGTCTATAAGGTAGTCCATTGACTGCAGCCTATCAACGCCAAAGATTCACAGAGGCATTGAGCGTCCCAATTCTCATCAGGGATATACATTTAGTAACATCAGGGTTTCTTTAGGGTTTTGTGATGACTGCTAAGTGATTGGGCCTCCGCATCTCTAGCAGACACCGGGGTACACTTCAAACAGTCTGATAGGTAGTCATCATTCAAGGTTGAAGACAAGTATCGGCTCATCCGGCGTCGTATTCCAATGACGACTCAGTCCACAGGCACACTCTCAAACTGCATAGCTCTGACTCACGATATGCGGACGAGTCGAATGTATCGACGAGCCTTTCCGGTCATGGTCGTAGTAAGGCTTCGTCACGTCTTCATCCTTGCGACAGCATGTCCGCAAATGTAATGCGGATGCGGAACGACGGGCTGAGAATTAACCCTCATTCCCCCTTCCTGATCTGTTGGTGTCTAGTCGTCATGCTGCTTGCTGCATGTCACTCATTACTTTGCTTGCCGAGCGCAATACTGCAACCATTAACGATGCTGCAGCCCATACTTCCATCCTCTCCCTATCGCTCAGTGAGGCAAGGCATGAATCACACTGGCGAGTCACATCTGCGGACATGTTCGACACGTCAATCATGCCTTCGGGGTGTCGCGAGCCGCCTAGGCCCATGATCAAAAGTATATAAACCTACGATCGGACTGATGCAGAATAACTGTCCTCTCTCTCTCTCTCTCTCTCTATCTTTATCTCTTTCTCCATTTCTTCCTTTCTTCCATTTCTGCATCGCCCATATAGCAAACGCGGAAGATGTCGGAGCTCACGGGTAGTGACCCAGCCATGGCCAGTACGCCAGAGTCTGCAGCCAACACAACACAACAGACAACTTGCAAATCTACAATTACCTCTCCAAAGCTGGAAGATGTCAATACAGCCCTTTTGTCGCAGCGAAACACCGATATACCCCAAACACAAGGATCGGACTTCACGAACATTCCAGAGGCAATCCTTACCTCGGAGCCAGGCATCAACAAGTCAGAACCGGACGGTGATATGATACACCCTGAAGTCCTTGCGACTATGCAGTCGGTCTTCAAAGAAGAGGTGAGGGCCCACATGTCGGAGTCAGCCGCCAGCCTGGAGTCAGTCACAGATTTGACGCCAGAAGCCATTGCAAAATACCTGGCTGTTCACACGAGAGATATGGCACTTGTCTCCATGGAAGATTTCAGCCCAGCATGCAGTCCACCAACAACCATTATACGAAGCTGTGCACAGGAGCCAGAAGAACTCCGATTCTTCAAGGCTGAGGCACATGATTACACCTCTCCGATGGAGCGGCAGATGAGAGTCCACACTAGCGATTTAGGAGAAATTACCCGGCAGATGATCTCCTTTGCAACAAACATGTCCCAACAAGCAGGCCCTAGTCACCGTCCATCGGTTAGGTTCGAGAAAATTTACAGCTTGCAGCCTTATCAACCTACTGAGCATTTCACGGGAGAGGCTTACCCTCTGACTCACAACATGTTGCTTCTTGGGGCTACGCTCCCCTCGGAATTTTCGTGGCAATCCGATTGCAAAAGATCAAGGGTCACGGTCAACACACAAACCGGAGTATGGATATTCATTGAATACAGGGGAATCCATGGCGACTACTCCATCTGGATGGATCGTGAAGTTGAAAAGGGTTGGAAGCTAGGTCCTCTGTCCGTTCACTTGAGAATTTGAGTCTATGTCTCTCTTTGGGCTACGGAAGTAGCGGCTAGAGTGGCTGGATTCAACACCGTCACAGGCAGAGCAGGTTGTAATAGGAGCCTGCATAACGATGGCTGCCTATGGGCTATTTCACTTCCTCGTTAGACTGTGGTAAAGTTCAACACATACGCCAGTAGCATGTATGCAGTAGGCCAAGTTTACCCTAACTGCATATGATTATCTTGTTTTCCAACCATGATTTCATCCGCATATTGTGTTACCCTGCAAGACTTTTCGCTTCGTATGTGTGATTTGAATTCAGAGGATGAGTGCTGAAGAATTCGATATCTTACATGAACAAACAATCAGCTGTTGCAATACACGAGCTGCCAGCCAGGGAAGTTCGCCGACTCCTGATTCATCATGTGCGAGTATTCCTGAAGTTAAGACAATTGAAATGGGGTGTTCATGGAACAAGTTGAATAAAGCCACATGTTCCATTGACATCCAGCCTATTGCTGTTAGCACGCTGCACCAGAGGGCTGAGATCACCGTCCAACGAAGCTTACGAGAGCGGCAGGCCCTGTACAGGTGACTTGAATGAAGCTGCATGGCACTGAAGCTACGCGGGACTGACAGACAGTTGCATGGCCACAGGGCCCAGATGAACCCAGCATCAAAACAGGGAAGTCGCTGCTCTCCCCTTCGCTGAGCAAGGCAAAACCTTTACGTCAAACATGATTTCCTTTACCGAGGACGAACAGGATTACTCAACAATACGCGGTAACGAAGGCTCTCCTGACAACCAAGCAAGCTTCACAGTCAGACCCGAATCCTCCCCACTTGATTCCATGACGGTGCAGACTTATTCGCCTTTCCTTGATCGATCAGGAGCTCCGGCTCCGGAATGCCACGTGCAGGCGCCAGCGGGGCACGAGATGACTTACACCAACCAACACTTTAAAGACTCGCTCAATTCGATCCTTTACGGGTCGTCCCTTGCATCGTGGTACAGGGGACAGGGGCTGGTACCTCCACATACGGAGAACTCTCAGGGCTGGAGCACTTGGGATGGCGGCGGACCGACAGACATAAGCACCGACGATGAAACACGGCAGGCGGCGTTGCTACTTCAAACCCTTGGCGATGCCCATGAAAGAACGTGAGCGAGAATTTGGTCATCAGGTTGGACCGCGTTCAGACCTTCTTGTTGTCATGACTTGGACCGGCGGCCCTTTTGTGATGGGGTCTCTAAGGCGTCAGTGTTTGGTGTCTAAAGTGGTTCAAGGCGCTTCACTAAATTCGTTTTTTGGCTTAGCAACTGAAGTTTACATCTCTACGCATGCTCAAGGTCCTATTCTGGGACTCTATATGTAGCCAATATGGTTGTGAGAGTATGAGGAATAAGGAGCGCTTCGCGGCCTGCAAACAGCGGATTTCTTGTAGTTGTAACTGTTATGAACGTTGTGTTGTTATCTGCATTCATTCTGATACCTCTTAGCCAAACCTCTACCGCCCTGCTATAAGTTGACCACCCCCTCCTAGATTCCCTCAGACATGGCACTAACCGTACACATCTCATTCCACTTGCGTCCTCTCATGTCGGATACCGACAAGGTTTTCAGACTACCCTTCATCACAAGATATAGCGGTCTCATACGGATGTATACCTACGGTAAGAAGATCGAATCACAGCGCGAAATTGCGCTGTGTCCCCGAGAACGAAGGCGCGCACCAGCGGATTGCAGCTTAGCCACGGCCTAAGGTCCATTGCGGGGTCAAAGGTTGTAGCTGGGTGCGGTCCTCCCCGAGCGTCCTGTTGTAGAAGTTGGCATCGCTCGACGTAGGCGACGGCTTGTAAGGACAAAGTCAGTATCAGTCAACAGAAGATTCGAGTTATGCGCGAACAGAGGGTGTGTTTTCTCGGATGCCCACGCGATACTCAGTCTGCTTCGTCAAGAGACGTCGATGGAAGCATTCCCAGACCGTCCCATAGAGCGTCCAAGACGACTTCCTTTGCAACGAAATGCCTCCCATCGACACAGCTGGCAACTTCCAGGGTAGAATCATTTCAGTCGAGCTCGTTATCATCAGGCCAGGTGACTGGTGATCGTACCTTAGCCCACGAACATGATGGTATTAGTGTCGTGTCTGGAGCACTGTCGGTTATATCAATTTTCTCACGGTGGCAATCGCGGCATCATAAGAATTGTCTCGGCATATGTTCTGTCATCAACAACCCTGCATGGTATTCTCTAGCCCATGCTCACCGCTATGGCTCAATGCGATCAAAGGCGGGCAACTTGTCGGCCAATCTCCCAGTTCGACGTGCAGAATAATCGATAACTAGCTGCAACCAGTTTGCAAGATGCGTTTCCAGGTCATCTACTCCAGTGTTTCGGGTATGTAGGTTGGGATCGAGATACAGACGGGTTGACTTGATCTAGCGCCGAACGGTTCAGGAAAACCAAAGGTGCCTGCCGGCGTTACAAATTTCAGTCTCTCCTCATGGACCGCTGATAACTAACTCGTGTGAAATATTCGGACAACGCCCACCCATATCATAACAATCTCCACAAATATGGAAGTCTCCACCAGAGCAACTCGTGCATTGATAGCAGGTGCTGTTTTTCCAGATGCCGAACGTGCAGATGTCGCACCAAATGGAAGACGAATTACGAGACGCGGAGTCCGCCTCTACAGTCATTTCATACTCGTCTGCCTGTCTCGCGTCTCGAGCTTCACGGTCATCTAACATCTGGACAATTTCAGGGTACCCTCGTCGTCTGGCCCACCAGAGTGATGTTCTCCCGAAAGAGTCTTGACCCTCGGTCTCAATATCTTGTCCTGTTAATAAAAATGCAACAATACTTGCATGACCCTTCCTAGCGGCCGCTGACAGAGGCGTAACGTTGTAATAATTTGCAACTGAGACGTTAGCCCCCTTGTCCAAAAGGACCTTGACGACCTCTAGGTGACCCTCCTTCGATGCGGAGTTGAGTGGTGTCCATCCATTGTTGTTCGCAACTGTGACGTCGGCCCCTTTCTCTAGAAGCAGCTTGACTACATCGACATGGCCCTCCTTCGATGCCGAGTAGAGTGATGTCCATCCGTCGTTGTCTGCAATCGTGACGTCGGCCCCCTTCTCAAGAAGCAGCTTGACCACATCGATATGGCCTTTGTACGATGCGGAGTGAAGCGGTGTCCGTCCGTTGTTGTTCGCAACCGTAACGTCGGCCTCCTTTTCTAGAAGCAGCTTGACCACATCGACATGGCCGTTGCACGATGCGGAGTTGAGTGGTGTCCATCCGTTGTTGTCTGCAACCGTGACGTCGGCCTCCTTTTCTAGAAGCAGCTCGACTACATCGATATGGCCACCGTTGGAGACCAAGTTGAGGGGTGTCCATCCGTCGTTGTCTGCAACCTTGACGTCGGCCCCTTTCTCTAGAAGCAACTTGACTACATCGATATGGCCCTTGTACGATGCGGAGTGAAGCGGTGTCCGTCCGTTGTTGTTCGCAACTGTGACGTCGGCCCCCTTCTCAAGAAGCAGCTTGACCATATCGACATGGCCCTTGTACGATGCGGAGTAGAGTGGTGTCCATCCGTTGTTGTTCGCAACCGTGACGTCGGCCCCTTTCTCTAGAAGCAGCTTGACTACATCGATATGGCCCTCCTTCGATGCGGAATAGAGTGGTGTCCTTCCGTTGTTGTTCGCAACCGTGACGTCGGCCTCTTTCTCTAGAAGCAGCTTGACCACATCGACATGGCCGTTGTTCGATGCGGAATAAATTGGTGTCCATCCGTCGTTGTCTGCAACCGTGACGTCGGCCTCTTTCTCTAGAAGCAGCTTGACTACATCGATATGGCCCTCCTTCGATGCGGAATAGAGTGGTGTCCTTCCGTTGTTGTTCGCAACCGTAACGTCGGCCCCTTTCTCTAGAAGAAATTTGACCACATCGATATGGCCCTTGTACGATGCGGAATAGAGTGGTGTCCTTCCGTTGTTACTCGAAACCGTGAGGTTGGCCCCCTTCTCAAGGAGAAGCTTGACCACATCGATATGGCCACCGTTGGAGACCAAGTTGAGGGGTGTCCATCCGTCGTTGTCTGCAACCTTGACGTCGGCCCCTTTCTCTAGAAGCAACTTGACTACATCGATATGGCCCTTGTACGATGCGGAGTGAAGCGGTGTCCATCCGTCGTTGTCTGCAATCGTGACGTCGGCCTCCTTTTCTAGAAGCAGCTTGACCACATCGATATGGCCGTTGTTCGATGCGGAATAAATTGGTGTCCATCCGTCGTTGTCTGCAACCGTGACGTCGGCCCCTTTCTCTAGAAGCAGCTTGACCACATCGACATGGCCGTTGTTCGATGCGGAGTGAAGCGGTGTCCATCCTTCGGTACTCCCAACCCTGACGTCGGCCCCTTTCTCTAGAAGCAGCTTGACTACATCGACGTGGCCCTCCCTCGATGCAGATTGGAGTGATGTCCATCCGTCGTTGTCTGCAATCGTGACGTCGGCCCCCTTCTCAAGAAGCAGCTTGACCACATCGATATGGCCCTTGTACGATGCGGAGTTGAGTGGTGTCCATCCGTTGTTGTTCGCAACCGTAACGTCGGCCTCCTTCTCAAGAAGCAGCTTGACCACATCGACATGGCCGTTGTTCGATGCGGAGTTGAGTGGTGTCCATCCGTTGTTGTTCGCAACCGTAACGTCGGCCTCCTTTTCTAGAAGCAGCTTGACCACATCGACATGGCCGTTGTTCGATGCGGAGTTGAGTGGTGTCCTTCCGTTGTTGTTCGCAACCATGACGTCGGCCCCCTTCTCAAGAAGCAGCTTGACCACATCGACATGGCCGTTGTTCGATGCGGAATAAATTGGTGTCCATCCGTCGTTGTCTGCAACCGTGACGTCGGCCTCTTTCTCTAGAAGCAGCTTGACTACATCGACATGGCCCTCCTTCGATGCGGAGTTGAGTGATGTCCATCCGTCGTTGTCTGCAACCGTGACGTCGGCCTCCTTTTCTAGAAGCAGCTTGACCACATCGATATGGCCGTTGTTCGATGCGGAATAAATTGGTGTCCATCCGTCGTTGTCTGCAACCGTGACGTCGGCCCCTTTCTCTAGAAGCAGCTTGACCACATCGACATGGCCACTGTCCGACGCTGAGTTGAGCGGTGTCCATCCTTCGGTACTCCCAACCCTGACGTCGGCCCCTTTCTCTAGAAGCAGCTTGACCACATCGACATGGCCGTTGCACGATGCGGAGTTCAGTGGTGTCCATCCGTTATTGTCTGCAACCGTGACGTCGGCCCCCTTCTCAAGAAGCAGCTTGACCACATCGACATGGCCGTTGTTCGATGCGGAGTTGAGTGGTGTCCTTCCGTTGTTGTTCGCAACCATGACGTCGGCCCCCTTCTCAAGAAGCAGCTTGACCACATCGACATGGCCGTTGTTCGATGCGGAATAAATTGGTGTCCATCCGTCGTTGTCTGCAACCGTGACGTCGGCCTCTTTCTCTAGAAGCAGCTTGACTACATCGACATGGCCGTTGTTCGATGCGGATTGGAGTGATGTCCATCCGTTGTTGTCTGCAACCGTGACGTCGGCCCCTTTCTCTAGAAGCAATTTGACTACATCGACATGGCCCTTGTTCGATGCGGAATGGAGTGGTGTCCATCCGTTGTTGTTCGCAACCGTGACGTCGGCCCCTTTCTCTAGAAGCAGCTTGACCACATCGACGTGGCCACTGTCTGACGCTGAGTTGAGCGGTGTCCATCCGTTGGTACTCCCAACTGTGACGTCGGCCCCTTTCTCTAGAAGCAATTTGACTACATCGACATGGCCGTTGTTTGATGCGGAGTAGAGTGGTGTCCATCCGTCGTCGTTTGCAGCTCTGATGTCGGCTCCCCTGTCAATAAGCATCCCTGCCATATCAATATTCCCATTTTCGCAGGCGATGTACAATGCAGTCCTGCCCAATTTGCCCTTTTCGTTAACCTCGTGGTTGCAATTCATTATGAGACTTTTTGCAACCCCAACGAAGTCCAGCGCCGCAGCATAGAATAAAGGGCTAGCCGGCCTATTATCTCTTTCTTCGGTTTCCCCAATTGTGCCGTCATTTAATTCGAACCATTCTCTCCACCTTTCCCAAGATGGGCTTTTAGTATCAAAAAACTTAAGCATCATTCTTGTGAAGACATGACTGTCACTCTTGCCCAGAGCAGCGTGCTGATACCACGAGCGCGCGGCATAATCTCGAAACGACTTCTGCACACGGCTCTCCTCTCCAGATACAGAGTCGTCCCACACGCGCTGGTAATTGACGTAACAAAGACAGATCCTCGCGAGTTCCGTGCTTTGAAGCGCTATGAACGAAGCCTGCAGGTGTTCGTTTGCCGCTAGAGGCGCTGCTTGAGCAGCGAGATTGATGAGTATGTATTCTTTGACAGTGAAGTGGGTTAAATGTATGGTCCGTAATCCTGCATGAGCATCTGTCGACGTGCTCCGGACCTCTACTAAAGATCCACAAGGGAATAAAATCTCCTCATCGATATACTCATCATCCACGCGGTCGGGCAGCTCTGCTGCAGGAAACTCATCGTCTTCGTCGTTAATCAGAACGGCCTCGGTGATCTCAGCAACGGTCAGGGGTCTTAGCGCGAACGCGGCCCAGCGGAGCAGGGAAAATGCGCGGGTTCTCTTCCATTCAGGCAGTCGTGATATCCTGGACCAGTTTCGTTCGTAAGCGTGTTCAAGCCCGGGCGGCGTTTTGTCAATAGCAACTTCGAGTTGCTTCTTATTCTTCCAGCTGCGCAAGGAGTCTTCGTGTAGCTTGAGCCAGAGAAACTGGCCGTTGGAACGGTCTGCCATCCTCTGGGCGATATCGTCCTTCGTAGCTTCGTCCTTTTTGTGAAGCCTCCTATCCACAATGCTTCTAGAATACTGTACGGTGTCGGATAGTACATCTTCTGTTGAAATCTCGAGCTGTAGGCAGGTTCTTGCGTCACCGATAACATCCCGGATTTCTGGCTCGTTGCGACTGACGACCATGACTCGGGCGGTGCTGCCTGTCACCACTCGCATGATGGTTTCGAGGAACCCGGGCACAGAGTCGCTCCTATTTTGGCCACCTCCCATCCACGCGCACTCGTCCAGTCCGTCCAGAATGAAGGTGCAACTCGGTACAGCTTGTGCGATGTCCTGGAATACTTGAATGGTGGTCGCTCGCGTTGCGACATGTTCATTTTGGACCAGCCACCTTTTGCGAACCAAGTCCAACGCGCCGTTGTCGCGCGTCATCACCTGATCTATCCACGATTGGATCGCCGCATAAGGGTCGTTGCGCGTCTCAAAATCGGACGACAAAAAAAAATGGGCGACTGGGGTGTCAAGCGTCTCGAGAAGGTGTTCAACCACTCTAGCGCAAAGTATGGTCTTCCCGAGCCCCGCGCGACCATTGATCCAGAGCACGTTCGCGGAGCTTGGCGCACGATCGAGAGACAGCCACTCTCGAAAGGCTGGCCGGCTCAGGATCCAGTCGCAGGTACCACTGAGCCGTTTCTGGACCGACTCGATGTACCGGTCGTTGGGAGAGTGGCGGCCCAACCAGGAGCGCAGGTCCCGTCGCGTTTCGGCTGCATCCGTTAGCGTGGATAGTGGTCAGCAGGATAGCCTTACCTGCCATTTCCTCGTCCAACTTGGCTACAATCTGCCGCAGCTCAGGAATCCAGGCGCTTTCATGGATGGGATTGTCTAAGGATCAAACGTAGATGAGTACGGCGAGTACGGCCAGGGGATGTGCTGGCATGCAAACCTTGCAGACGTCCAAGGCCTTGGCCCTTTGTTGATACTCCATGTGCAGCGTATGTACTTTTCGCACCCTCGGGAGGAACGATGTTATGTAGATGCTGCACCAGGACACCGAACTGTTCGACCTGAGCAATGCGTCGCACCTTGCCCCTCAGGGACCAAGCGATCTTTCGCCTCGTTGAATTCGGCTGGGCACCCCAGCGATGTTGCACATGATCGGCTGTGGAAGACTTGTCTTTGGCAGAATTGGCACTGCTCGGCAGTGAGAGTTGAACAGCGGCGCTGTCGGCGTCCGTGTATATCTTTTTGATGAGCGACAAGAGTTCTGTCGCCGTCGACGACGTTTGTGGATCGTTGAGGGCGGGGTGGTGGGTGCCCGATAATGTGCCATTGTTGATGCCGATGGCAGAGCCCCATTGTTCAAAACGGCGTTTTTCGGCCTGAAACTGGACATTCAGCGAGTGTGAGTCGTGCTTGAAATCCCTGTAGGAATCCACCTTCTCGACGATCTCCAGACACGTGCTGAAGAGACCTGCGAGCCCCGTGATCCCAACGGCAAGTCCCACGGGTTCCATGGCTGTGATGATTGCAGACAGATTTGTTTCCTGGGCATGCGCACACGTCCGTCTTAAGAGAACCCTGTGTGAGTTGGACTTCGGCCACCAGGCGGAGAAGGGTGTCTGCCCGCAGGTCTGCCTGCAGATCTGCCTGCAGATGAGGCATTCAGGGTGGTCAAATGGGTAGCATCGCGCCAACGTGAAATGGGTTCCACGAGCTGTTCGGATCTTGAGTTGAGCAGGAGGATGCACGATTGGTGGATCGAGAGGCCCACCTTATCAGATGCACACAGTGACCAGGGCGGGCTGTGTCGTAAGCAGTGGCTTTGCACTCGCCGTGGTCCGTCCGTCGCCTGTGTACACGTTCTGATTCTGCACTCGATTTTTGGTAGGAGGGAGAAGAAGCATCCACACATTCGAAGTACAGCCGAGACTGCCTAGAGCCGTATGACAATTGGCCCTCTTCCTGTAAGCACTATAAACGCCACAGCGTAAGACGGTGCAGCTGAAATCGTTATTTGGCCACCCTTTCCTTCTTTTTCCACTTTGTCCATTACTTTCCTTTCATCGATAAGGCTGTGGCACGAATGGCACTGTCCAGATGAAAGAGTTCTCAACGGCTGGTAAGGGGCTTGGGACGATGGCTCCATTACAGAGCATCCCGGTTCGGCCCGTGTCAAGGTCAAAAGCTCGGATGGTGGGCGATCTTCAGAGGGTCAAACGGTGAATCCCAAGTTGGTCGTATCGTGGCCCAATAAGCGTCCTTCTCAGCCACCGTCTGAGCTCGCATGATGTCTACGTCCCCGCACCGCTCCGGCAACAACAGCTCTACTAAGGATGTACAGTATTTACAAAAGACGTCTTCGTCTGAATGGACATTAGATACGTCCGTTATATAGTTGAGGTGGGCAAAGAGAAGGGACATAAGTAGACCACTGCGACGCAACACGATGCGAGGCGAATTTTAGGCAACAGGCTGTCGGGCTAAGTAACCCGGAATATAGAATAAATACCTGCACAAAATTATCTAAGGCAATCACCTCCCCACCTTTTGACAGTTCCTTACGACGGCATACATCTAATAGGCCAAGACATGGAATCCTTCATCTACGAGATGGAACTTGCTCATTGGGGCAGCGCTTATCTCACTCGAATATAACAAAGTATGGTTGCGTAAGTGAACCTCTAAGAAGCTTGTTATGAGATACCATTCAGTCGGGCGTAGACTCGTCTGATATGATGTTGTAGGAAGCAAAGGCAGGTATGTGTAACGGCCTATATCGGCCAAACTGCTGGTAACGGCCACTGAGATACCATTAGTTGCAGGCTGTGAATGGCAAGCTCTAGCGAGTTACTGCTAAGAGACCGCTGCTCCCAGGGCGGGCACCAGTAAATGACGCCCAGCCCCCACCAGTTTACTCTCCAGTCCTCTTAGGCTCTCAACGTCCCGTGGGCTTACCGGTAACCGGGCTGGTGGGGATCATTGCGACTGGCAGGGCGTTTAGAAACCGGACCTTATAGCAGTAGGACCGCCGGCATGGGCGTTTCCAGGTCCCCATGAGCTGAACGCTTCGACAACACTTACCAGTCAGGTGTGCATTTCGAGACGGGCAGATAGGGGGATTCCGAGTCTCTTGCGAGCAGAGGGCGGACGAACTGAGGGTACTTCTTCCCCGGGGCGCTCTACGGACAGCGTGGGGATCCCTTATCAATATAGGCGCCGGTCACGGTGCGGCGGCGACACGCCTTGCGGGTTGACAACTGGCAGGGGCGTTAAATATGGGCTCCTCGGATACGCCAGGAATACGCGCCGCATCGACCAGCAAGACGCCAGCCTGAGTATGCGACGACCTACCCTCCAGCCACCAGGCCTGCGCCTCGGAGAGCAGGTCTATCACGTCCGTGGTTTGTGGATGTCGGCATGCGGAGCGGTGGGTCAGCCATAGCCGGGACGCAAACGGCGCGTAAAAGTACGGTTTCTTGACGAAACTATCCAGCAACATCTCAGTTGCTTCGGTAAGCCTGGCCGATTGTTACGCATCAGTCTGATATATGAATCCTAATCGACACAAGAACTCACTATAGGTCCAAACACTGGCAAGCCCGTTGAGTCGCAAGCAGGCGTTCTGTCCGTTTGCTTGCCGCCTGCGTGGCCTCGCCGGGTACCCGACGTAGCCGTGGCTGGTCCGGGGGAGCAACACCTCGATGACAACCAAGCGGGCGCAGTAGATGAACGCTGACAGGTTTACCGTGTAGTTCCCGGGGCGCCGGAACCCAAACCCGTCGGACGTGAGGCCAAGGACTCCGCTGAAGTTGAGCAGGAGGGTTGACTTGGACTGGCCATCCTCGAACTCCTCCGTCATGAGGAAGTACAGCAGGCGCAGCGTGAGGTCCTCAAGAGCGGCTGAGACATAATCCCCCGCCAGACTCCGATCTATAGATACCTACTAGATAAAGAGCAGAAGTAGCGCCAGTACCAGACTAAACTGAAGACGATGGGGGGCTAGCTGCTGCGTCAGTTGTTGAGCTGTTCTCTGTGGCATCTACATGGTTGCTGACATTCGTATTCTCATCGTCACAGTCCTCCAAGCCCTCCCAGCCTTCACTGAGCACGTATTCAAAGTCACTATCATCATCAGTCTCAGTCGCACTTCTATTACTATCATCATCATCAAGATCTCCCTATGAGCTATGTTGGATCCCAGCTCTATCATGACAGTCTGCGGGGAAGCTAGGCGCTCGATTAGATGGTATCTCCATTGCCCTCGTCCTTGTTGTCGTACGTGACACACGTCGAGAAATTAGTGAACGCCTGTTCTAATCACTTCCAATGTTTTCTTTCTATGTTTGATATGTGTCGGCCCGATGGCCGGTCGTGTAGTTATCTCATTAGAAGATTATCCATTGTGGATCGTATCTCCATTCTGCCTGCCAAGAGCAGACCAGAGACCTGAGCTGTAGGTCTTCTCTAACTGGCATCGCGCCCTCCTAATTTCCACTTGAAATCGACTCTTATCTTTCAATTTCGCTTTTCTGATTCCAGACGCTTGGTTGATGACGCAAACATCTCCATCGACAGAAAGACTAAAATGCTCTTGGAAGCTGCGCTGCAGAAAACTTTCATAAAGATCCTCCAAGTCTTGAGAGCAATAGAGGGTTTGTTCCTCCGGCTGAACACACATTGCTAACTTATCCAATATCTTGTCTGATAACGTCGACTGGTTGCCTAGGGCTCTAGCGGCGGAAGATCGTACATTGCTGTCTTTCTCCTTGAAGAGTCCGACAAGGGCAGCCATGGTTGCATCTGATAACGTCGACTGCTTGCCTAGGACTCTAGCGGCGGAAGATCGTACTCTCCTGTCCTCGTGCTTGAAGAGTTCCACAAGGGCAGCCATGGTTCTGTCTGATAACGCCGACTGCTTGCCTAGGGCGATAGCGGCGGAAGATCGTACATTGCTGTCCTCGTCCTTGAGGAGTCCCACAAGGGCGGCCGTGGTTGTTTCTGATAACGTCGACTGCTTGCATAGGGTGATAGCGGCGGAAGATCGTACGTTGCTGTCCTTTTCCTTGAAGAGTTCCACAAGGGCAGCCATGGTTGTTTCTGATAACGTCGACTGCTTGCCTAGCGCTTCAGCGGCGGATCTTCGTACATTGCTGTCCTCGTCCTTGAGGAGTCCGACAAAGGCAGCCATGGTTGTTTCTGATAACGTCGACTCCTTGCCTAGCGCTTCAGCGGCGGATCTTCGTACATTGCTGTCCTCGTCCTTGAAGAGTCCGACAAGGGCAGCCATGGTTGCATCTGATAACGTCGACTGGTTGCCTAGGACTCTAGCGGCGGAAGATCGTACTCTCCTGTCCTCGTGCCTGAAGAGGCCCACAAGGGCGGCCGTGGTTGTGTCTGATAACGTCGACTGCTTGCCTAGGACTCTAGCGGCGGAAGATCGTACTCTCCAGTCCTCGTCCTTGAAGAGTTCCACAAGGGCAGCCATGGTTCTGTCTGATAACGCCGACTGCTTGCCTAGGGCGATAGCGGCGGAAGATCGTACATTGCTGTCCTCGTCCTTGAAGAGTTCCACGAGGGAAGCCACGGTTGTTTCTGATAACGTCGACTGCTTGCCTAGCGCTTCAGCGGCGGAAGATCGTACATTGCTTTTCTCGTCCTTGAAGAGTTCCACAAAGGCAACCATGGTTGTTTCTGATAACGCCGACTGGTTGCCCAGCGCTTCAGCGGCGGAAGATCGTACACTGCTGTCCTTTTCCCTGAAGAGTTCCACGAGGGAAGCCACGGTTGTTTCTGATAACGTCGACTGGTTGCCTAGGACTCTAGCGGCGGAAGATCGTACTCTCCAGTCCTCGTGCTTGAAGAGTTCCACAAAGGCAGCCATGATTGTGTCTGATAACGCCGACTGGTTGCCCAGGGCTCTAGCGGCGGATTCTCGTACATTGCTGTCCTTTTCCTTGAAGAGTTCCACGAGGGAAGCCATGGTTGCATCTGATAACGTCGACTGCTTGCCTAGGGCTCTAGCGGCGGAAGATCGTACTCTCCTGTCCTCGTGCCTGAAGAGTTCCAAAAAGGCAGCCAAGGTTGTGTCTGATAACGTCGACTGCTTGCCTAGGGCTCTAGCGGCGGAAGATCGTACGTTGCTGTCCTTTTCCTTGAAGAGTCCGACAAGGGCAGCCATGGTTGCATCTGATAACGTCGACTGCTTGTCTAGGATGATAGAGGCGGAATATCGTACATTCCAGTCCTCGTCCTTGAGAAGTCCGACAATGGCGGCCATGGTTGTTTCTGATAACGTCGACTGGTTGCCCAGGGCTTCAGTGGCGGAAGATCGTACATTGCTGTCCTCGTCCTTGAAGAGGCCCACAAGGGCGGCCGTGGTTGTGTCTGATAACGTCGACTGGTTGCCTAGGGCGATAGCGGCGGAAGATCGTACGTTGCTGTCCTTTTCCGTGAAGAGTTTGACAAGCGCGGCCGTGGTTGTGTCTGATAAGTGCCTCTGAGAATGCCCCAAAGTCTTCAAGAAGATGACTTTGTCTCCAGAAGCACCCAAGACACGGTTTAATACCTGATCAGGAACCTCTGATTCTGTTGTGAGTGTAGATGATCCTGTGAAGTCCCTCTCAAACAGTACCCATTGCGATAGTCTCTCTTGAATCTCATCTCGAAGCCCAGTTGGTAAGCCGAGTGCCTCGCTCAAGCAGTGCATGACGAGCCGTTGCTGGGTAGGTCCCAGAAGGTCGATCGGCTCTTTCTCGATTTCCTCGAAGAGGCCGCTAATCTCGCCTTCGCCCTCCTCACTCAGGAGCCCGGTAACAAAACGCCACATAATGTCGTACCGTCCAGTGTACTTGTTTTCTCCGAGAAACCCTTCAGGTGAGACTTCACAATGGACTTTCTTTCGGCTATTTAAATTAAAGTATCGGAGCATCTGTTTGTTCGTCCACATTCGCACAAAATATTTAGCAGCAAAGTACTCTTGGAATGTCAGGTGTAGAAAATGATGGCTTCGGGTAGCTGGGTCTGCTGCGCCATCTGACGTCCGTAGGAATGAGAGTCGCCCCAGAGTCTCGTAGACCGGCAAGCTAGTTTGCGCAGGTCGAATAAAGTCGCATACAGCGTCGCGGTGTACTGACTGAAACTCAATTAGATTACTGCACATACCGCTAAAAGCAAGGGACTCGAGTAGTTGGATCTCTTCCATGACATGGTGTTCAATCTCTCGTGACGACATGGCTTTGACATGTGGCTGCGATTCCTTCAATCTTTTGATATCCTTCCTCCAAAGCCGCTCAACAATAGCTTGATAGACTTGGGTCATCGTTTTCAATCTGTCGATATCTAAAGTCTCGTCCCAAACAATACAGAGTGCGTCCAACTGAATTGGGATCCGCACGAGGCTTCGCATTAGCGGGCTTTTCTGGAGGAATGATTGGATATTTCGGTACATGATCGGCGTCGAAACTGCTTTGAGATAAGCTTCTACCTGGTCGGAGCGGAAGCCGATTGTCTCGAGCTCGAGGTCGGGCTTCTGCAAATCATGCGGAAGCGAAATGTGCGGTCGGGTCGTAATGATAACGTTCGTCCTATTCAGCAGTTCTACAAGGAACCTAAACATGTCGGGGTTGTGTTGCTCGTCTAAAAGCTCCGAGATTTCATCAAGACCGTCGAGGATGAAAAGGTTGCCGCGGGACATGGAATCCTCCATATGCTGTTGTAAGGCGCGGGCAAGAGACTCGTCGTCTGGACGTTGCTGTAGATAGATATGACGAAGCATCTCCGTCGTACCGTACTTTGGACCATGCCACGTTTTGAGATTTCGTAGCGGCACCCAAAGTACTCTAGCAAATCGATATTGCCACATCCCTTTCTCAACAAAGTCGTGTACGATCTTCTTGCATAAAGTAGTTTTCCCGATGCCGGCACGACCTCGAATCAGTATTCGTCTCGCCTCTTTCATCTGGCCGTCGGGTTGCCTGCGCGGCTCAAAGAGCTTTCGTAGCTCTATCTCAGAATCCTTGTGTGGTGTTTCGACCATTAGTCGAGAAGTAAGGGAGAATGGTGAGGGCTGCAGTGACTGGTCTTCAGACTTCTGCTTCAAATTGTTCTCTTGTAGCGTCTCTATTAGTGCTAGGTTGATATAGCATTGGTCCATCGGCAAAGGATCGCCGGAAAGTCGTTCGATCTTTAGTCTCTCCTTGTTATAGTGCTTCTCGCATATCCATGTATCTGCTTGCTCGAGCGATGTCCCCTTGCGGATGTCTTCAAGGAAGGCTAGGATTTTGTCCACGACCAGGTGGTAATCCGGGTCGTCGGCTTTAGGGCCGCGGAACTTATTCATGAGAACATGGGTTCGTCTTAGTGGAAGTGGATTTGGGACGCAGTCAAGAACTGCCGAACTCTTGCTAACTAACTAACAGCTGTTAGCAAGTACGCTTGGAGATATGTGCTATAGATATCCTACCTGTTTCTTTGAAGGTGGCAGTAAATAGGACAGCAGAGGGATCTTGGCCGGGAGGTTTGTATAGCCCGTCTCGTAGAAAGTAAGCACCTTGTAGCCCTCGCCGTTCTTGTTGTCACAGAGCTGAGTGAATTCATTGACGAGGAGGTCGAATGTTGATGACTTCGCCCAATCTAGTAGGCTGGTCACGCGACGGCCTCGAATCGAAGCCCAGGTCCTTAGGCCTGGCTCTGCCCATCTAGCCACATTCTCGAATGATGTGCCTCGGAAGGGCGTAGCGAGGAATAGGATCCCGCGCGTTGCGTTTCGAACTGGTAGGTACTCATTCTTAGCCATGACGAGGGCCTTCGCTAGGATAATGCCCCCGAGACATGAAGCGACAAACAGAATTGGTCGGTCCTTGTAACTACGCTGGTTGTTTGTTGCGGATGGTCGTGCTTGGATACCGGCAAGTAGCCGTAGAGCAAATTCTTGAAGTGTGTCTTCTTCTGCGTCTAGCGTCTCAAATAACTCAGCCGGCCAGTCACAAGTGAAGATACGAGCGTTGGAGACTTCCGCCGGTAGCATGTTTTTGTCCTGTAGCCAGTTTACATTGTGCCCGTCCTTCATCTTGAACTCCCAGGTATCCGGCGACCTGGTATCGAGGCCGTGTACGGCAATAATGTCGATGCCTCCCTCTGGTTCGCCATTTCCGTCGGCAGGTAGGTTGACCTGGCGCAGCTGTACGCCGCGCTGTTGCGTATTGGTTTCCGCCGGCAATGTCGTTGTCGTCGTTGTGGGAGAAGGAGGAGGGGGAAGAGGAGCATACGCGGGCCCATAAGGCCCGAGGAATACGGCGCTTGCAACTCCAGCCAGGAGAAGGAAGAGAAGGATCAAACCAGCTGACACTATTACCACGGAATCATAGGGGTCAGATTCGCGATTTAGTGTCATCGCTTCCACCGAGTAACCCGTCTGGATATTGAGGGGATCGATAGTTCGCAAGCTGGGCGGGTCGCATCAGCTATGAGGCTAGAGTACTGCGTTCCCAATGATGGTAGGTGATGAAAGTACGGGGGTAAATGCCTATTCACTAAGGGGCGAAGATATGAAATGGAAAACATGAACAGCGAGCTGCGCCATGGGGCGGCAAAAAAGTAGGAACATCTGAACAAAGGCAGTGTCTCGCGCTGATCGGGTTGTCAATGTCAGTAGGACATGATTCAGGCAGAAAGTCACTATTCAATGCAGTGTGATACAGGCGCCTAGGCGATTCACAACGGCTGGAAGTTGTTTGTATGCGAAGACTACAGGCTTTGATTTCGAACACCCATGCATGGGTACGGCCAGCCCCTTGCTGAAGCCCACCAGTCATCACCTTCGAGGGCCTTGGCCGAACGCTGCTCCGCCCGATCATCAGCAAGAGGGGGGGTGTTAGAAGGCCTGACGAATGCGGTGCCCCCGCATCAATCTCATAGTCTCGAGCTTATGCCGCTGCGTCCAACCTGCATCAGCGCCGAGGCCCATAATCGCCATTCATCAACTCGCTTTATCAGAGTGCGATATCGAGATTTGGGGCCAGCATGAATTGTCTTAGGTCTCTGAGCCCACTTGCGAGTATGTGATGCAGCAGCTTTACAACACCGATCTGCGGCGAGGCTTAAAAGTACGTCTATGGAGTATATAACAACGGCTTGCAGTACAAGGTGGTCCGATGTCGAGTTCCCATTGAACAGGCCAACGTCGAGTAAATGGCACAAACAAGTCGAGTAAGTTGTGCTGGTCGCTTGGATTTGTATATGCTAATGGCGTCTATAGTGCGCTCCCTTCACGAGACGGCTCCTCACAGACGGCAGCCCAGACACCGACCTCCCATCGCTCCTCCCAGCGTCAAGACGGACGGAGGATGACGATCTAGAATGCCTCGCCGCGAACCACCAGCCGACTGAAATTCTGGAATGGGTGAACGAGGAGCTTAATGTCAACCGACTAAAAGATATCCACGACTGGCTATGGATCGTGGGCCGGCCCATGCCACCACGTTCGCTTCACTACCAGCGCCTCCTTAACCGAGAGGTTATAATCACGGAGAAGCTGGATATGCATCTCGTGTGGACGAACGGACGCATCTTCATCAAGCCTCTGCCACGCTATCTCCTTGAGCAGAGCTTTTGGGAAAGATACCTATGTTCTCACGAGGTGCCTCTCACGAGCATAGTACACGAGCGTGCTCTAGGATTTCTCTTCTCGTATGCAGCGCTCATAATGCATGAGAGCGACTTTCATCTTGCCAAGGACATGCACCTCATTCCCAAAGAGGTTGAGTGGCCGGCGTGGAGGGTAGCAGTTGGACAGCTGTTGGACGGTCCTTCCATCTACTCCCGCATCGACCCACGTTTCCACTATGGGGAGCTCCGCCTCAGCCGGCTTAACAAAATATACTTCTTCTGGCAGAAACCGCTCTGCGGCTACACGTCTCGCTGGAACCAGTACGGCTCGTTCTTTCACGACAACTTTGCGCTACTAGCCAGCTCGACCGTCTATATCGCTGTCGTCCTGACGGCGATGCAGGTCGGTCTTGCCACGGAGGCTCTCCAGGGCAATGAAGCATTCCAGTCGGCCTCGTACGGCTTCACCGTATTCTCCATAGCAGGGCCGCTGGCCGCTGCCGTTCTAGTCGTTGTGGTATTCTGCTACCTGTTCATTGGCAATTGGGTTGCCACACGACACTACAGCAGGGAGAGGTTAAAGCGAATCCAGGGTCGGTAAACCTGGCCTCGACATTATCAGCGGCTGGATGGCCTCAACTGGCGAGGGTTCAATACGGCTCGCTAGGTGACGCGGTAATAAGAAAGTCTTGTACAATAGTCTGGATCCATGAGGCTTGCTTATGCGTCACGTCGCTGTACCTAGACCGAAATGGGAATACCGTCCTCGTGAAAGGCTGCCCTCCATTCGCAGGTATGCATCACTATCACTGTGGCACGACGCATATGTGCTTTTTGCTACCTGCACGATGCTGGGGCATAAGCCGCATTACATAGATAATTGGCCATAGAAGCAGAAAACCAACGGTTGATTGGACGCCGTCTGTCGTAATCATGGTAGAAGTGAGGCCGGTCAAGGGTCCATCTTTTCTTTTCTTTCTTGCCGCTATTCCGTTGTTGCCATGCAAACAGCCCGACCTTAGGCCCTAGCCCACTTGACATACGCCATTAGACGCTGCAATCAGCCCCAAGTGATTTTACCAGTAAGCCTCTTGGCTGCTCACGAGTCCGCATTGCGACGAAGGCGGGTGTTGCGAGTGGTAGCTTGAGGTGAAATTGAAGTAAAGCTCTTATCGACATCGGACGCCATGTGGGGCCTTAAGCGGCCTCCCCCGGTCGCCATAGCGGTGACGTGGTGGGCGTAAAACATGAGATTTCCATCATGATCATTGGAGTTGTAGACGTTGAGGGAACGAGGGTTCACGTGTCCTTTCGCCCACAGCCTTAGTGCGGCTGAGCAGCGCGTTGCTGGTGAATCAGAAGTACGGCAGGTTTTGATATCTTCCGCAATCTTGACCGCCAACTCCCTGGCTTTCCAATCCTCCTTGGCGGCCGCGTTAGCTGCACACTTGGCATAGGGATTCTCCTTTAGTCCGACCGTGCTCCGCTGGATGGTATCAACCTTGATGGCTCTAGTGTCGCGGGTGATATTCTCGCTGGCTGTTTTGTTTCCGTTCGTTAGCTTTCGATGGCTTGGTGGAGATGTACGATTTAGAGTAGTTTGCTGCATTTTGACAAGCAGGGAGGGGAACTGCGATGAGCGTGGCTCACACGGCTTGGGGTTCAATGGGTGTCCGTTTGCGGTGTCGATAAACTTGACCCGATGGTGCGCTAGCCTCAGTTGCTCCTGTGGCCATGGAGTTGCCATGGTGCCCAAGTCGCTGTAGGCTTCGCGACGAGCAAAAGGCTATCCAATCGACCGTTCAGGGCTCCGATTTCCAAAAGTTCGGTTGCTGCTTTGGACACTTTTCCCTTTTGCCGTTGCGTGACACTGGTTTTACTTGGTCGCATCTTAGTCATCAAAGTTGGTACACTATATCCACTCTCGATCAGATTCCCCGCCGATCCTCCCCTCACTCTCCGACCTAGTCACCTTTTAGCCAGAGACACTATGGTCGAAAAGCAAGGCCTTGCGTGTCGTGAGTACACCATTTCGTAGGACGACAAAGGCTAATTTTGACCGCGAGTTCAACAGCTCTGGAATCGTCCAGTTCGCGCTTTCATATAAACGGCTCAAGAGAGGCGCCTGAGGACCTCGATGCTCATTTCAGCTTGAACAAGACTTTGCTTGTTGAAGACGACAAAAATGGATATCACACCGCTATCTCTTCGCCTGAAGCCGCATCATTAGACTTTAACGAAGCCCAGTTGGCTGACCAAACGACGATGCCACCGGTGGCTTGTAGACTTTATCTAGAAATGGTGGATATTCAACAGTCCTTACAGCCGCTCATTCTGAGTAAAGGCCATGACGATGATTGGGAGGACGTTTTGGAGCTCTGTAGATTGCTGGAACGAGCTACAACAGGCCTGGTGCTCATCGTTGCCCAGGAAATGTCCGCGTTGTCTAGCATAGGACAGTGACGAGACCATTGACGGCCTGAGCTGGTTTAAAGGTTAATCAGTCATCGCTTGGAGGCATTAAATGAAATAGCATAAATGCGTGGAGTGAGCGTGATAATGCCGTTATCGACGTGGACTGCCATAGAAGGATTTGGAAAAGGACATTCAACGAGACAATATTTGGATGGAGAGCACTGTCCAGCATCGGAGTAAGCTCGCTAACTGATGAGTTAGCTACGTCGTGTAGCTATGCGCCCGCCGATGCTAATCGGGATTGACGACGAACACTTGACGTCTACGCTGGAATGCCGAACTTGCCTTGGGAGATGTGTCTTGATGCAGGAAAGGAACCGATGCTGGCCAGGTGACTGACAAAGTGGTATATGTGAATAATGATCATGAAGTGTTCCACAATTATATCTTTCTCATACCATGCGTATTTCCTTGGATTCTCGAAATTGGACCCTAACACTGCGCACTTCATCGCGCGATGGCCGATTTGCCATCCAAAGTTGACAGAGTCAGGACTTCGTGTTAACCGTATTTCTGACAGTTTAACTCCGCGCCTATGACGGTGCCTAAAGTGAACGCTCGACTTAAGCTCGAGCCGAATGTCTGAAGTAGGAGACACATCGTCGTGCGAGGATACGCTCCCGGTTCCAGTCGCCTGCAGGCTGATTCGGGTAATGCTGGAACGAGGCATCGCTGAGGTGGCGGCCTACCTATCGAGTCGTTGATCCGTAACCTCGATTCTTGCCATTTATCGTTTTCCCAGTCGTCGACACAGAAACGGAACGGTATTATCCCAGGTCGCACAATTATCAATAATACTAATGTTCTCCTTCACGTGGCTTTCAGCTTGGGAACAGATCTCGAGACACTGGCGGGCAGTCGTCCACTCACGCAGTCTAATGAGTTGCGCCACGTCATGCTCCAAGCTCATCTGCGTCGACGACCTCACGATGAGCCGGTCCATCAACTGTTGCATATGTTTTTCTACATCCGCGACGGTCTGGGCCAAACGTTCCCTGCAAGCTTAGAGGCCCTCGTTGGTGACGTGTTCAGGATAGAGGTTCTCGTGAGTATGAGCGTCATAGCCTGCAGAAGTTGTTGTAGAACTCTACTGATGCGGTTCGCCAACTGCGCGCTGAGTTCAAGACATTTCTGTGTGCTTTCTCTTTCTGCGCGGATTCAGTGTAGCTCTTGTGTATCCGCATCGTCTCCACCCAGTGTGCTCGATTATAGCGTCAAGCTTAGCGTCAATGTTCTCGAGACGAGCCTCGAGATCATCGGTTGTCGTTTTAATCATTGTTTGATAGTTTTCGAGATTCTCGGCGGTCGTTACGGATCGGCGCCTGTTCGAGACACACGGTCAGGTGATTCAATTCTGTATGGGGCACGAAACTTACAGTTGCGCATCAGCGAGGGCTATTTCAATAGTGGACTTGTAGCCCGCGAGAAGCTGTGTAAACTCGTCGATGCCATCGCCCATATACTGCAGCTTGGCCTAATCACGGGTGCTAGCGCGATCGCCGCTAGACCGCGAAGAGCATCGCAGGAGCTCTTGCTCGAACTCCTTGCACGCCTCGTCGCCTCGTCGCAAAGGCGTGTCAAGCGCAGATAGTTCGTTACCGGGCGCGACGTCGATAGTGTCGGTAAGCAAGTGCAGCACTTCACTCACGGCTCTGAGCTCGTCGGCGAGATCCCGCACACGCTTGGGTTGGGTCCGGATGCCCTGAACTGTGTTGTACAGGGCGATGCTGGACTTAGAAGCGAGCAACGCAAAGCTTAGCACCCCCGATGCCAGGCCGATAGCTTCTGCCATTCCATCGAGGAACTTGTAACGTAGGATGGACAGGTGTCCAGTCTGCTAAGAGCAGCGGAGTCGGCGTTCCGTGGTACACCTGAGACGGGCTTGCGGGATGCAGGAGCCAATCAGAGATCGCGGCTGTGCACGGCTACTCCCAGCTTTAACCCCGGGGCAGCGACGAATCCCAAGTCAAAGTCCAAGGCGTGGGTCTGCGCCAGCTCGTCAGGCTGGCTCAGCTTCAAGCGCAAGCATTTTGCTTGGCATTGTGTAATTGTTAGCGCGACCTCTCGTCGCAATGATTCTTATGCTTCTAAGTGCTATGCCCGGTAGCCTGGACTTTACACTCAAAAATGATCTAGACTTCAAAAGCCGAAACAGTTTGCCTCAGTTCACCTACCTTACCAGGACCGATAAGCCAGCTCCGTCGTTCAGGTCTCAGTCATCTCCACTTTCGATGGCTGTATGTTTTGCAATGAAATTTATGGGCAGTAGCTTCCAGCTAGTAGTGCGTGCGGATGCCGAGGCGTTCAGCTTGATGTCGATAGGCGACATCGCACCTGTATGCGTAAGCGCGTGTGTAAGGGGCTGCTAATTCCAGCGGTGTTAAGATGGCTACTGTATTCGGATGACTTGGTGATGATATGCAATCGCCCACAGGGGATTTGCATCTGCGGTCAGTCAAGGCTTAGTCCGGATCACGGCGTCAACCGCCCCGAACGATTCGCCTAGAAGAGGCGAGGCTTTTAGGGGGACATTCATAGCTGCCAGCCGTCTACCAAACAGTGAGCCTGAATGTCTAAGGACAGCCTTTAACCGCCAGGGCCATCCACATCGATAAGAGCGTGTCTCATTAGCCGCCGCCCTTCACTTCACACATCAAGTGCGGACCCCCTGGCGAACGCAGCAGATGGAGAGGGAAAACTCTAAAATGCATTCCAAGTACCATCCGGAGAGTGTTTAGCGCAACGACCAGTACCTTAATCGTCATCCACTTCGACGAGCAGAGTAGCCGTCTGCACAGCCAAGGATACCACATTATGGCGGATCCGAACAGCAGTGGCTTCCGTGCTCGAAGCCAGTGTGGCGCTCCACGGTGCCATCCGCGACTACAAAAGCCAGACCAAAGACGCTCGAGGACTCGAAGCAAAAGTTGGTGATTTGAGCGGGGTCCTAAGCGCACTCTTGGAGACGATTGCAACCAACCCAAGTCTCGACTTTGAAGCTCTTCAACAGCTGCTCCACGTTATTATGCTATGACAGAAGTATCACTCGATACACAAAACGTTCCGGCGACGCAACGCGCCCGAGCGTTCAGGACTGGACTACGCAGAAGTACCTCCACAAAGACATCAACAACTTCAAAGAAACTAGCAGCGCACGAGTCCACCATCAACATGACTCTAGCGAATACCAACATATAAATATAACCACCTCGCGATCCATAGGCGCCGCTCTTATCTTCAATTCCATCAGTCGCATCCCCGCCATATCGCCCGGAGTGCTTAAGGATGACAAGGATATAACCTCCGACACCACCAGCGACCTACCAACATCTCCAGGATATAGTCAGAATATACGCCCAATAATCCGCCCTGCTCGCACAATACGAAGCTACGTCTATAGAATCTACCCAGTTCTTCGGACATCTATCAGCACGCAAGCACGTCAAAAATAGTCTGAGTAAAGCTGGGCGGTTTATTCAGTCTCTTACAGGCCATATACGAAGACGCGACGCGATTATCAGCAGCCGATTAGAGGCAATATCTCTATACGAAGGATTCCCTAAGCCCGTCGTCTCCCAACTAGACCGACTCCAAAAGATAGAAGAGAGTCTCAGCCAGTCAATTCACATTATATCTCAAGTCAACAAGCTAGCCCATGATCGAAACAATACCTTTGAAGATCGAACCTTGGTAGACAACAAGTACGCTCTTTCGCTTTCGACAGTGGACGATCTCGTAGCGGCCCGACGACCCATCCTCACCGGTTGGTCTCGGCATTTTGGTGGGCAGGTCACTGACAAAAGTGTGCAAAAGTCTAGAGGCCCTGACGAAACTGTTAAACTTTGTGGCATACATGGACACCCCCGATTCTGTCTGTTGTGCCTGTCGACGACTTTGCGTGCCTGCCGAAGACCGAAGATGCTCCAGATCCAAACGTTTTGGACCTGGACTTACGCTTGTAGCCAGGAAAGCGATCGATCGAGTCAATTGGCATTTATATAAGGGAGTGAAGGTGATGATTGCGGTCCCTCCTAACAGAGATCTTATCCTTGCCAATGCTCATGGTTTTGTGAACATGCCTTATTGCTTGGGATAAGATGGTGGACCACAGCTCGAGGGGACCTAGAGTGTTGTTCAAGGCTCGAAGCGGAAGCTCTAGACTAGAACCCTCTGATTCGCAGTCCCTTCAGTGTCATCATCGAGCGCTTTGCAGCAAACACAACTGCCGTTTCTGGCCTCCAAAACCTCGAGTCATCGAACCATCTAACCATATCGCTGAGTAGTCTAATCGATTTAAGTGACCTACCAATGAAGGATCACTCAACGGCGAGGGCGAGAGGATTTTGAGCAATGCGACCGACGGTAGAACCATGATTTCGGTATGATAGTGAGGGCGGCGCGGCCGGCGCCGCCTGCAATCGTCGTCCAAAGAACAGGTGTTGCTGTTCCTGTCAGCGCCAGGGTTCTCGTAGACTTGTAAGAGCCGATGTACTTAGTAGATTATGACCTGAACATTTATCCTCGTTTTGTCTGTTTCGAATTGTATGCTTAGCGTGGGGATCTGGCTCTTTCGGACAAAGCTTCTTACCGTAGATGAGGTCAATCAGGCAACCTGAATGCTCGGGACTGGCTTCGTTGAGACTGGAAACACCACGGCCTACTACTTTGAGAATGCTCAAGGTGCATGCGTATGCGGGACTAGTATCACGGCTCCTAAGGGGCAAACTACTTTGGATGCTTTCGGGTCAGATTCGAATTGTTTGTTCAGCGCGGGTGCGATGGCGGTCCTCAAGTTTCCCTCCGTTCGGACAGACTGGTTAAACAGAGCTGTTACACCGGCACGGCGAGTATGGGCTCATCTGCATTGAACTTGCGCTGTTTAGGCGAGGCTGAGTCGGTCCGTCGTCTGGCTGTTTCGCGGGGCCATCGGCACGGCGAGGATCTTTCGAGCATCTTGGCAATCCCATTATGTCCATTCCTTCTTGCTGCAGTGATCGCTGTGTTCCCATCGCAATCCTCGATGGCGGGATCAGCACCAGCCCCGATCAGAGTAGTTACAACTGACTCATCGCCCTGGCTAGCTGGCCAGAAAAGAGGCGATCTATTGCAAACTGATCTCGAGTTGACATCCACATCTGGCCTATGCACCAGAGCCTCGACGACTGTGTTGTGCCCAAAACGTGCTGCAATCCATAAAGGCGTTACCCCCCTGATGTTTTTTGTATCTGGCTTTACGCTTTCCCGTAAGAGCCGTTCAATAACCTGAACATCTCCAGCTTTTGCTGCGTTATAGAACTGTGCGATACAACGACATTCATCCTCAAATGAGATGTGACCGGTTTTTCGAGATAGGAAGTCCAAAATCCGGTCCTGACCACAAGTAGCAGCAGTAACGAATACCTCCTCGCTGATAATCATCTGGTCGCCTCGCCGGTCGAGAAGTAGTTTCATCACTTGCTCGCCAGCCTCTTCGTTTCCTGCTGCAGCCTTCACCACCTCTTCAGTAATGGTGATCTGGTCGCCTCGCCGGTCGAGAAGTAGCGCCATTGCTTGGTCAGAGAAGCTGCTAGCAATGGTGTGTACCATCTCCTCAGTGATGTTAATCTGGTCACCTTTCCGATCAAGAAATAGTATCATCACTTGCTCGCCAGCCTCTTCGTTTCCTGCTGTAGCCTTCACCACCTCTTCAGTAATGGTGATCTGGTCGCCTCGCTGGTCGAGAAGTAGTTTCATTACTTGCTCGCCTTTCCAATTGTTCCTTGCTGCAGCTTTGACTACCTCTTCAGTAATGGTGATCTGGTCGCCTCGCCGGTCGAGAAGCAGTTTCATCACTTGCTCGCCAGCCACTTCGTTTCCTGCTGCAGCCTTCACCACCCCTTTAGTAATGGTGATCTGGTCGCCTCGCCGGTCGAGAAGCAGTTTCATCACTTGCTCGCCGTTCCGACGGTTTCTGGCTGCAGCTTTCACCACCTCTTCAGTAATGGTGATCTGGTCGCCTCGCCGGTCGAGAAGCAGTTTCATCACTTGCTCGCCAGCCACTTCGTTTCCTGCTGCAGCCTTCACCACCCCTTTAGTAATGGTGATCTGGTCGCCTCGCCGGTCGAGAAGCAGTTTCATCACTTGCTCGCCGTTCCGACGGTTTCTGGCTGCAGCTTTCACCACCTCTTCAGTAATGGTGATCTGGTCGCCTCGCTGGTCGAGAAGCAGTTTCATCACTTGCTCGCCGTTCCGACGGTTTCTGGCTGCAGCTTTCACCACCTCTTCAGTAATGGTGATCTGGTCGCCTCGCTGGTCGAGAAGCAGTTTCATCACTTGCTCGCCTTTCCAAGTGTTCCCGGCTGCAGCTTTTACTACTGCTACGTCTACCGACGTATCAGTATCCGCTCGGTCTAGCATAGCCTTCAACACCTCAACGTGACCTTTTCTAGAACACACTTCAAGCGGCGTCGTCTGCTTCGAGTCTCTATATGCTGAATCAACATATGGGATGAACGACGTCTCGTGTGCAGACGCTTCCGCGAGACCTTTCCCTGGCAAGAGCGCATGATCAATGAGCGATGGAATTCCCCATTGAGCAGCCACATGGAAGACCGACAACCAAACAGGCTCCCAGGGTTTCCTCTGAGAGTAATATTTGAGCCAGCTCTTACGCTCCCCTGAAACGATGGCGAAAAACCGAGCCTGCCCATCGTCGATTCGGAACTCACCCTTAGCCATGTGAGCGTGCTCCGGCCAAAATTCCGTCGCGTATGAAGCAAGATCGCTTCTATCTTTTACCTCTCCTCCACCCTTTGGGTGCATGGACTCCGCAATAAGACAGCCAACGCAGCGGCTCGCTAGCGCATTGTGTGCCTTCAGCTCGGAGATGGAGATGTTTCGTCCTGCGCCGGTGACTAGGAAATCTCTGACGGATTGGTGAAGTAGCAGGACCTTCTCGTCCCGAACCACGATTATCAATCGACAGGCAGCGAGTACCTCGGCTGTGAACTGGATGCGCTCCTCTTCGCCTTCGTTCTGGTAGAGGTCGCAGGCAGAGGCCAGCTCCCGTGTACTCATGGGACGCCGTGCTACCATAACGATGCCGAGCAGTCGTTTGATCGTTTCCGGGTCTTCGTCTTGTTGGAGTGCCGTATCGAGAAGTTCTTGGTAGAGCCATTGAAGTCCTTCGGGGATCTTCTCAAGGCGTGTGACGGCATTTCTTGAAGCGACCTTCTCCAGCTCCTGACAGGCTAAACCGACCCAGAGGAAGATGCCGCCAGCCTTTTCATGAAGCACCCGCGCAACATTGGCAGCTACCGTAGCAGTGTAGTGCTTCATCTCTTTGAGGTCAGCTACCTTCTCGTTGATAAACCTGGAAATATCTCGTCCAGATTCTTCGAACGATGCCAGGTTTTTGTTCAGGAATGCCTGCAGGTGCTCTCTAATCTCCAAGTATGGCCTGCTGGTAATAAGGAGGCTGACATTCAGCTTGCCGCCTGATCGATCTCGCTCGAAGGTCTCCTTAATTTGCTTCAGCAGTGTGACCTGCTCGTCCTGCGTGCACTCGTCTAAGGCGTCAACTACGCAGTACTTGCGGCCGGTAGCTGTATCCGCACATGCCTTCATGAACATTGCCCAAACCCCATCGAACGAACCAAAGGCTCGGGCTCCGCGCTCCTCATACTTGGGGAGGATGTATTCAATCAGCCGCGGGTGCTGCTGCACTAGCTGCAGGAGGAGCCCGCGGACGACTGCCGTGGCCGTTCTGCGCGTGTCATAGCCCGAGTCGCAAAAGAAGTACGCGAGCGTTTTGTTCGGAGTCCTGGAGAAGGTCTCCGATAGGGCCTCGGCAAGGAACATGGACATGGTCGACTTGCCCGTCCCCGGGTTTCCATGGAGCCAGAGGACATCCGTCGAAGCTAATGTCGACTCCGGCGTGTTGGCAAGCCAGGCGGTCAGCTCGTCGGTTCCGAGGATCCAGGCACAGGTGCCTTTGGCGCGTTCGCCTTTCTTCCGCTTCAACGCCATCATGTCCTCGTATGGATCGGTGAGGAAGAGATCTCGGAGACATTCTCTCGCTTCGGGCTTCTCTTTCAAGGCGTCTGCAGGTTATGAGCACAGCACAGGAACGGCGAAGGGGGGCCTTACGGTCTCGATCGGTAACGATTGGTTTCGCTGCGGGGGTGTCAGCTCCAGAATGTCGACCGAGCGGTCTTCGATTTGATCACTCACGTTTTGTCCGACGCTGAACGACGGCCAGGGCGTCTGCACAGAGCCTGCGCAACTCCGCGGAAACACTCTGAAAAGAGCGGTCGTCCGGGCCGGAGTACTTGTTCAACTCGGAATGATTCGCCGCGAGCGGGATCCTTTGTAGACCGGGAATACACGCCGACGCCTCATCAACTACCTTCGACGTGTCAACATCCATCGGCTGGGGCAAGGCAGATGGGACAAACACACTCTTCCTCGACCAGGCCCTCCCATACGGAGCATCTTCTTCAAGTAATCGGTATCGTATATCTCGAAGAAGCAGGATGTCGCGATAGACAGAGTGTTCCGCATCCGACAAAATTGGTGCAGCGTGTCCATCAGGTTTTCATCGTCGTATGCCAGGTTGCGGACGATGCCGTCGTGGGAGCCAGTAAAGCGCGAAAACCAAGTCACAATCTCGGCCAGAGACTGGAACTCGGATCCGCGGAGAGGAGAACCGAGGAAGACGACGCCGACTGTCAAGGTAACGATGTGCCTGAAGGCGTCGTCCGAATTGGCGTACAGGAGCGCCTGGGCTGTCAGCCTCGTCCGCCGCTCTGAAGACATCTCCGGTCACTCACATGTTGGATTACGTTGCCGCCCAGGCTGTGGCCGACGAAGACAACCGGTCGGCTTGCCGTGGTTCCGTCCCGGAAGTCGCGGATGCTGCGAATGAGCTCCTCTCCACACAGCGACAGGCGTATCTTTGGCGCGTCGGCGTGCCACCTCGAGTCGTAACTGTAGAGGAGAATGCGCGAGCGGGGAACTACAGTCGGGAGCATGTTGGGGTCTTGGAGCCATTTCACATGGCGGCCCGGGGATTTCGGGTCCTTCCACGTCCAGGACCAGTCGACGTTGGCACCAAGACCGTGCACGGCGACGATGCTACGGAGGTTAGTGCGTTCGGACCCGACACCTGGGAACCTACTCGACTTCGGGTTCGGCACCCTCGTACACCGCATCCAGGGCCGGGCGGCTATGCGGGATATGCAGCGTGCGTCAGCGGGAGAGAACTCAAGAGAAGGGGCCACCTTACCATGGCGTTGAACGACGGCTAAGTGCTTGCGGTTCGGGTAGTAGACGGCTGATGGCGACTAGATGATCGTGCTGGATATGCAATGAACGTGATTGATTTGGGCAGCGATCCTGTACGACGCTGTAGGATGGGTTGACTGCGATGTAGTTGGAAACGTGATGAGATGTGTGCCCAGAGCCCAACGTCTATGAGCCTGCGTCAGCGGCCATCTGGATTGACAGGTAGCAAATCAAATGCGATGTCTTGCTCGCAGCCTGCATCACCTGCCGGTGGCTTGCCCTCGGCAGTGCCGCGGCGATCTCACCTCGGAAATACCCCCGGTACACCAGCAAGCCCAGATGTGTGCATCAACATAAGTACCTAACTGTGCTACTGTAAAAGACAGCCCGTGAGAACACGGGATTACTTTTGCCTCGTTCAAAGCGCTACATCATCCCAATATCCCACGTCGCGATGGCACCACAAGTGAGCTATGTGACCCTCTCTGGTGTGGGAGGTCGATGGGGTGCACGGGTAGTGAGTACTCTATCTACCAGATAAGGTTAAGAGAGACGTATTTAAATAAGCAGCATTCCATGGTCTTAAGACACCCTACCTAGTAAGGTGATCGTGTCTGTCCTTTCAACTTATCTTCTCTTGCACTTGCTCTTGACTTCCCTTAGCAGCTTTGTTGACCAGCCAGTGGTCGAATGCCGTTGTGTCGTCTTTGTCTTTTTGCTGACTACGTCGGTCTTGATTCGGAGGGCGGGCTATAGGAGGGTCTAGCGCGCTTCCTTGTGCTGTGGCTTGAGGTTGAAATCGAAATAACGCTCTTATTGACACTGTACGCTACGGGCGTTGGTTCGCCTGTTGAAGACTACCTTTACCCTCGAGGCGGAATGTAGTCGTTTCGTGAAGGTCTCCTGCGTCGGAGTTGTTATAGCGTCAGCGATCTGCTGCTGAGGCATATCGTCGACATCCCGAAAGGCAATATACTCCGACTGATCCTTGATGAGTTATTGGAGCTAGAATGCCATCCGTGAGAATTACGGCAGTCGGATGACCTGTGGAAACGGGAGAGACGATGTGCGTTGGCAAAAGCGGGGTAGAGACTTGCCTGAAGCCTTTGGCAAACGTACTTTGCGCATCATCGTGGACACGTGGCTGATATTGTGTTAATTCGTGCTAGCTCACTTGCGGCCCCGCCAAATTGCCTGGCCGTTTTCCACTCACGGCTGTGAGACTCCAACGCCGACGCTCAATTGGAATGGCTGACGGTGGTTGGCAAGGCCTTCAGGCTGTTGGCACGATGATCAGCCATTCAGGCTGCATACACTTTTGCGTCAGCAATTAACCTGAGGCTCCTCAGGACCACGAGTAGTCCGAAGATTTCATGTTCAAGGTTGCAAGATGACCCTTTGAGAAAACGACCAGTAAAGTACTGGTAGGTGTATTTTGAGGCCTGGCGACGCACTTTTGGCATTAGCTGCGCATGAGGATCAGCGTATTCTTGTCGTGCTGAACGGCTCATGAAGGGAGCCTTGTAATGCTTGTTCCATCCGGCCACAGGGCAGCACGTTCTTCCCAAATCTGACAGCGATGGCATCGCATCCAGACCAGGTAGGCACTCTGTTCCGTCTTTGACCGGGAACGTAAGCATGGTAATCGAACTCGATAGTCGCCTCCCTTGACCCAGAAGCTTCTAGGAAGTACTGGTTCGCAAGAAAGTAAAGCGTCGGGGCTAATTGAAAACGACCTCGCTTCCCTTTTGCCTGCCTCTCGGCGGACGAAGGATGATGATTTGGCGGCGCCCGCTTGTTCTTCCGTTCTCGATTCTGCCAATGTCAAGTTCGATCAGTTGCGACTAACTGCCATTCATGACTGGGTTGATGAGGAGACCGATCTCCGTCGGCTAGCCGATATCCACAACTGGCTATGGATCGCGGGTCGGCCCATGCCGCCGCGTCCGCTCCATCAGCAGCGCCTGCTCAACCGCGAGATCGTAATCACTGAGAAGCTGGACCTGCACCTCGTGTGGACGGCCGATCGCATCTTCGTCAAGCCGCTGTCACGCTTCCTCCTTGAGCCGCACTTCTGGGCGAAAGTCCTCCAGTGTCATAGGGTGCCCGTCTCCAACGCAGACCCGTGCAGCTGCGGTGGTCGGCGGGAACGCGCGCTCGGCTTCCTCTTCTCGTATGCGGCCCTCATAGCGCACGAGAGCGACTTTCACATCGCCAAAGAGATGCACCTTATTCCCGAAGAGGTACAGTGGTTGGCGTGGCGGACGGCCGTGCGGGAGTTCCTAGGCACTTCGTTCGTCTACCCCTGGATCGACCCCCGCTTTTACTATGGGGAGCTCCGCCTCAGCCGGCTCAACAAGATCTACTTCTTTTGGAAGACCCCGTTCCGCGGCTATATGTCTCGCTGGAACCAGTACGGCTCATTCTTCCACGACAACTTTGCGCTGCTGGCCAGCTCGACCGTCTATATCGCTGTCGTCCTGACGGCGATGCAGGTCGGTCTCGCCACGGAAGCTCTCCAAGACAACGGAGCCTTCCAGTCGGCCTCGTACGGCTTTACCATCTTCGCCATCTTGGGGCCTCTGGCCGCTGCAGCTTTAGTTATAGTCACGTTCTGCTACATGTTCATTGGGAATTGGATTGCCACACTGCGTTACAGCAGGAGGAGGTTCGAACGAATCGAAGGTCGGTAAAAGTTGGGGGGCGGGGTATCATCGCGCCGCAGTATGACAGCGTTAGGCAACATCCAGTCCGTCGCGCTAATGCCGCCTCACGTCAGCCAATCTGTCCCCGTGATCTGGTCAACTCACAGCTTGTTCAGCAGCCTCGAAGTCCCCGTACGCATTGCCCTCTCGTCTGCCTAGCCTACCTCATCAACTTCTCCACCCGTCGCATGCTGAATACTGGGAAGCATTCCGCCAAAGCTTTCATCGCGCACCCATTGCCGAAGACTTGGCGCGACGCTTCGCGAACGTAAGTTCCAATGGCGACGCCAGCTGTAGTGATCCAACGAACGAATGGGATGCAATCTGGTGTATTCCTCTTTCTGGTTTTCATCGCTGCTGGCGTGTACTTGTGGATGTCGATGAAGACCAGGCAATCCTCAACCACGCGACTACAACCCAAAGCTGTACAGAAACGCTCCACTGCTAGATTGCCGCCAGAGGCAGAGGAGGTCAGTCGACCCGATCGCTCCGTAGCACCATACTAACGCCGCACAGAACCGTGTTCGACCGCCCCTTGACGTTCTCTACCCTAGACTGACCGACTCTACGAATGACGATGCTGAGGTGGAGTAAGTGTTTGAATACAGCTTGGGATCGCCAAACTAACCAAGGCAGCATCATCGCCGTGCACGGCCTCGGTTCAAATGTCGACTGGTCCTGGACTTGGAAGGGTGGCGGAGAGCGCGTCGACTGGCTTCAAGACCCCGACATGCTGCCCGCCAAGATACCCAAGTCGCGGATCATGGTGTATAATTACGAGTCGCGGTGGCATGTGGACGCCCCGAAAACGCGCCTTCAGCTCTGCGGCGAGGAGTTCATACACGCTTTGCACTCCTTCCGCCGCGGCACCTCCAAGCGCCCAATTGTCCTCGTCGGCCATAGCCTAGGTGGAAATGTCATCGTCCATGTGAGCCTATATGATCGTCCGTGCCACGTGCCTAGCTGACTGCGATATTGAGGCCCTTCTATATGCTAGCGACAGGGTAGAGTATAGGTACTTGTCGGAGGCAACGGCAGGCGTTGTGCTGTTAGGCTCACCTCTTCGGGGCACAAAGTGGCAACCCTTCCTCGATTCTCTCGCGCAGCTGATGGGATCGGCAGGCTCGCACCGCGGGATCACCAAAGAACTCGGCTTCGACGGACCTGAGCTGCAGGATAGACTGCATCGCTTCTGCCGGCTTCGAAACACCCTGTCAACGCCCGTCTCCTGTTTCTTCGAACTCTTCGAAACGGACTATGGGCGCAGGTTTGGACTGAGCGGGGTGGCAAGAGGAATGGTATGCAATGCCCGGCTAACCTCAAGAGCCTAATCTCACATCTTTAGATCGTGGAAGAGGCGTCTGCTTGCATCCCAGGCCTCGACAGATACGCCCTTCAAGCGGATCACTTGAAGATCAATAAGTACCGTGGTCCCACAGACCGCGGATTCTTGAGCGTGTCAGGGGTGATCGTCGAGATGTGCGCCAACGCGAACGACGTCGTCACGCGTCGGCAAGATCGTGAGTGTTCCCGCTCCTCGCCTTATGCTTTCTTCTAATCATTTCCTAGCAAGGGATGTTATTACTGACAATTCTTGTAAACCCCCACCCTCACCTGTGATCACCGAGCACAACTGACAGGTTGCCAAGACGCACTGAAGCAGAAGCCCGACGCCGGTGCCTGTCTACGTGACCTATTCTTGACCGACCCGCTAGACGACAGAAAGGCGCTGAAACGCAAGAAGGGAGATCGCGCTTCAGGCTCCTGCGAGTGGATCCTCGGCACCGAAGAGCTTACCACCTGGCTTGGTTCCGATCGGATAGGCCGCTCGGAGGGCCCCTCGACCCAGGTTCTTTGGCTACATGGGTACCCGGGAACAGGGAAATCTACTACAGCTATCTTCCTTACTGAGGAGCTGTCGAAAGTATTTGCTACTACGGATCGGAAAACGTTAGCATACTTTTTCTGCGACTCTGGATTCGATACGCGAAGAACGGCCATGTCAGTCGTTAGGGGGCTTCTCCTCCAACTCGTTCAGCAGCACCCACAGCTTCTTGACTATGTTTCACCAAAGTATAACGAGCGTGGAATGGCGTTGTTCACCTCATTCGACGCTCTTTGGACCATATTTATGAATGTGGCGGCGGACAAACACACCGGCGCAAAATACTGCGTTATCGATGCGCTGGACGAATGCGATCGGGAATCTCAAGTCACCCTGTTGCAACAGCTCAAAGAAACGTTTCAGAGCCAGCATGTGCCGCCCAATGTCTTTATCCTGGTTACCAGTCGGCCGTATCCCGAGATACGCCAATATATGGGAGGATTTGCCAACAAGGACTTAGCTTCCTACCCCGAGGTAAAGCAAGACATTGGACGATGCATCAAGGAAAGAACAACAGACCTGGCCACAACCAAATACTACACTGATAAAGTCCGAACACAAGTCAGCAATATTTTGACAGAGAAAGCTGACGGTACTTTCCTCTGGGTTGGCTTAGCCTGTAAGGAGCTTGAGGATGTCCCTTCAAAGGATGCTGTCCGAGTGCTGGAAAGTATACCTAGAGGGCTTACTTATCTTTACAAGAGGCTTCTCGACACAGCTCTAGAACACAACGCTGGAGCCGACGGACTTCAGCGTATCCTGAACTGTGTTGCAGTTTGTGTACGGCCACTGAGTGTATTAGAGCTCTCTGAAGCTTGCGAACTTCACTTGGACGAGGACGACGAGCAGACCCGGATTCAGTTCACCCGAGATCAAATTGATTCCTGTCGGCTTATAGTGGTCATTCAGGAAGAAAAGGTACTTTTACTACATCAGTCAGTAAAAGACTTTCTGACAGGGCCCGAAGCCGGCCGTTTCATCGACGAGCTAAAGGCACACGCCGATCTTGCTTACCGCTGCGTGGATCTCATCAAAGAGTTTCATGATGGTAACGATGCGAATAGTCCCCTTTACAACTATGCAATTGAACAATGGCCAAATCATGGACGCATGGCAAAGTCAGAATTTGGTGTCAAAGACTCACAAGCAGGCTTCTTCGAAATTAGGGCCAGCTATCTTCAAAACTGGCTTAGAGGATATTCTGCACGTTTCCGCTACGAACAGATTACAGCACAAACTTCGGTTCTGCACGTTGCTGCAAAGTGGGGGATTCCAGCTCTAGCGGAATATGTCTTTCAGTCAGATAAAGGAGGTTTCGACGCAGACAAGATAACCGAACTGGTTGATCATAAGGATGCCAACAATAAGACGCCAATGGAGGAAGCTGCTGAATCAAGGTATCTAGGGGTTATGCCTTTGCTTCTAGATTTTGAAGGGAAAGTATCACCGCAAGTTATAGTGGCCGCAGCAAGAAACTATTGGAACGGCAAGGAAATCATGACATTACTTCTCGATCGGCGAGGCGACCAGATCACCATCACCGAGGAAGTGGTAAAGGCCGCAGCAGGGAACGAGTGGTACGGCGAGGAAATCATGACACTGCTTCTCGACCGGCGAGGCGATCAGATCACTATCACCGAGGAGATAGTATCTATTATCGCCAGAAGGTTCAACAAAGAAATCATGACACTACTTCTCGACCAGCGAGGCGACCAGATCACCATCACCGAGGAAGTGGTAGAGGCTGCAGCAGGAAATAGTCGGAATGGCAAGGAAGTCATGACACTACTTCTCGACCGGCGAGGCGACCAGATCATCATCACCGAGGAAGTGGTAATAGCTGCAGCAGAAAACCGTCGGAATGGCAAGGAAGTCATGACACTACTTCTCGGCCGGCGAGGCGACCAGATCACCATCACAGAGGAAGTGCTTAAGGCCGCAGCAGGGAACGAGTGGTACGGCAAGGAAATCATGACACTACTTCTCGACCAGCGAGGCGACCAGATCACTATCACAGAGGAGATAGTATCTATTATCGCCAGAAGGTTCAACAAAGAAATCATGACACTACTTCTCGACCAGCGAGGCGACCAGATCACCATCACCGAGGAAGTGGTAGAGGCTGCAGCAGGAAATAGTCGGAATGGCAAGGAAGTCATGACACTACTTCTCGACCGGCGAGGCGACCAGATCACTGTCACAGAGGAAGTGGTAATAGCTGCAGCAGAAAACCGTCGGAGCGGCAAAAAAATCATGACACTGCTTCTCGACCGGCGAGGCGACCAGATCACTGTCACCGAGGAAGTGGTAAAGGCTGCAGCAGGAAACGAAGAGAACGGCAAGGAAGTCATGGCACTACTTCTCGACCGGCGAGGCGACCAGATCACCATCACAGAGGAAGTGGTAAAGGCTGCAGCAGAAAACGGATCGATCGGCAAGGAGATTATGGCACTACTTCTCGACCGGCGAGGCGACCAGATCACTATCACAGAGGAGATAGTATCTACTATCGCCAGAAGGTTCAACAAAGAAATCATGACACTACTTCTCGACCAGCGAGGCGACCAGATCACCATCACAGAGGAAGTGGTAAGGGCCGCAGCAGGGAACGAGTGGTACGGCGAGGAAATCATGACACTGCTTCTCGACCAGCGAGGCGACCAGATCACCATCACAGAGGAAGTGGTAAGGGCCGCAGCAGGGAACGAGTGGTACGGCGAGGAAATCATGACACTGCTTCTCGACCGGCGAGGCGATCAGATCACTATCACCGAGGAGATAGTATCTATTATCGCCAGAAGGTTCAACAAAGAAATCATGACACTACTTCTCGACCAGCGAGGCGACCAGATCACCATCACAGAGGAAGTGGTAAGGGCCGCAGCAGGGAACGAGTGGTACGGCGAGGAAATCATGACACTGCTTCTCGACCGGCGAGGCGATCAGATCACTATCACCGAGGAGATAGTATCTATTATCGCCAGAAGGTTCAACAAAGAAATCATGACACTACTTCTCGACCAGCGAGGCGACCAGATCACCATCACAGAGGAAGTGGTAAGGGCCGCAGCAGGGAACGAGTGGTACGGCGAGGAAATCATGACACTGCTTCTCGACCGGCGAGGCGACAAGATTCCCATCACCAACGGGGTTGTAAAGGCTGCAACATGAAATTGGAAGGATGGCGAAGAAGTTATAGGACTGCTTCTCAATCGGCGAGGCGACCAGATCATTGTTTGGTACATGGGACAAGACATTTTCTGGGCTCCCGACTTGCCTTGGAGCTTGCCTACGAGGTTTCTGCATTTATACCTGATCTTCAGCCTTTATTCTCGATCTAAGAGCTACTGGGGACTACTCTACGGGGTCCGCATCTTTGCGTTGGCGCATTGATGTGGTGGAGCAAGGAATGTGCAAGCTCAGTGAAGGCATGCGGGTGAGGATCGGTCAAACGAGTCGTAGCAAAGAGTGGAGGGATTGAAAGCATTGGGAGGACGTTTTGCCCGAATTTTCCTTGCCCTTGGTCTGAGGGCCGCTTTATTGGAAAGTCTCGAACGCGCCGTCGGAGAAGTTGGGCGGCAAGCGTGACCGCTTCGGGACTACGGGGCCCGCTCTCGCGTCTGTCAATTCTGGCTTCCGTGATCTCGATATCGGATGGACAGCATGGTCGGTCAGATGCTGTTCGAAGCCACGGTTAAAGGAGGTTGTCAACTTTTTGCCTGTAGTCATACTTGAAGCTGCTTGCAGAGTTGTGGGATTGGTGGACCCCGTCGCTCGACTTCGCGAGGGGCAGCTCATGGCGGCGGCGGCGGATGAGAGAGTGGTTATACTATCAGTGTATCCTCGAAGGTCTTGCAAATCGGGGCCAATGTGCTGTGCAAACAGAGCTAAGTCGCTAGCGATCGTGGGCATGGCGTCTCGTGTGAGCGTGTCTGGGGGGAAGGTGGGAACAGCGACTGCGAGTGCGCCTGTGGTGTTCTTTTGAGCGTTTCGGGTGACCGGGATCTTCGACAATCTGATCCCAAAACTCATACGGATACTGTCAGGACTTGAGATCCTTGGACGCCGGCCCAGGTCTCTTGACCCGACGGCCGTCTCGAAAAGGCTTGTCGGTACACGGCCTCTTTCGGCCGCTGATGAAGCCATCTTGTTGCGAGTGCTCGTCGGAGCGATGCCTCTTTCGACCTTGTGGACTAGCCATGGATGACCGAATGTCGGGAGTCAAGCTTGGAACGGGACTCCAGTGGTGATATCCAGGTCGCAATGAAGGGTCACTACGTGGTGCCGGTTGGACTTGTCGTGAAGGATGTACCACTAATTTCCTCGACCAATTATTAGCCACTGGATTCATACAGCAGCCCTCGATTGGTCATACAGCCCTTGCCTTCCTGCGGCCTGGGCCTGGCTCCTCTCCAATCGGGGAAGCAAGGCCGATAAGAGGTGGTTTTCAGAACCTTGCTGCAAGGTCAGCTGCAATGTTTGAAGGCCTGAGCGCTTGGGCATCACGCCTGCGCTTCGCCAGACGTTTTTAATTTGAAGGGACTGGACCTGATCTGCAGCTGCAGGGAACTTTGAGACAGTATAACGATACCCCTGGGGTGTGTTTTGCGAACTCAATGGCAGCCTGGCGCTCACGATCGATCGCCCACCGTCTAAGACGGAAGGAATCGGGTTTTCTATCTTCCGTCTCGTCCGTAACGAGGAGCGACGACCTCCAGTTCAGGTTGTCAAAACCATCACGACAAAAGCGGTATGCGCTCCATCTAGAAGATACCAGTGAGGGCCGGATTAGTAGTTGGGTCGGTGACGACCAGCGAATACCTGGTGTTGTATGTTTTTTTGCTGTATTTGCCAATACGGCATCGCGTTTTGCTGGATATGTTGTCCCTGATGTCCTGGCTTTCAGGGGATGACATGGAGGTGATAGGCTGGATCGCCGTGGCGCATTGAACACGGGAAACCCATCTAGTCATACTTGCAGGCCTTTACTTTTGTCGTCATCAAACTACAATAGCTAGATCATCTGTCCTAGTTTCCAGGAAACCAGTTCTTGGCTGGCACGAGAGGAGGGATCATACATACATACATACGCTCAAAGACAGGATCAAGTCCAGGGCCGCTACGGCTGAGCATTACCCGTCAAGACTCGACAGGGGGAACCTCCTATCCGTACAAGGGCCCAGAAGTTGGTAGAAGATGAGGTAAGACTATCTCGTAGTGGGCCTGTGTAGGTTGCCCGGAGTCTACTCCTTACGTTGGCTTCTACTGTTATGTAGTCAATATCAACTGGGTACCTTTGCCATGAATTATCTTGGCTATAAAGAAACCCAAGTCTGAGCAGTTTCGTTTCTTTCTCAGAGTACCCGCTCCCTGCTAGGGAATTGGACAAAGCCCGGATGTGATACCTATGCGTCCGACGAAGTCAATGGGCTAAATCTGGGTGTTAAATCTCAAGCGTTCGAGCTTCGCGCATAGAATTCATTGCAACACTCGGCCGAGTCAGAAATGACACGAAAAAAAGTACAGAAAACGGGCCCAAACAGCTGAGATTCATGACCAGAAACTTAATCGAAGAGGATCGGGGGGCAAACTAGCCAGCGGTGCCAGCCTCTCAGGCCCAGGGAATGGAAAAGCCGTCTCCGGCAAAATCCGAAGTGGGAACCGACTACCATTTTCCATCGAGATCGTCGACAAAGTCCAGCTTGTACTCCGTACCCCTTCCAGAGAGAGAGAAAGGAACTTCATCTGCCGTCTCAGCTTTCGTCTGTCGACGCTAACGTCTTGGGACGGCTGAGACTTGTCCACAATGCGTTAGCTAGCAGGAACCGCAAACCTCCTTTTCCCCCCAAACCGTGGGCATGAACCATTCACTCGGGACACGTTTGAGGCTTTTCGAGGCGAGAGCAAGGAGATTTCAGCGCATTTATGAGTGATTGGTTATGTTGAAATGCTCGTCCGCTGTGGTCGCCACGTTCGAAGGACTTTGGATTTGGGCATACAACGTGCTCCATTCTCATGAACCCGCTCTAGCAACAGTCGGCCGCTCGGGATCCGCTACTTGTGGATTTGAAATTCATACGTCTAGAATATGGGTCCACCAAGGCGTCAACTGATATGGTAGATTAAACCTTTTTAATAAAAGTGAAGCTCGCGATGTAGTGAAGTCTTGAGGATTCGTGGCTTAGACAAAACATCCAGCGTGGCTGAGATTAGTGGCTTGATAGAAAACGGGGATCAGCATTCTACACAGTAGCATTTCTTGGTGCCGATGGTGCCGTCTTGTCGGTTCCGGGCCTTGGAATTTTTGATATGGGCACAACCTTGGCATGCGGACAGGAACAAGAAAGTCTCAGTGAAGATCAAGGCAAACGCTGTGGATTTTCACAACGAAGGGATCGGCCATTCCCGCTGCTTCCGCCAACTCATCGGTCTCAGGAACGCGTTGAAAGACAAAAAAGTTGAACTCGGGGTTTCCCCCCCTTTTCCCTCCCCAACTCGGATCTGTTAAGCAAGCCACTTTGTGGCTTTTTCCGTCTCAGTTCATCCCAAGTTCGAAGCGGAATGACGAGCATGCTCCCCACGCACACGTCCGTCTGAATGTTTCGGTCGCAGGTGTTTTGGGCTGGCGTTCACTGTGTAATACCTAGTGTACACCACACTACCATATGGACTACGATGACTAAGGGCCGGACAGAGAGATGCCTGCGCGGCACGCTGAAGGCGGGAGACGGGAGACGGGAGTTACGTGTACCGGGGTACAGATAATGTGCGTGCAATATGCGTGCCCGCCTGCCGCAACCTACCTTTGAAGTTAGATATAGCACGAGCGCCGACGTGGCTGGCAGATATCGGACCGCTGCATGTCAACGAATGCGGATAGGTAAGAAACTGCGTCGTCGCGCCGTGTCCTTGATTGGCTTGGTCGTATGCTGGTAAGTATGTATCCGTACGCAACGGGACCCAATAGCGGCGGAAACGCGCATGGTTTATTTGGACGGAAGAGGAAAGCTTCCAGAGCACTGTCAAATTGTCAATGTCGTGATGGTCTCACGGGATACCTACCATGATAGTCATAACCGACAGATATTGCCGTCTAAATCACCTTCTAGCGTGATGCCTGAGATGCTGCTCTCTTACCTGATGCGCAAGGGTGATCTGGGGTGACTAAAGCAGATTCCAAACTTGTCTCCAATAAGCGGTAACGCTTAGAATATACGAAGACGGGTCCGATCTGAGTGCCTTCGTCCTCGGTATTGTCCAGGCTGCGTTCTGCTAGGCATGTCAGCCATCCTTGTTGTTCAGGCACAATGTTACCGAGCCAAGTATCTTCATGCCGATCTCTTCGTCCTCTGGTTAGGCGCTAGAGACTGGATCCTGGGCCATGGCGAAGGTCGCGTGCAGTCAGGACGACGCTGTGAGTACAAGGCGTTGCGAGCTGTGAATAGACGATCTAGGGAGTGTTGCAACAGGCGAGAGAGGGAGGTCTGGGGCTCGTTGGTCTGCATTCAAGCTAGGCGCTCAAGCGCTGGGCAGAAAAAGCTGTCAGTTCCATGGTGATGGTCATGTTGGGACGATGGTCTGCCGGGGCATGGCTTGTGGGGCCAATGTGATTGGGAATGAAGCCAAGCTCGCATTTGAAGTTGACTCCATCGACTCTGTAGCTGGCCAGTGGTACGCCGATGCAACAGGCAGCCCAGGTGTCGAAGCCTATTGGTATACTTCGTAGGGTACTGCGAAAAGGAGGCTCAGATGATGGGAAAATGCCAAAATCCGCTGCGATGCGGTAAAGTTGGCAGCCTGTCGTGCCTGTAGGTTGTAGGTACAGTGGCACAGTGATCCGTACATTTGTGCCTTTTGGAGGAGGTCCATTCCCCGTTCCTCCAAGACCAGGATTCCCATTGCAGTTAGCCCTTAGGGCGCCTTCGAGAAAGCCACCTGGCTAGCGATGCATATTGACGTCATCTCGTCCTCCATTAGCGTGGCAGGGACAAGCTTCAGGGATCTGAAAGGTCATGCGTTGTCGAAAAGAATGGATCTGCCCTCTGGCCGTGTACTGCGGTAGGGAAGCGCGTGTCGTGAGCTGCGGCAGGAGTTGGCTTCCTCTTTTCGAACCGTATTCTGGGCGTAGACAAGTCACGAATACTACCTTCCTGTGGGTTGCCGATACCTAACAGTATCCGTATGTGCTTGAAATTGGCTTTCCTGAGTCCAGTACCTTGTCTGAGTACCTGAGGCTCTCCCTCGTATTCCGGAGCAGCGTCCGTTAGCTCGATGAATTGTCTTGTTGCTGTAGGATGCTGTCTTGTTATCTGTGTAGGCACAAATAAGGGGTCCAACCTAGATTCGGGGTCGAGAGGAAGGGAGAGAAAGGCGTTAACTGCACCTATCCGTGGCGGAGGTAGGGAATCCAATCGTCACCCCTCGTTGCCTCTCCTTTGGCGTAGTGAAAAAGTGTGCTTACGGAGTAAGGTAAGAAGTGAGAAGGATGTTGGAACTTGGAAGTGACCCCAAACCGTCACAGAGTCTCTTGCCTTTGCTATCAAAACCACGGGGAGGAGTAGGGTAGGTCGCGTGACTAGTGACACTTTCGAGGTTGCCACGGGTGTTGGAAATTCCAAGACCACCTTCCACTTGCGCGAACCAGCAATAGAGTTGTTGAGTGGTTGCTGTTTGCTTGAGAAAAGGGGAAAGGGGGCAAGCATTTGGCGCATCGTTGGAGAGACACACAAAACTCTGAATGGAAACATGCCCGGCGGAATCCGTGGCCTAGCTGCGAATCAAACATGGACGGAAGCCATGCCGCGGCAACATCGCCGTCCCTCCACCCCCTCCAGCCACCTCCGAAGCTATCACAGCTTGTTTGGCAGGTTAGCGAATAGCTGGTGTATAAGCGGCGCGACAATTCGCTCCGGCTGCAGAGCCAGAATGTAATGGCCACATTCTCTTCTGGAACAAGTGCCATCTAGCTAACCCGCTAATGATCATGTCCCCGTCGTAACTAAGCCTATGGCGTTCACCGATACGGCCTGTCAGGCTTGGTATGCCCCGTAGACCGCGCGTTAGAGAGGTCTGAGATACCAAATGTGAATTAATCAGTCATTCCATTTGGCTGGGCCGCCGTTCCACGATCGGGGTCAAGGGGAACTGGGCAAAAAAAATAAAAAAAATTGAAAAACGTCCTGTTTTCACTTTCCAGCTCGTCAATATGCGCAGATTGAGTCAACCATTGGGTTGGTACCAGACTGCTGGGTGCCGTTTGAGGGAACGCGAAAATTCTGCAAAGCGAGGCTGCAGACATCATCGTGTCGTCGTTCCAACTCACCGTTTCCCAGGGCATATCCCAATATCTTGCCCTGGCGTGGTGGAGTTCATCAACAGGTTGAGTGTATCAAACCCCACAACCTCGATCGGAATCGTCAACTGAGTGAAGCCTTAAATCGCGATAAACAAATAGCGTCGCCTTGTAATTAAACAACCAAGCCCACCACAGTGCGGGGAGCAGGGGCGGGAGCTCTGTCAGTTGACCACCTTCAAACCGAAGGTGGCCAAGCATACCTTGCCGTGTTGTTAGCTTGTTGTGAGTTGAGCTGCTGTGCGAACGGAAACGGGAGCTGGACTCCGGCGCGGACGGGCGGTCAACCGTGTGACGATTTGTTTCTGACCACATCAGTCAGAACAACGGCGGCGATCACCAGAGCGCAGACCAATTGAATGAATGAATGATTGCATGACATGCGCGGTCCGTCGTATTATACGCGGATTCAGTTGATAGACGCTTCGTAATCGTGACATATCCGTGACTCGCTCCAAGTCTCGCGTTGCTGCATGGGAGTATACTGTGCCTGACAAAGCAACTTTCTTTCCACGTCTGGTGTTGGAACATGATCGGCCTGGGTGCCGTCTTAGTCGTGAACTTGCTGCAACAGCGTTGTGGTTGTGTTCGACCTTGCATCGTGCCGTTTTGAAATATTTGTGGGCAAAGCAGGTTAGAGTTGACCGCAGCTGGGCACATTGGGATCTGCTAGGGCTGGCTTTGTTGGTTTGTTTGCGGTAAGCACGGGGGTTCCGGGGGGATGCCATGAGCATGATGGCCGATCTAAACGTTGTGTACCACGAGTCTGAAGTTTTCGATGGCCGCGTGGTATCTAAAATCGGGCCAGATTGCCTGGGTAGTTCCGTCCGAATACTGCGTTGAGGTGCTGTGCTCCGTGTCCCGTGTCGTGTCTAGGACGTCCCGCCAACCTCCAACGCGTTGCGACTTGGGTGCGCGCATACGATACGATGGTGGTGGTGAGAGAGCACAGAGAGTCATGAGCTTGCCGCTGCCTTGGAGGTTGAACGGAGGCACCATGGTCCGGGGAGCGTTCGACATGTCAAAACAAGGCCGACTAGTGGTTGACTTGTAGCGGCTTATGTGTGCGAGGCGAAGGTAAAGGCCTTGCTCAGGTATGGGAAACCCGGCCTGGTGAGCGGCCGGGTGGGTTCCGTTACGGGAGACGTGGAGCTGCCCATTGAAACGGCGGACAGAATTTGATGGAGCCTCACTGCCTTCTGGCTCCAATGTTCCCAGAGCCGTAAGCCGTGAGCCGCTGAGTCTCTGCCAGGGGGGTCAAAATGCGATGCGGTGCGGCGTAGTCTGGGGGTGGATCCCGGGAAGGAATAGGGATATTGGAAAGGAGAGAATTGCGTTGCGTGCTCAGATGCAGATTCGCACCAACAGTTGAGATGCAATGAGTGAATGTCGCCTGTGCGACGAACCAGGGCCAGCGACCATTGCGGAAACGGACGAGTTTGAGACGGAATGGTTTCCAGAAGCAATTAATCGTGGAAAGACGGGTTTAACGAAGACGGAGAGGCAGGTTTGAGTGGATGCCGCGTGTGTGGAGCTTGGGGGCCAGCGGCAGCCACGCCCGTGTGATGTAATGGGGCACGTATCGGTGCAGGACTCCCCACATTTTGCCAGGGCACGTACATCCTCAAGTACAGATACCTCTGCTTTTGTACACCACGGACTTTGATTGTGCGTGTCGTGACTGGTTATTACTGGCTGTGGCCTGGTGTGCTAGTGCTAGGGAAGATAGCTGCGGAAGCCTCTTTGTATTTGGCGAGACGGGCAGCCTGATTTCAGTTCAGCTGGGCAGGTACTGAAGTGTGTTGACGAGTCGTGTGTATTCGTAGCATGGAGAAGATGATGAGGTTCAAATGTCTGTATGTATGCTGTTCGAAAGGGAAAATGTCATGAATACTCTAGTATACCTTACACAATACCCACAGAACGGATGCTGGAAAATATTAGGTACAGAGTTCCTTGACAGACCTGAGTAAGCCAAGTACCGGTACGAATACTTCGATGGTGCAGGGATATGGGGCCCACTAGACCAGTTATCTTCCAAGGAAGCACCCGTTGGCAGACGTGTGTGTTTTCTTCTTCTTTCCCTTTGGCTTGGTGGCTGCCCGTAATTAGCTATTTTCTGCCCAAGAACCTTGGGAAAGAGCTTGATTTGATGAACGGGATAGGAGGCAATGGCCGGTGATTCCAATTCCAATAGCCAGCTATTTTACCCAACTTAGATTTCCAGCAAATTGCATGCTGCAGTGCACTCATAACTACTTTGGTCCAGTCTTGACCGAGACATCGACGACGCTGGCAAGCCGCGACCGAAGCTGACTGTGATTTGTTCCCGCCGCCGCCGCCGCCTTTCGCAAGCCGTGCGGTTGGATTTTGGCCCATCCCGTCAGGTACCTTATTTCTCAGCTGGGCTCGGGGCTACGTCATAGCCCCCCCGGTGGACCGTCCACCCCTTCCTTTCTTGATCTTTTCCCGTCGTCTACTGCCACTACTCCCGTAGGTACCTTATTGTGCCTCTCCTTCCCAAATTTCCACGCCCTTTTCGCTGCGTTTCTCGCTCCGCTTCGCTTCCTTTCAGTCTTCTGCCCGCCACCCCGCCCCCCTGTTCTCCGTCATCCGTCACCGTCACCGTCACCGTTCCCGTCAGGCCCGCCGTCAACGCAGACTTTTGTGTGTGTGAGAGAGGAGAGACTTGAGGAGACCCATTTCGACAGAAACTGGGAGAGAGAGAGAAGAAAGAGAGAGAGAACCAGCGCAAAGAAATATTGCACACGCCCCTCAACACACTGCGATAGGCGTAACGGATACTTGCTCCTGTCCCCATTCCCAGTCCAACGACCTGCTAGGTAGGCCTGGTCCCAGTCCCGTTCTCTTCTAGTCCATGCCTCTTTCAGTTCAGTCCAAACGCACATCCCATCCGTACCATACCACACCAACCTTGCCTCACCCTTCACCACGAGCTACACCAACACACACCAGACCGTTGTAATCTTTCCTGCACCACCGCACCGCGCGCTTCCACTCACGGCTTTTTCCTTCGACCTCCAGATCGTCACCTCCGTTCGCCTCACCGCAATCCTGACGACCGAGTTTTCCATAGCGGTGCCTTTACCCCCTCATCTACTCCAAAATACCGCGACCGAACCCCTCGTTGTCCACCTCGTCTGTCGACTTTGCCACGAACCGTTTCTTCGCCGTCACGATTCGTCACGACCCGGCCAGCTACCCTCTCGGAGCGATATCACCACCACCGACCAAGGTTTCACGATTTCTGTATATGGGGCGTTCTATTCTATGAGGAATGCCAAGCACGAGCCTTCCAGTAGACAAGAAAGACTCGTCCTCTGCGCGTCGGCTCAGCCTTCCAAGACGAACGACGCCCGATTCTAAAAAGTCGCCCACCAAAGAATCGCTTGTCAACCTCCCGACTCCCCGCCATGGACTGACCCTCGATTCTCTAAGATCCAGTAGAAATGCGCGAGCTGCAATGTCGGATGCGTCCAAGGAGCAGTCTTCCAAGTCATCCGCCGACCGCTCCAGGGCGCAAATCGAACCCTTCGTCACCAAGGCTGCGAGTCCTGGCGGTGCTGGTCCGGATACTAACCTAAAGCGCAGCGTGGGTGTTTCTAGGGCTGGTGATGACGTTGCTGGTGGCATGAGCGGCAAGGAAGCAAAAAGTAAAACCGAGACTGCTGCAGGGACCGACGACGACACGCCACCCGCCCTTTCTGAGTCCCAGATACAACTGAATCGATATCGAGAGCGATTGGCACGAGATTTGGAGAAGCGCGAGATGGCGACGAGAGGCTTGATGGCGACACCTCCCGACAAGGTGCGCGTCTCGCCAATCCAGGAGGAAAGTGGCAACTCGCCGCGCACACAGGCTGGAATCGCGGGCTTGGCAACGACATCGTCCAATTCAACGACATCGTCCAATTTAACGACAACGTCTACCGAATCCGGAAACACAATTCGCGGCGGCATGACGCCCGGCAATATCGCGGGAACCCCTTCTTACCCCTTCCCGCGCATGTATACTCCGGGGTACGGCCCAGGCGCGATGAATCGACCATTCGGAAACATGTCCCCAACTGCGGCGGCCTTCATGTCGCAGGGCATGTCGTTTGAGGGCTTTGGCGCCGCTCAGGATAGGGTCATGTCTGGTTCATCGACACCCGCATCGGCCCTCACTTTCCTCCCCGCCGGAGCTACTGGCCAACTGGAGGGCGATTTCCCGAGTCCAAATCTCTATGACCTGTCGCTAATGCTCAACGCCGAGCCTGGAATGGACGCCTGGTGGAACACTGTCGTTCAGATCATGAGAGATGTGTACAAAGCCGAGAGAGTGACACTCGCTGTGCCGGCTGACACCACCGATATCGAGAATGTGCCCTGGGGCCAGAAAGCAACCTACAATGAGCACCAGGAGGACGATCTCAGCCTCGGATACATGGCAAGGGGAAGTAGTTTGATACCCAGCAGCGCTGGCGATATTGTCTCAGAAGAACCTCTCTTGCCCGAAGACCCGGCACGACCCAGGTTGCTCTCTCGACCCAGTCTCCAGACTCGGCACTCGTTCACGACGTACGAGGATAACAGGGAGAGGAAAGGGAACGGCAACGAGAGACTCTTGCCATCACGCCGTCCTGCGCAACTAGGCAGAAGCAAGAGTTATTTCCCGCCCGGTAAGGCGACCGAGGACATTGTTCAGGAGCCACTAGGCCCGGCATTGAATCAATCTGCCCTTGCTGAGCATGATGCCGAAGAGCCCAACGTACCGAGTTGGGAGGCACCAATTGGCGCCAACTCCGACACCGAGGGCAGAGTGCTCCCCGTACTTCAAGCCCTGGATTATGAGGCCGATCCTCTGATCGACCACGGCGGTGTCATGCGTGTTCTTGAACGTGGCAAGGTCATCGCACTGACAAGAAGCTACCCCTACCTTCAGAATTTACCAGAGGAGACACCACTTAAGTCCAAGGTGACAGCCAACACGACCTCGGCCGAGGCAGCAAGGAAGAAACTGAAAAGGGGTCGGATCGAGTCTACCCAAAAGTTATCGACGATCTTGAGTGGTTCAAGTTCCTCCTGGAGCTCTAGCCGTAGCCACAGCGGTGACAAGCCATCCAGCATAATTTCACGGCTTTCCGAGGACGAGCCACGCCCACCCACACCAAAATACGAGGAGTTTGAGCAGGCACCACCATCCCCCTGGTCCCAGTCTCCAGCACCATCCCCAGCTGTGCGGGCAGATCCGAACGAGAACCCATTCTTCACTGATGCCATGGTCGACGAGGACTCTTTTAACCCCGAGTCTGCACCTGCAGATTACACAGGAATGCGACCTCCTGAAGCTATTGGCGTGGACAATGCATGGACAGTCCTTCACATCCCGCTGACGCATCTGTTGCTCTCAAAGCCTGTTCATCCTTTCAAGCTTGATACCACTGTCCTGGAACAAAAGTCTCACTCTCGCAACCGTAGTGAAGCCCAGGATCCTTCTGGCGGTGAGGATGAGGACGACGCCGCCTCATTCTCGTGGCAGCGGAAAGATAAGCCTGCGCCTATCGCCATTCTCTCAATACTCAGTCCCGTCATCCCATATCCCTCAAACCTTCGCCATTCATTAGAGTATCTTGCCCCGCATCTGGCAACCTCCTTTTCTCTATGTCGTCATTACACAAACTTGGAGACGGAGCTTGCTGGTCTGAACCGGCGAAGGCCTAACACTGCTGGGTTTGGCGCGCTTGCTGCCGATGGCCGTCCCCTGGCAGACCCCAGCAGCATTGGCAATCTAAGCTTCATGCCCTCGGACGACATGGCAGCCCAACGCTCGCTAGCAGGCAGCATCACCAGCCCCAGCGATTACTCGGGTGTTTCCAAGAGTGCTGCTGGCTCCCCACTTGGCACACCTGGTTCCATGCATCACGCCATTGACAAGACTGGATTTGCAACTAGCCCTGCACAACTTGGGGAAGACAGCTACTTTGGCAGCAAGCTGAAGCCGAGCAGCTCGAGGGCCGAGATGGCTTCTGCGACTTCTCAGAGGACGAGGAGGAGTTCAGGGGAAAGTTCGTCAATGGACAAGCGCCAAGCCCGGCTATCTGCGTCATACAAGCTTCTTAACAAGGAGCCTGCCCAGACGCCTGGGGACAGCGAAGATCTGGTCGAGCTTAACGTCGAGAGCCGCGTTTCGACGCCGGGAGGTTCCAAGAGAGTGCTCTCCCATGAACTCAAGAATTATCTTGACGAAATCGCTGTGCTCGAACCTCGACTCAACTCAACTGACCGGAAAAGCTCGGATGGAGGCCACCATACCCTCCTGCATTCCTACGGTGCCGACTTTGCGACGAGCTTCCAGTCGCTACCCCCTAGCTCAAGCGTGGTTAGTAGGCCGGTACCCCATACTGCTCCGACTCGAACAGGCTCGATCAATGTTGGCCCAGTAGACATGCCACCGCCGTCAGACCGTCTCAAGGGCCTCATCTTAGACTCTTTGCCTGCTCACGTTTTTGTCTCGCTGCCGCAGTCGGGCGAGATAGTCTGGGTGAATAGTCGCTACCTGACGTACCGCGGACAGACAGTCTCTGATTTAGCTGCCGACCCTTGGGGTAGCATTCACCCGGACGACAGGGATGAGTATCTCAAGGCATGGAGCCATTCCCTACGCACTGGCGAACAATTTTCGAGGACTGTTCGTATCAGACGCTTCGACGGGGCCTACCGATGGTTCTATGCCCGTGCTGTTGCTTCCCGCGATAAACGAGGGGTCATGATGCAATTCCTCGGCTCTTACATGGACATCCATGATCAACATATTGCGGAACTGAAGGCTGCACGGCAAGAGGAGATTGAGGCCTCGGAGGCGAAGCATAGACTTCTGGCCAACCTCATCCCTCAAATCATTTTCACTGCGACCGAAGACGAAGGTATCACGTTTGCCAACGAGCAGTGGCTGTCGTACACCGGACAGAGTTTCGAAGACTGCCTCGGGCTTGGTTTTATGGTCTTTGTGCATCCTGAGGACCTGGCTAAATGCCATATACCCACAGACAGACCACCAACGCCGATGCCCTTCAAGTTTGACCGTTCAGGCCATCAAGAACCAATGTCATCTGAGGCGACATTGCCCAGCCTCGTATCTGGCAAATCGCAAAGTCAGCTAGAAACCAACCTTCGAGGCATCCACCAAGCGTTATCACGGAATAACAGCTCGAGCAGTAGCTCCGTCTACGAAATGCCCACCGCCGATCTGACGGCTTTGGCCAGGCAGGGTATCATCAAAGTGACAACCGACAGCAACGGCAGACTGTCATATACGACGGAGGTGCGATTACGATCCAAGAATGGAGAGTACAGGTGGCACTTGATTCGTTGCGTCGAGATTGACAACATTGACTTTGGAAACGGAGCCAGCTCCTATTTTGGCTCCGCCACGGACATCAACGACCACAAATTACTCGAAGCCAAACTCAAGGAGGCTATGGAGTCTAAGAGTAGATTCCTGAGCAACATGTCGCACGAGATTCGGACACCACTCATCGGTATTTCGGGAATGGTCAGCTTCCTACAAGACACCATCCTTAACGAAGAGCAGCGAGACTATACCAATACCATTCAGACCAGTGCCAACAGTCTGTTAATGATCATCAACGACATTCTGGATTTGTCAAAGGTCGATGCCGGAATGATGAAGCTCAAATACGAATGGTTCCATACACGCTCTCTCATTGAAGATGTCAATGAGTTGGTGTCCACCATGGCTATTGCTAAGAGACTGGAGCTGAACTACATTGTGGAGGAGGATGTTCCAGCCTGGGTCAAGGGCGACAAGGTCCGCATTCGCCAAGTCCTTCTCAACGTCATTGGCAATGCCATCAAGTTCACTGCCGAGGGCGAGGTGTTCAGCCGGTGCAGGGTTCACACCAACAAAGACTCAGTACATGACCAACATGAGATTGTGCTCGAATTTGCCATCATCGATACAGGTCGTGGATTCTCAAAGGAGGAGGCAGACCTTATCTTCAAGCCGTTCAGTCAAATTGATGGAAGCAGCACCAGACAGCATGGAGGAAGTGGTCTTGGACTGGTCATTTCGAGACAGTTGGTGGAACTGCACGGTGGCAAGATGGAAGGAAGCGCTGTCCCTGGCAAAGGGTCTACTTTCACCTTCACAGCCAAATTTGCTTTGCCGACAAAGGAGGATCACCCAGATGTACCCCTGAGCCCTGAGAGTTTGCAACCCACCTCCAGACTCACCCAAGATGTGGCTGTCATGCTCCCTCCAAAGAACTTGCCTTCACCTACGGTCGCATCAACAGACAGCCCCAAGACCGACACCGAGTTCACATCGCCTGCTGTTGTTTCTAGCGGAAGTTCAGCCCCTTCAGTCAAGTCGACCGTTTCTCGGGCTACAGAACGTACGTCTGTTACGTCCGTGTCTTCGATCAACGTTGGACTTGTTCACTTCAGCGAAGCTGCAAGAGCAAGCGGTCAAGATCTGTCCCAGATGAAGTTAGAGTTGCCTTCAACCGAGTCTTCGCCGGGCAAGACACCCACACCGGAGGCCTCCAAGCCGACGCACCCAGAAGACTTGAAGCCACCCATGTACTCCATCCTCATCATCTGCCCTCAGACCCATAGCCGCGAGGCCACCGCACAACATATCGAGATGACGTTGCCGAAGGATGTGCCTCACCAAATAACGGCATTGGACTCTACCGAAAAGGCACAGAAGTTGCTTGGGGGAGAGGGGTCTGTCAATTTCACCCACATTGTCCTCAACTTGCCGTCCCCAGAGGAGATCATCGGCCTGATGGAGCAGATCACCAAGTCGACAACGATCAGCAACACGACAATCCTCATTCTATCAGACTCAGTTCAACGGCAAGCTGTAATGAGACTTGCGACAGATACAAAGTATGAGAAACTTGTGTCCGAAAATGTCGTCACTTTCATCTACAAACCTGTCAAGCCGTCGAGGTTTGCCGTCATCTTCGATCCTGACAAGGTTCGCGACTTAAGTGTTGATCGGAATCGCTCAACCGCGCAACGTATGGTTGAAACCCAGAAGGCGAGTTACCAGGAGATTGGAAAACGTATGGGCAACAAAGGGTATAAGGTGCTACTGGTTGAGGACAATCCCGTAAACCAGAAGGTTCTGCAAAAGTACTTGAAGAAGGTCGGCGTGGAGGTTGAAGTGGCCGCCGACGGCGCCGAATGCACCGAGATGGTGTTCGGCCACGCCCATAATTACTACTCCTTGATACTCGTAAGTACGCGTCATCCCGCAAGAAGGGCCACCCGCTGACAAACTTTATAGTGCGACTTGCACATGCCACGCAAGGACGGCTACCAGGCCTGCCGAGAGATTCGACAATGGGAGAAAGAACAAGGGTTTAAGAAGCTTCCAATCATTGCGCTTTCGGCCAACGTCATGTCTGATGTCCAGGAGAAGTGCGTCGCGGCTGGGTTCAGCGACTATGTCACCAAGCCTGTGGACTTCATCGATCTCAGCAGAGCCATGTCCAGGTTCTTCTGAAGCCTAAAGAAAGACGCAAAACCAAGATAAACAACAACGAGAGGCGGGACTACCAAGTCGTGCCACATACACTTCCGCTTGCTGCAATTGCGCAGGCACTCGCATTACTTTACGGTTTACATTCAAACACAAAAATGGGGTTCATACTAGCAGGGCATGGCATTGGGGGAAACAGGAGTTTAGGGGTTTTGCGAAAGATTCAGGTTCATCATGATTAATATGGTCCTTTTCTGCCCATTGTGTACGACTGCTTCGAGGCGGATACCATCATAGAGACGTACCTCTAGAGGAGGGTCTTTTTGCAAGGGGGATTACTTCAGGATTATATATCAGCTTCTATTCTTTTTTCATGGATTCACGATAGGGACGAAACACGTCGTAGCTTTGGCGATGTATGTGCATGGCGTCCAAAGTTTGGGCCAACACCGGACTTGAGTAGAGGGATGGACGAGTGTCGTTCTGATGAGGTATCTACGTGTTGGGTATGGGATAGGTCAGGTCGGGTCCGGAGGTCAGCCGATGCTCGAGGTTTCGGCTCGGCGAGTGGCCTACCTCTGGGAGAGGAGAGATACGTTTACCGTGTGCTTGAGCGGTCTGGAGGTAGAGATGGTGGTAGTTGTGACTGAAAGACGATATCTCAATACATTAAATTACACTAAGGCTGCGTGGTTGCTTCGGCTTGAGGATACGTGAGGTTAAGCAGCCATGGGATCTCGAGGCTTGTTCGAGAGAAGGCTGGATTAGACAGAACACGTTCGTGTTCTTCTTGAAGATGGCTTATTCACTCAACCTTAGGCCCAGACCGCTTTGTTCCTGCTTCGTAGAATCGGTTGAAGCTACCTTCCTATAATATTCTCCTCTCTTGCCTGATATGTGGTAATCTACAGGGTCCACCTGCTCTATGGCAGCCGTCCAAGTCCAAGGCATCGGAGAGAGAGAAGGTTTGGGGTGATCTAGCTCTGCTCTTGGGTGGTTCGGCTCTGCTGATTCCACCCACTTCTAGGTGTCCTTCTTTTGCTCGATTACAGAATCGAGGCTCAAGAAGGAGGCCACTGCCACTTGAAGTCGATGCTAGGCAGGGAGGGTGTTGGCTAAAGATCCAACCTTTTCACCTACACCGCAAAAGGTCTTTCGCTCCTCTAATGGCAACTTTGACTTCCTTTGCCTCTTACCACTGGGCGTCTATGCGACTTTCGCTCATTTTTTTTGCTTCCCCTTCATTGGAGGGTTCACTCGTTTGTCTCGCACCTACTCGCCTCTTCCACCTCCAGACGCCGTCTATTCCATCCTCGGTACAAGGTGACCGCGGATGGCTTCCTTGCCTTTCTTTGAGGACATATACGAGGTCAGATCCTCCTTCTTCACCTTCCGAATACCTATCTTCTTCCAACCTTCCTTTCTACTGGCTGTTGTCTCCCGGCCATTCGTGGTAAGCGTTTTCTGGCTCGCCCTTCCATACTCTCTTCAAGCCTTCTGAGAAAGCGACTTTGGCATCTCGCTCTGTTACAGTACTGACTTAAGCCAAAAGGTCGCTCTTTCCGTTGCTTCTCTCCTCATGAGCATCTTTTAGCATTCATTCTCGGGATATTACACAATTTCCAGCAAGTATAGCACCACGGAGTCGAGTCGAGTTCAGCGGGCCGAACACGGCGCAATCGACAGCATGACAATCCCGGGGGCTCAGCATCGCAAGAGACATGCGAGCGAGTCTGAGAACAGCATACCTGGAAGAAAGCGGGCCAAACACTATGTTCCTCCTCGTTTGGCCGCATTCGCGGCAGCATCTAAGCGCCTGCCGAGATCGATTGACAAACGACGACCGACTCGAGTTCTCCGGGTGAGGGGCAGAAGAGCCATGTCGGCCACGAATCCAGGTATAGTTGAAAGGCTTGTGGCTAGTCAATTGCCACAAATTGTTATCTCCGAAACGACGATTCCATGACTGACCTAGACCCAGAAATCAGCCCACCAAAGCCAACTCGAGTAGATTGCTTTCATAAAGTTTCTCAACATCGTAAGACTAATACGTACGTAAATCAGGTTCACTGGCTAACCATAGCAATAGGAATGGTGACGCTTTCCCGAAACCCAGCAGACATCCAAGCTGAGACTGATGCTGGCTACAACCTCGCCAAAATATCTGATCTCAAGCCCAGTATGAGTGTCCAAGAGAAACTGTTCTTGGGAACCCGTATGGGTTTGCAGAGAAGAGACGAAGTCCAAACCGTTTATCAGCAAACTCGAGATCGCGAATCTCAGACTAATGCTATGGCTTTGGGTGGCATCGAGCTGACCGACCATGCCCTCGCATTGCCGATGTCCTGGAGACAGAACCTAGACAAGACGACAATTGACACCGAAATCAGCACTCAGCGTTTGACTGATCACATCGAAACTAGAATGCCGTTTATGTAAGTTATCTCCTAGTGGCAGAGAATATTTGACTCATTAGTGAGAAGTAGGGAGGCCTCTAGCAGGCTGACGGCGGCACTGCGACCATGCGTAAAAACTCTTCACACTATTCAGGGACTCGTGGCCCGACGGCGGCCTGGCCAGATTATGAACACCGAGTGGCAAGACAGCTGCAATACCATGTCGATGAACATGAGTTTCAGCGCCTTCCAAGCCAGATCGATGAGACTGAACGGATATCGGAGGCGTGCGATACAGTGGATACACTTCCAAAGGGTGGGAGACTCGCTCAAGCCGTTTCCGGGGCCGCCCCTAGATGATGACACAGCTGAGGATAACCCACCGAGTTCCATCACAGAGATGTTCTTCGAGCATGGTCGGAAACATGAACTTTCATTGGTAGAGTTGGATATGTGAGTTCTTGACCCTTATTCGAGATAGGACCGGGCTAATATTTCCTCCAAGCACCGACATTAACGGAGCGAAACGCAGGTGGATCTGCATCGAGATAGCCCAGCCTCTGGCCCAAGTCAGAGGTCCAGCCCCCATCGAACTAACACCAATGCCACAATCTTTCATCAAGATTGCTATGACCGCCGAGAATGTCCTGGAATTTTCAGGCACAAGACAGCAAATGCCTAACGAGAAAGAACAACCGAACAAGAACCATCCTCCACAGCTTGGGGACTTTGAAAAGCTCACGATAGGAGACTCTGCTCGAAGTCGCGAGGACGTGAACATGAGGCTAAGGGTGTGCAGAAACGGTGTGCCGATTTTTGTTACGGGGTCTAAGAAAGGTCACATTCCGGATTCCAGCCCGTTTGCGGACTTTCTCTCCGTACCAGGTGTGACTGGTCTTCCCTGGAAAGAAACAGACAAACGTGTGGGCAAGAACACGGTATTGCTGAGAAAGAGGGAATTCTGGCAACGGTTTTTCTCGGCGGCAGAAATTGACAAGGAGCGATGGGCTTCACTCCAGGACGCAATGGCTAGAGATGAATGCATCGTGGACATTACGTTCAAGGATCAATGGCAAGAGTTTGCCCCGATCGTCCAGGCGTCTCTGTCAAAGTGGGCGCCTTTCCAGCCTCAGTCACCACAATCAGCACACAGGCCCCAAACGCAAGGCCTGAATAGAGGGCTTTATAACAGGCGAGAAGGTAACGTGGTTCCTCCTAGAAGTTCTGGGCTCCGCAACGAAGTCCGTTGGTAGGACCAAACCCCATGGTGGCAGTTGGGGATCGTGTGGCAAATTGCCGAGTTGCAAGCCAAGATTGCACAGAGAAGAGAGACTGCATCATATGGCGAGGAAATGCAACGGTTTAGGACATGGCCCCCGGGGCTATGACACGGTATCCCTTAACAGTACAACGGTAGCGACTCAGAAAAATCCTAGACTGGAGTTAGAGCGAGTATTCCATAGCTGAATCTGATTTATCAGTGCTGACCCAGTGACCTACTCAGTAAGCCCCCATAGTGATTCACTACTAACCAAATGAGAGGAAAGACCAAAAAAAAAAAAGAGTACGTCAATGGGGACTCGAACAAAAGGCTAGGTTGAGTGAGGCTCGAGGACTTGCAAGTTAATGCATAGACTTCCCTATCATGCCCCTCAGCCACGTTCCCCCGACCTTTTATGGCAGAATTCGAGAAAAACAGGCCTCATTAATGCAAGCCTCCTTCCCAGGGAGTATAAAAGACTTGGACCATCAGATGAAAGAGGAACATTGAAGAAGAGTATGGGACGTTGTCAAAGGTGGGTCTGTCGGTGTGCCAGGCCAGAAGCCAGGTGAAGCTCGGTGAAGCCGGGGAAAAGGTTCCGCCGAGCTCCAGCTTCATCCCGCCAAAAAACAAACCCGCCCAGCGAACTTTTTAGAAGCCCGGTGCCTTGAGCAGCAGCAGCACCACTACCCCCGCCATCTCCACGGTTTCCTCTGCAACGGTGAAGCTCTTCGCCGATACACACATCCCCTCGACGACATCAATTTTTATCGAGTTTTTAAATTCGTCGTCGCACAATCATGCAGGCTCCAGTAGTGGTAATGAGTACGGCAGCCCCTCCTTCCCCAGAGCTCTGACTAGCTACCCCCCCATTATCACGATCAGGCACTAACTGCATACTCTACAGACACCGGCGCCGGTGAACGGCAGACGGGTCGCAAGGCCCAGATGTCCAACATCGCGGCTGCCAAGACGTACGATGCCCTTTCGAACATTCGATAGACATTCGCTAACTCCACCATCAGCGTCGCCGACATTATTCGATCATGCTTGGGACCCAAGGCTATGTTGAAGATGCTTCTGGACCCCATGGGCGGTATCGTCCTTACCAACGATGGCCACGCCATCCTCAGAGAGATCGAGGTCTCGCACCCCGCAGCAAAGAGCATGATCGAGCTCAGCCGGACACAAGATGAAGAGGTTGGCGACGGAACAACGACGGTCATTATTCTGGGTAAGCCCCTGAAAGCTATCCTGCTTATAAAGCCAGAAACTGACCTGGCTCAGCCGGCGAGATGCTTGCGCAGTCCCTCCCCCAGCTCGAGCGTAACATTCACCCCGTCCAGATCATTGCCGCTTTCCGCCGCGCGCTGAAGGACGCCCTCGAGATCGTCGACGACATCTCCCTCCCCATCGACGTCAACGACGACAAGGCCATGCGCGGCCTCATCTCCTCCTCTATCGGCACCAAGTTCGTCTCGAGATGGTCCGACCTGATGTGCGACCTGGCCCTCCGCGCCGTCCGCACCGTCACCTGGGAGGCCGGTAACGGAAAGACCGAGGTCGACATCAAGCGATACGCACGTGTGGAGAAGGTGCCGGGCGGTGAGATCGAGGACAGCAGAGTGTTGGACGGAGTCATGCTCAACAAGGACATTACCCACCCCAAGATGCGCCGAAGAATAGAAAACCCCAGAATCGTCCTTCTCGACTGCCCCTTGGAGTACAAGAAGGGCGAGTCGCAGACCAACATTGAGATTTCCAAGGAGGAGGACTGGAACCGCATCCTGCAGATCGAGGAGGAGCAGGTCAAGGCCATGTGCGAGGGCATCATCGCCCTCAAGCCCGATCTAGTCATCACCGAGAAGGGCGTCTCAGGTGCGTTTTGTCGTTGCTAGGTATTGGGGAACAAGGACTAATATGCAGCAGATCTCGCTCAGCACTACTTCATGAAGGCTAACATTACCGCCCTCCGCCGTGTTCGCAAGACGGACAACAACAGAATAGCAAGAGCGACGGGCGCCACCATTGTCAACCGCGTCGACGACATCCAAGATTCCGATGTCGGTACGCTCTGCGGCCTGTTCGAGATTGAGAAGATTGGCGACGAGTACTTCACCTTCCTCACCGGATGCAAGAACCCCAAGGCCTGCACAGTACTCCTCCGTGGCCCGTCGAAGGACGTGCTCAACGAGATTGAGCGTAACCTGCAGGATGCCATGGGCGTCGCCCGCAACGTCATGTTCAACCCCAGACTCTCCCCTGGCGGTGGTGCTACCGAGATGGCTGTCTCGGTGCGGTTGAGCCAGCTCGCGAAGGGCGTCGAGGGTGTCCAACAATGGCCGTACAAGGCGGTCGCCGACGCGCTCGAGGTTATCCCCCGCACCCTGGTCCAGAACGCCGGTGCCAGCCCTGTCAGAGTACTGACGGACCTGCGCGCCAAGCACGCCGAGGGCAAGCACTCGTGGGGTATCAACGGTGACTCTGGTGTCGTCGCCGACATGAAGGAGTACGGTGTGTGGGAGCCCGAGGCTATCAAGCTGCAGAGCATCAAGACGGCGATCGAGGTATGTCTACATTGGGTTTTACGACTTTTACTCCTTCTCCTCTCTGTCTTTGTTTTTACACGTTGTTCAACAATGCTAATACATGACTCACAGTCCGCCTGCTTGCTCCTCAGAGTAGACGACATTTGCAGCGCAAGAAAGGCGGCGCAAATGGGCAACGGCCTGCACGGAGGTGGCGATGAATGAGATGTCTGTTGACGTTAGTCGGATTTGGTATTTTTCATGACGAAGAGGTTGTTGCGATGAGAAGTGATGAAGATGAAAAAAAAAAGGTCATACCCCTGTATGGATGCATAGACATGGGATTAGAAATTACCTAGACGACTGAAGTTCTCGGGACATCTCCAAAGGACAAAAAAAGCTTTGATGCTCATGCTCTCATGCTCTCAATGCTCTGAAATGCCCCTCCCCTGCCTTGTTTTGGTGTCTCCTGTCTGTCAAATCAATGTTTAAGATGGCGCGGGACCCACCGAACATTTGGTGTTTGGTCTGAAGTTATTTTTGGTCACGCCAAGCTTATGTTCAAGCTTGAAAAAAAGCTCAAAGCTCGACAATCCCCCCTCCAGGCCCAGGGCCTCCAAGTTCCAACCACGGGACGATGAATCAGTCATCGTCGTGGATCACAATACCGGGGGGCTGAGCAGCTCCTGACGAGGTCGTCGCCGTTTCTGCGCCCTTGCTCGTGCCGTCCTTGTTGTCCTTGGCATCGTCATCCTCCTTGTTTGTAGATGTTCCCGTCGCAGCCCTTGCGGCAACACCACTTGACGAAGCGGTGGCGGCTCCTCCCTTTGCAACAGGAGCAGCAGCACCACCACCACCACCACCGGGACCTTTTTTACCCTTTTGCTTCTTCTTATCCCGCTTTTCCCGATTCTTCCTTGTGCGCTCCTCGTCCTTGGCAGCCCGCTCGGCCTTTTGGCGCTCAAACTCGTCATTCTCCTTTTCCTGTCGGACCTCGTCGTCCATGGCGCGCAGACGGTCGTATTCGCGGCGTCGGCTGGCCTTGTAGACGTGGAACTCGCCGGAGCCGGCGCCGGCGGAGGAACCTTGGACGTTTGTTACGATCTCGGGGGGCGCGGCGACGGCGCGTTTGGCTACGGTGCCGGCGCCGACGCCGACACCGGGAGGGAGACGGATCTCTTGGTCTGGTTTGGAGAAGAGGGTTTCGAGGTGTTTTGCGTGTTCGGAGACGGGGGTGAGGGCGCGTTTCTTTGTTGGGCGGCGGGAGCGGGGGTCCGCTGAGGTGGGGATTGATTCGGGGCCTTCGCCGGACATTTTCGGCTGCTGTTGCTGCTGCGGTTGCTGCTGCGGGTTCGGGCGTGGGCGGTTGCGTTGAGGAAGCTCGAGATTGGCGGGGGAGAGGTGTCGTATGATTGTGGGATGAGGCTGGATGTGGAATGGGCTGATCCGGGGTGAGGAACGCGGTAGGCCCGGGCTACGGGTGATTTGTGCTATGCTATACCGGATACGATGTGCTATGCGGACGGGCGTGCGGGAAGGTGCATGTGATGGTGGCCGTCTGCGTGCGTAGCTGAGCTGGGCTTTGGGATGCCGTCTTCCCCGGTCTAGGTAAGGTAGTGTGTGTGTGTGTGTGATTGTTGGAGTGGGTGATTGAATGTTTGGTGACTTGATGTCTGATTGCGAGTTACCACCAGAGATTGCGAGTTACCACCAGAGATCGCGAGATGGAGGCGCGCGGGCGCGGCGTGATCTAAGCGGGAAAAGATTGGCGCGCGGTGGTGTGGTGAGTTCCCGCGCTGGAAGTGGGCGGCTAGGAGATGGCCGGGGTGGTGGCGGCTGTCTGCTGTTTGTGACCTGCCTGTTGGTAAGAATCGGTAAGAGTCAAGGTACGTTTGCGGCGTGGTGTGCGATTGCCTGTTGGAAAGGCTGAGGAAATGAAGGACGATGATTGGGACAAGGTAAGTTGTGGGTGTGGGCGAGGTCGTGTGGATGAGGTGGGGAAAAGAATGAATATCGAATGACAGCGCTGGGAATGGGCGGTTCTGGCCAACGCGCCTAATCGGAGCATGCAGATGGGTGAACCACCTCACGCCAGACGTGGATGCGGATTTTGATTGACACGGCGGTCGTACGGATACACTTACCTTATTTTGAGTTTACCTTGGGTATGAGGTTGCAGTGAGGTTGGTTGTCAGGCGGCAAGTTGGGCGTGATGAGTGAATCACAATCACAGAAAGAGAAATTTGGTTGGGAAGACTGCAGCAACAGGAACTGCACAGCAACACATCCAACAAAATATATGCGGTTTGTTAACCGTCTGTTGGTTGGAGGTGCATTTTGGGGTGGCAGTTTTGCTTCACTTGGAATGTGGGCACTTTGGTTCTGCAGGTAAGACAGTTTTACCAGTGCCGGCAGACCCCGTTTCCCCTCCATTTATTAAAAATTCAATCCGTAAATGGTATGTCCATATTCGCAGACCCATTCATATGGAACTGACAAAATTTGAAAGCGTGAAAAAGAAAAAGAAAAAAAAAGCTGCTCGCAACTTGCAAAGTGCCATCGTGCCGCCGCACGGTGGGGCTTACAGCCTCGCCGCTTGTCGGAGGGTCGGTGCGCCAATCAGGGGCTGCGGATTCCCTGTCTCAAGGTGCCAGCTCGAGCCCTGCCTCTGACGTCTGGTTGGCTGACAGGGCGTTGAGATCTTCCGATGTACCCCGCTGTAGAGCGAGAGATGGCCGGGGGCCGTGGCCCGTTGGAACAACTTGGAGGGGGGGACGACCCTGCCTGTCTTTTCTCCCCCCCGCGGAACAAAGAGCCAGAAGTCGGGTTGCGTTGTCTCTGGTAAAGGTACCTACATAGTAGAGTGTGGATGGGTCTGTTTGACTGTCATTCATTTGGGTGGGACGAGGGGTCCTTTTCTCTAGTTTACCTCCTACAGGAGATTTGCGATTTGCGGCTTTCGGCTTGCGGCTTGCCATGGCAATGCCCAAAAATACCTGGCACACGAGGGGCAACACGCCGTCGATTGATGTACAGTCCTAATGCCCCCATGCGGGAGTTGATCATTGTCACCAATGGCGGCAGTGGCACGGCAAAGATACGTATCGCATGCATGCAGTGATGGATGTACCAGACAACCCAAGAGTCCCTGAGACTCACACCTCTCAAATGCCCCCCTCCAAAAAAAAACATCCCTGAGACTTCTCTCGCAATGACAGACATGTCCATTCCATCCCACTTAAACCACTCCTTGCTACGCCTTACGTTCCTTGCACCTTCAACCCAAACTCAACTCATCTCAACCTCTTCAACCTGTTGGTCGGAAACGTCTACACACTACTAAAGCAGGCTCTATCCCTCTCTCCGTCTATCTCTAAGGTTAAGGTTGGCATAAAGCGATACACGTACAACGGCAGCCCCATCCCAAGGTTTGCCTCTGCGACTAGCATCCGCCCACCGTCCACCACTCTCCTGCCTTGCCCCCGCCACGCCTCATTCTTTCCCCTACACTTCCATACCCTTCCTGGTCAACAAGGTTCCCAACGCTACGACTTTTTGCGACAAGACGCTCACGTCCATTTTGTTTGCACTGAGCTTTGTTCCTTTCTTTGAATGATACCTTATCCATCGAGGAATACATAATTTCTTGGTTCTTACAACAACAATAACCTCGTCCACCACACCGCCGTCTACTACATTGTCGACCACTTCACACAACTTCTGGGCGCCCGATTTCGATTACAAACCGGCAAATACACCCGTCACAACCCGACATCATGGTCAAACCGAGGCTCATCATCCTCATTCGGCACGCTCAGTCCGAAGGCAACAGTGCGACTCTCTCTTTCTTTCTCTACTCCCCTTGGTCCGAGATATCTCCGTTCGACCGGATTGCTAACCGATTCTGAATACGCAGAGAACCGAGACATTCACCAGACGATACCCGATCACCGAGTAAAATTGACACAAGACGGCTGGCAACAAGCCTACGAAGCCGGCCGCAACCTGCGCAAGCTGCTGCGCGCCGATGATACACTACACTTCTTCACCTCCCCCTACCGCCGGACTCGCGAGACCACCGAGGGTATTCTCTCGACGCTGACATCCGACGACGAGGACCCTTCGCCGTTCAAGCGCTCCAACATCAAGGTCTACGAGGAACCCCGCTTGCGTGAGCAGGACTTTGGTAACTTCCAGCCATGCTCCGCCGAAATGGAACGCATGTGGCAAGAGCGTGCCGATTACGGCCATTTCTTCTACCGCATTCCCAATGGTGAGAGCGCCGCAGACGCCTACGACAGAGTTAGTGGCTTCAACGAGAGTCTGTGGCGTCAGTTTGGCGAAAACGATTTTGCCAGCGTTTGCGTGTTAGGTATGTCGAACATCTTCGAACAGTTCGGTTTTGTGTGTTGCTAACTGTCCAGTCACCCACGGCCTTATGTCCCGAGTCTTCTTGATGAAGTGGTATCACTTTACCGTCGAGTACTTCGAGGACCTGCGGAACGTCAACCATTGCGAGTTCCTCATCATGCGCAAGCAAGAAGAGAGCGGGAAGTACATCCTCGAGAATAAACTCCGGACATGGTCAGAGTTACGCAAGGAGCGGGCCGAGTTGAAAGAGAAAGAGGACAAAGAAAGGAGTGAGATTGAGGGGAACCAGGAACGGCCCACCAAGGATGCCAAGAGCGGTACTCTTCTCGAACGCAGTAAGACCTTCATCGTCACGCGGCGCTGGGGTGGCTGTCCTAACGGGTGTGATCACAAGAGCCACTACCAGAGGCGAGACGACTTGGAAGCCCTTCGCCAAACGGACGAAGTCACCTCTAATGGGACCGTCGGCCTATCCCGTCGGCAGTCCCCTGCACCAGGACGGCGACCCGTTAAGCGATGCGAGCAGGGATACACATCCGACGAGGGCACCGACAGCGATGGCCGGCCACCGCAGATCGACGTCACCCGAGCCCGCCACGAGGTCGTTTCATCTCCCGATGGAACTCCATCCTTTATCTCTGCAGAGGATCGTCTACGGAGCATGATCTCGCCGCACCTCAATGTTGGCCGTGATTTTGGCGGAACCTTCTCCGGGCAGACCTCTATTGCAGGTAGTGACACAGACTCTTCCGAGGAGGACGGCCACAGACCAGAGATTACAGCCGTAGCCAAGATCAAGGTTGGCATTGTGTCTAATGGGGACAACAACGGTGTCAATGGCAGTATCAACAGCATCGTCGGCGGTCAGACCAAAGGAAACATAACACCAAGTACCGAGGACGAGCAGTCTGATGAGAAAAGCAGGCGTCGCCGCGCCAACCGTCTTGGTGACACCAACAGCAGCCACCGAGGCTCTGAAGCAGACGAAGAGGATATCGACGCCGCGGAGAAGCGAGACAGGAGCATCCTGGGCAGTGTTTACTGAAAAGTATGACGAAGGCGCCACACGGTGGCTTGTCAAAGGCCACACGAAGCTTTGTGGGGGTTTTGTGAAAGGCGCATCTACGGATATGGGACCTGTGCGGGAATGCGGCTTTTTCTTCTCCTTTGCTCATGAAACGATTGACATGCATGCGATTGGGGGTTCTTACGCATTAGACGGGCACGGGTTACTTCATCGATGGCGCCTTGGTTGATTCGTTGTTTGGCTGTTGGTTACGACACGAGGAGGATATACCTAGATTGCATGGTGCGAATAGACAAAACGGGCAGTAATGTCAATGCCCAAAAATTGAAATATCCAAGCGAACTTTGCCAACATGAATTGTCTCGTATACGTAAGATATCCCTGACAGAATCACTATCTCTGTTTGCAGTCTGAATTGTCTCTTGCTTACACCGACATGAATAATCTAGGGGTTCCTTGAAGTTTGAAGCGGTTGCCAAGAGGCGGAAAGTGGTTTCCACACTCTAATCACATTAGGAACTACCGTAATCGCGACCTTTCCAAGGCACTTATGATGCCGCAATCACTTACTCGACTACTGTGGCCTATTATCTGTTTTGTCAGTCTCGGAATCGTTTTAGTCTCCTCTCGAGGCAGGAATCTCCAGAGGCCTGAGTTCAGGAATCGTGTCAAGGAAAGTGATGGATGTGTCACTGGCTAATTCCAAATGATGAGATTGCCCAGAGGACTTCTTCGCTTTCAATAGTGTCTTGACCAGCTTGTCGATTCAACTGATATGACCGAGCTGAGCTATTACACATTTCCGATTCTTCTCCCCTAACCGCAACTACCACCACCTGAACTCCCAGCATTCCATACGCTATGCCGTCTCTCATCTCCTCGTACATCTGAATAGTGTACAGCCCAATTCGACTACTCTTCCTACCAGAAAGGTTCGAACCACGGGTGGTCCCAGCCAAAGCCCGCGATTACACTTAGTGAGGGTGGCAGATCCAGAGGTTGTTATCAACCACATCAATAGCCTTGCTATCAACCTGCTTACCGCCAGCATCAAAGGGGCACACACGACGCAGACCGCACTTGATATCGCAAGCGCCCTCGTTATCGCCCTTGCAGAGCGCAACCTCGTACCGGCTGGCGTGGCGGTCGTGGTCCTTTTTGCAGCGGTTCGTGGTGACCTTGTACGGCGCGCGGGGTCCCCAGCCGTTGAGCGGCGTGAAGCCCCAGTTGTCGGTATCCTGTCCAACCATGTTGGCGCGGCAGTTTTGGTGCGCCGCGACGTGGGTGTAGCCGTTGGCGGCCATGTAGGCCTCGGTGTGCTTGTCGAGGATGAAGCTGTACGAGGAGAAGTCGCCGTTGGAGGGGATGCTGCCGGCGAGGCACTGCGGGATCACGCGGGTGTAGTACTCCTCGCAGGCGTAGGCGTCGTTGACGGCCTTGAAGTCGTTGGGGGTCGGGCGGTTCCAGGGGTCAACGTTCTTGTCTGTGATTGTTTCCATTGTGTGTTTGAGGCTTGCTGAGCCGGAGATGGGGGTGAGTTTGTTGGTCTTGGCAAAGGCTTTGGTGTCGTAAAGCATGACGGAGTTGTAGTCGAAGGGGACGGAGACGTCGGCGCCCGTGTCGATTGTGAACTGGTCGAGTTCGTCCTTTTGGACGCGGTCTGTTAGGACGCGGATGTATTGGTCGCGGTCGGGACGTTGGTGCTCGTGGGTGAGTCCGATGAGATGTCCAAGCTAGAAGTTCAGGGTAAGCTTCGAAGTATGGTATGAGATGGGGCACCCTTTCTTACCTCGTGAGAAGGCGTGCCGGCGTCAAGGCAGGCCTTATAAGTTCCGAAAGAGAGAAACTTCTCCCAAGCATTGGGATAATCGAGGTTCACGATTCTCTCTCCCGAGCTAGGAGAGCCTAAACCCTTGGAGTAGCATCCATCGTCATACTATAGCAATCATGTAAGTCAGCGAATGTTCCGTGCCCGAAATCTGCTTTCTTGATATAATCATATTCTTATTCCCTTCTTTACCTTTTTGAAGTTGGCCCAGGCACCTTGGCTTGTCTTGGGGAGGAAACGAATGCAGGTGGACTGCTCCCACTCTCTCATGGCACCGCGGATCGAATCCGACAAGTCGTGAGGGAGACCCTGCAGGATGTACGGGATCTCGGCAGAGTCCCAGAGCTGGTAGGCGTACATGGAACCGCGCTTCTCCAGAGACATGGCCTCGATCTCGGAACGGTTAAAGATGTTTGTCGGGAACACGGCGGCGAGGGCCGGTTGCGACAGGGCGAGGGCCAGAGCCGCGAGGGACTTGAACGAAACAGAGGCCATCTTTTTCAACGAACGTGGAATGTTTGAGGCTTTTTGGGAAAAGAATTATTTGTTTGAATAAAGGAGTGGATGCTGGAGTTTTCCTTGAATGAGTGATGGAGAAACTCTAGGCTGTTGGATTACACACACAAATATCGCTGCGTGATGTTGAGGAGAGACTGGAGTGAGATTCACGATAAGCAACTTGTGCGGGCATACTGTATTTGACTCCACGAGAGGACTTATGTCCTTCATGGACTTGCACTCCTGCGGAGCGGAATTGAGGTTCTCCAAACCACGCATAGGTCGGTGTAAGCCGTTCGGGGCTCCCGCAGCAGCACACTAGCACTTCCTCAGTAGAGTTTAATTACAGGTTCTGGACCTGAATCAGTTGACAACTTGACAGAGTAAAAGATGGGGCGACATCGTGTGTTCCAAAGACTCTCAGAGCAACTTGGCATCCGTGCTGAAGCCCGCTAGGCATTGAACAGAAGTAAGGAACAAAAGTCGCCTAAGTAGAAAGAGCTGAAAAGATCTGCAGCCGTAGAGACGGTATTTGTGAGGGAAACCAGGGCGGTGGTTAATATGTGTAGGTTTTAATTGTCTCTTTCCCGAGTCAGGTAGCTTCTTTTCTGTGGTTACCTCCCCTGCGGCAAGTCCTCCTTTACGAGTATAGCGGCTTGAGCCTCATCTTATTTCAAAGCATGATGCGTTTAACGGGCGAGCATTTGAGCAGCGGTTAAAGTTGTTTTGGCAAGTGCGGGTATCCCTGAGCCCATGAGGACTACTCCGTACAATCGTGGCGAAGCTTATGCTCTGTGGTTCCTCTGGCACGAGCCACAACATCCTGATTCGGTCTCGCTCTACGAGAGAACGGTAATGAGTAGGGATCTGTGAGGGTATTGCGAGCGTAGAGATTGCCTTGAAAGGCTTGTGGAGGGGTTCTTCGTATAAGGTGGACTTCCTAGCGCCCTTTATTCTTTAACAATTGTATGCCCATTACTCCATTTTCGTGCCTAGCATAATAAGAAGCAACAAATCACATGATTTGTCCTCAATGTTTTTCATCGAGTCGTGTCATACGCACGAGAGTCAAGGCTCAAGACGGGCGTTGTCTCGACCAAGACGGGCCGCGGCAGAGCTGGGCAGAATATCGATCACCAATTTCCCTACGCAAGTCAAACTAACCTTATGGTGAATAAGAAAAACTTACTTGCCGATGCGGCCCCTTGTATTCAACTCTAGGAGCTATCATTGCCGTTGAGTAAAGTAGGAGGAGGCGCAGACGTATAATCATTGGCTCTGATACCATCGCAAACGTAGTCCGGGTCGATTAGGTTCTTCACACGGATACTTATACCCTTCAAAACTCCGACGGCAGTCATCAGTCTGGCTCACGACGCATCTCAATGAGAAATAAACATCCCAATTCATTACTGATGCTTCCGATTCAGTTTTGAGGTCGGCGACCTCAACTGCGTCCATCGTGTGCGTAACCTCTTCGTCAGAGCTAACTAGCGACGTTTGTGGCAATTTTCCACAACCATCTCGGCTACTCTCAACTTAACCCGGGTGTAAGGTTTCCAGGTGTTCGTCCCATTTACTCAGCGTTTATTTGATCTTGGGGTCTCACTTGTGGCCGGTTCTGCTGAACTGGCTGCCTAATTATGTCCGAGAGGGCGGGGGGAGAAGCCGTCCACGGACTTCAGTCGACTAAAGACAGAAGTGAGAACTGTCTGGGTTCTTTGGATGGTGAGAAGCGCGCGGCAAGTAAGCTGGCCCAATTCCACGTAGTGGGCCATCGTCGCTCTCAAAGGGGTCACTCAACCTACCATCTCGCCGGGATATGTAATCCGCCCATACTGCCCGTGTGTCTGATTCAGACAAGAGGCCGGTTATCCAGATGATGGTTATATTGCTTTGGAACCTTCTTACATAGGCGCGTATTCAAGACACGTCGTCCAGTACTCGGCCTAACTAGGCGCTATTTGTTGGTCCAAGTCGCCGAAGATGCCAAGATGCCGCTTTCGTGGGCTCAAGCCGGAGCGAGTCCCGGAGACTCGGAAGGAGCGATAGACAGAAGTTACATTTCTGGGACTTGTTCTTGGTCCAAGTCCAGTTGATGAGGCTGATACTGTTATCGACCATGGCAGAAAAAGGGACAGAGGTGTTTCGCCGAATAATGACTACTTTCTTCCGGAATCCCGCCTCCAATAGCCGCCTCTCGACCAACGTCGGCTAATCGGACCTTTTCGGGTAGCTACGCAGTCGATAGTCAAAGGCGTCAACTCCAACGAGTAGCGTAAGTAAGATAGACAGGATGTCTTCTGATATAGCTAGCCCTTAGCTATTGTTAAGTCAAGATCTCTTATTCCCTGAGATGGAAAAAAGGAGTCCACCCCCCCCCCCCCCCCGGTGTTGAATGGGGGGCTACATCTCTTGGTGCTCACGCTGGGATTCGAAGTCAAACTCGTAACCTGTCATCGAGTAGGCTGTGGGCGTAGTTGGTTGTTGACCTTAAACTACTCCACCACCCAGCCAGTTTGACCCGATCCGTCGACCTAGACGGGCGCCTGCTGGCTGGTGATAGGAACGGCGTTGAGGGGATATACATATGGGTTCCTTCCCGTGTATATTGTGTAGATGGGATGAATATGCAATGCATACATGTGATCGTTGTCCCTCGCATATCTTGGCTAGAAACCGGAATTTGGTCAGCCAGCTGCGCTGGAGGATATGGGGAATCGACCTCTCCTTCCTCCTGGCTTGATAGTCTTCACCATGGCTCAGAGACTGGACTAGCATATCTCACCGAGCCTCATATCATAACTGTAGTATCAGCTAAGAATCCTCTTCTCATACGGCCTTGTCCTACCACTGACTACACCCTCGCCTACTCATGACGGAAATGCTTTTCAAGTGACTGCAGCCGGCCTGACGCCAGCAGGCACGTTTTCAGAGACGCAATTGCTGCCCGTCTCCGTGAATTACGATAAAACCCAACCACAACTCCCTAGCCTGCTCAGGTAGATCTCTAGAGGGCACCATAATTGCGTTCAAAATTTCGGCAATGGAATACAGCAAGATGGAAGAACATTTACTGGCAGAGCTCAATCTTGATATTTATATATTAGCCCCTTCAGCCTAGCCCTTTCGAATTCGAGGATTCAGAAATAACATCTAATGAGCTTATTCTTTCTAAAACAGCACGATCGTGAGGTGTTCTTGCGACTGCATGTGCCCTGCCCGGTGGTACTGCTACAATCGAGTTCAATGTTGTGCGATGACTATGTATCCAGCCAATCTGCGAGTTGGAGGTTTCTTCTTCTGTAAGAAGGCTTGCCTGAGCGATTATCTCAACACATGAAAACTTGAGTTTGGTTTTTGATACAAATTAGATATGCAATGGTGGTCAAGAAATGATTCTCATGTCTCTTCATCATTCCTTTAGCGATCCTCACTAAACCTACCTCGACGACGAACACCGCTCGTTGAACTCAACAATGTATCTCGATTTTGGTGACTTCTACTGTATCTTCGTCCACTCCTCATCAAGTCAGATCTTTCCTACACTGCCCCATTCTCCCATGGCCAGCTCACAAATCATAGGCTATTCATGATGACGACATCAGAGATCCGAAGTAATCAGGGAGACTCCTCCAGCCGCTCTGTGAAGCGATGTGAACGCAGCTGAAGTGAAACAGCAACCCAGGCTAGCTCCAAGTCCCTCGCGAGCATTTGCGACCGGAGGTAGCCTGTCATCATCGTAGACACTTCCGTCAAGTATCTGCACAGTCAAGCTGAATAGGTGCTATCTTTGCCACGAAGAAGAAATATAGAGAGTCCGAGATAGCCAGTTGCAACTCGCCTTCCCGTGACATCTTCGGTGCTGTAAGCAATCTTCAAACCCCCAACCCCCACGTTGGATGAAGCTATTCAAGGTCGGTATCAAGATCACTTCACACTCCTCGCAGAGTGTGTACATAGCTCAAAGAGCCGCCTCTACGTTGACCCTCCCTCCATCGCTTACAAAACACTGCCTGTAGCCAGATTCACGCGCCAAGAGACATTCGGCCACGATGTTTCATCCTTGTCATCGACGAAGCGTCGTCCTCTCGATTTCACAACAATCTCGGAGCAAAACCCGTCTTCCAATGGCCGTCATCCCCTGAGAGGGGTTGATCTAGGGCCTCGATCATGCAAGGCCGGTCCAGCGGAGAGACACAACGACGGTCTGGTCGTCCGTCTGCGAAGGGACGTCACATCTATGATGGAGATGGAAGCACCGACAGTCGAGAGTTGCATGATCGTGGCGCATCATCTGTCGGGTAACTGCACCCGTACAGGCAGAGAGGCAGAGCGACACGCCATGGGTAGGTCTCTGCCCTCAGGCCTTGTGTTTGTGCCACTCGGCGCAATGCAGGTTCGTGTGACATGCCAACTTGCCTTCCCGCCATCCATTAACATACATCCCGAATTCAGAATTCCAGCGTGGAATCAGGGGCTACTCACTCACTCGCAAAGAACCCCGAATCAGTTGTTTCGAGATTGCGTGGGTTTCCCAAAATGGCTTCATGAATCATTGAGGATGGGCAGCCTTCCAAACGGGCAGGTGCTCATATCGCTCACTGAGTTAGAGACCAACAACCGAAGCAGTGATATTGTTGCTGTTTCGTCACTGTGATGCTTCCAAGAGAATCGCCCCCGCAGCTAGACAAGGGGAGGGAAATTCTTCGCACTCGCCAACATGGACGAGTTTGGAAAATTGTCTTCCAACAAACAAAATAACCCCAGTAAAAACCCCGAAATCTATGACCCGTACGATCTCAACCCCTGGCGCCATCTAGATCGCGCGACCGACCATCGACCATCCCCAGCATCGTCTTGTGAATACACTAGCAAAAAGTCAGAATTGCACTCACTCTCCGAGGCTGATCTCCTCCCTAACATGGCACTCGGCAGCCAGACCGATCTGTCTCTAACCGAGATACGCTTCCTTCATCGTGATGAGACCTGCATGAAGAAACGATCCGGTCGATTCGTGGAGCCTAGCGTGTATACGGGTCCCTCCGCTCGCGCGCGTTCACACTAGGAGACGCACATCCAGCTCTCTATTCCGTCTGCACAGCAGCCGCAGTCGCAGCAGTAGCAGCAGCAGCAGCAACCCATGCTCACCAGAGGGTTAGCTATCACGCCAAAACCCTCACGGTCCACGGATGCTGGCATTGTCGACGCAATCTCCCGTTTCTCCTCATCATCAGCAGAACTGAAAGACGCCTCGGTGGCCTCGCGTGACCCCCAAGCCAGGCAAGCCGAGCTGGTTTGATGCGCGGGCACCCGCATCCTCGTCCGCTCCATCCTCATCCCCATCCTCAGCAGACCGAAAAGCAAGGGAGAGGAAGAAGAAGCGCCGCCACAGATAGCTTGCCGCCATGCCCTTATCCCGAATCGAAAGCTGCGGCCTCCCGTCTCTTTTGCTTCCTGAATCCCAATTACCGTAGCTTCATCTTTCCCCTCTCTTCCAAGCACCTAAGCACCCAAGCTTCTCCCCATCGCTCCACATCCCACCGGTGTGGAGCCCAGCTCCCGCGCCGGAGGTTCGCCTTGCCGGCCAGCGACATGCGGGCATGGCATGGCGTGGAGAGAAGGAAAAAGAAAGCCCGGAGGCGGGGACCCTCATCGGTGAAGATTGGCAGTCTGTGCGACCGCTCACCGGCTGTTTCCGTCACAATTCTTGGTTTCTTTTTCCTCTCCAGTTCTCAATTCTTGTTTTCCCCCCAACTGCCGTTGTGAATCAGAAAAGTCGAGCGCCATAAGAGTGCCAGCTTGCCAAGGGGGTGGTGTATGATGTATCACCTCCGAGACGGCCCCGGTCTCTTTTTTTATTTTTATTTTTTATTTTTTTTTAACTGCCATCTGCCATACCAGTATCTTGCCCGCAGCCCCTTGTGCGCCCCTGACTCTGGACTTCTGCAATCTACTCACAAATCCAAAGCCGTGTCTACCCATCTGGACATGATCAGCAATCTGTATCAAATAGCCGGTTAATGTCCGTCAGAAACAAAAAGCTCAAGGGGTGGGTTTTCTTCACTGATCAACAAACTCCGAACTCCTGTCCCCTTTGGAAACAGGGGTGGCAGAGAGACGACAGGGGAAGTAGAGTAGGAACAGACGGTCTAGGCCCGGCGGCTCGGGAGATGGACGGGTTCCATTGATTGGATCCTCCCCAAGGAAAAACTCCGTGGTTTCTCGCCGTTAGGTCCGGCCGGGGCCTTGCAAGGCAGGCCGCAAGAGCGCGCGCGCGCACGCACGCCCTCGGCGGACGGAATCCGGGCCAAATTTCAGAGGAATCCCCAATGAAAGCTCGCTGACAGGCTCTGACACACCCCAGTAGCGCAGAAATGAGCCTCAAGATGAAATGATGAAAAGCAGTGTTGGTGATCCGTAAGCCAACCAACAATAGCTTGACAGCGCCCGCTCTCGAGCGAGGAACTGGACTGCATTAACCAGGATCGATCCCCCTTGATCTTGGTCCCAACCGGAGGGGAATGCCCCTGGCAGATTTGGCAGGAAACGAAATAGCGAAAAAGAAATGCCGAAGAGAGATACTCTCAGGAACGAAGATGACCGCCTTTCATTGGACTGCTGACCGGGACTGACCTCCCTCTTCGCCAGGGCTGGACCGGCTCACGGCTCACCTGGCTCGGTGACCTCCCACCCCCCACTGAACCATCGTCCATGGATCAAGGTGGAGGAGGGAGGGGCGGTTTTCTGCGATAGGAAATATCCCGTGAGGCTGGCTGACCCGAAGGTGAGAGATGGGTGGTTGCGTTTTGCGAAAAACAAGTAGGCTGAGAGCAAGAAAGTTTCTGCTTCATCAGGAGGACGAGGGTTCATGGCCAGGTGAGCCAACAATCGGTTCTATCGGTTCTATCGTTTCCCAAAGAGGTGGGCATGAGAAACCACCAGCACACATAAGCCGCCTGCCTTGTCATCAGCCCCCTTCTTCCTGCGCCTTTCTTGCTCACGGTGTGGTCCGGTCAGCCCGGTCTGATGCAGACCACATCTTCAATGGTCCAAGTTGGGACAGTCCCAGGCCAGAGAGGGGAGCCCATGGGCGTGGAACGGCTGGATGTGGACGTGAGTGTGGTAAGAGTCTACGCTGAGCGTCTACTGTGTGTACTTTTTGCCCCTACATAGGCCTGGGTGGCGAGGAGCAGAAGGAGATGGAAGAGGAGGCGGACGCAGAGGGAAATGACCCTTACCCTACCTGGCTTGGGAGGCAAGATGGGCTGTTGAACGTTTGGCGTCGAGTGAGTGAGTGACTGACTGGTCGACGATGGCTGCGCACTTGAAGTGGAGGGGTCGCAACCACCACATACAAGACCGGTGCAGAAGTGTGGGAGGCAAGCCCGACGCGAGGGTGTCTGTAAGGTCTAGCCTCCCCTCCCCTCCTCGCCCTCCCCTCCTCGCCCTCCTCGCCCTCCTCCCTACCCAGAAATGGGACGACAGTGGTGTCGATGGTTGGAGTTCGATGATGGTGGCCGGGAATCTGCACACTCGTGCATCCCATCACAGATGCGTGCCTCTCCTTTGGGACAGAGCGCGGGAGGAGGAAGGGGGAACAGGCCACATGGCGCCGTGGGCAGAATAGCTGGTTCAAGACAAAAGCTGAAGCCTCTTTTGGTGCGGACTTTCTTACTCTCGTCGACCGGCGATGGTGCTTGGTGGCGTTAGACGTGTCATTTCCCTCCTGCTTTTTTTTTTCTTTCGATTTACAGTCTCAGCACTTGGTTGTCTGCATATCGGCGTGGTTTGGAAGCAAGGGGTGAGGTGGAATGGGTCGATGGGAGACTTGGAGGAGTGAGGATGGTCTCGTTCATGCTTCTTTTCTTCCTTTCCTTGTTATTGTACGCTACTGAGAGAGAGAGAGAGAGAGAGAGAGCATGCTTGGCCTGTCGCCACGAGAGGAGAAAACACGCCCACGCAGGAAGAAGAAGAAAGCTGAGACTTACGAGGCCAACGGCGTCGAAGCGACCCTGCGGCGCGTGGGTTCGCGTTCCAGACGGGACACCACCCAACGGCGTCTTAATGCCTTGGCCGTTTGAAAAGAATGGGCAGAATATACCTCTATAGCAGAAGCGAAATGCAACACATGCCACTTGTTAAGTTGTAGATGCTTAGCTTCACACCAGCAGTCGATCAAGGTAGTTTACGTAACATGCGCAGCCGACAAGGCGAAAGAGACGGGATGTAGAGGATGACCGGCGAGATGGTGTCGACTATCACGATGTTTCCGAGACACTGCAAAGCCCTTCTCCATTTCAGAGGCATAGTCTTCGAAACAGGCGCAGCTGATTAGACCTAGGCTGTTGAGACGGAACCAAAAGGCACGTACTCCTTTTTCGCCCGCTACGACCCTACGATCCTACTACTCCAACCTCACTTTCAAGTTTCATTTCGTCGCCGGGGCAGGCAAATGCAGGTCAGTCAACTCTTGCGTAACTCCAAGAATTTTGAGATAGTATACTACGTAGACGTATAGCACGACCACCGGCAGGCTAAAAACTAATGATGAAGTAGCCAATGATTGGATACTCGCCAGTGTTGTCAGTTCTAGGCCACTCTGCAACCCTCCCTCCCCCTCCTCCTCCAAGTTGACAGCCTTCGGAGGGCGCCGCCAGGATATCACGGACCAACTGCGATGCGAGGGTTACGAGACTCCCGAGCTCTCACCAAATCCATCATGGCCTTTTGCCTGCCTGCCCAGAAACAGTCAGGACTTGCGGGTGCCATTCGTGTAACACCAAATCCGAACCCCCTCTCGCCCAAGCATGTTAAGCAGTGAGTGAGGGTCCTGAGGGAATGGTCAACCTCGCCCCTCATTACAGACTCGACGTTTCGAGTAACGTGAAAATGACATAGATAACAGAGGTATCAAACTGACGAGAATGGCTCAAGCCCATGCATGAAAGAGTTCCACAATGCCAAAGATATCAAAAGTGTTCTATCAGCAAGTCCCGTCGCAGACCGAGACAAGTTTGTTTACTGCCCGCAAGAGTCCCCACACAAAACGCAACGCCCGCCCGCCCGCTCGCCCGCTCGCTCGCCGCCGCGACACCCCGCAACTTTTGTCAGTTATCACGGCCGTTGCGTCAGATAGTCCTAGCACCAAATTCCTTTCGTTTTCTGCCCAGGCCAGCCAGGCCAGGTCAGGTAAGTAAGCGCTGTCCGAAGCGTCGCAGAGCACCCTCTAACCCTTCCCGCACACCCCCTGGGAATTAAGCAGCAGCCAGGCTAGAACGGCAGTGTCGGTCCTGTCGGATACAATGGTGCCCGGAGACTAGGCGGGGGGGGGGGTTTGCCAAGCCACGCGTCCCTTCCCCAGTCCCCTTTTTGTGCAGGACTCTCAGTCTCTCAGATTCTTGAGAAGTTTAGTACCTAGTTCGAAATACGAAATACTTCTTGCCCATCCCAGAAGACGTGCTCGCTTGCTAATACATCATCATACTTGTAACTTGACTGTCAGCTCGAGGCCTGTAAGAGACCCCCCTTCCCTTACCCCCTTCGACGGGCTATAGAGACGCTAAGCAAGCAGTGGATGCGTGATCGCCTTGTTGCAAGGTGAGCCCCAGGTTCCCAAGGCTCACGAACACATAACGCTTACGAGGTTAGGGGCATGGATGGATTCAGGGAAAAAGGTGCCACAGCCTACAGGCAAGGCAGGCAGGCACCAGCTCTAGACCATGCTCACCATTCAACCAGAAACTGCATTCTTACGGTGCCAATGGCCCTGACATGTTCGGATATGCACGTCGCCCGTTGCGGTCATCGTCTTTCTCTGTGTCTGTCCATGGTGCTTACTACCTGCCTACCTCTTCTCGCTTCCTTCTTGGATAAGCGTTGCATGTATGAACAGGCCAACAAGAGTTGCACCCGTTGCTGCAGCTAACCCCCTGACAGATTGGGGTAAGAGAATGGAACAGGCAAACGGAGGGCACGGGGGTTCGACCTCTTTTTTTGTGGCTTTGGGAAAATTTCAATAGTCGACAGGGACTTGGGATAGTCATAGTGTGGCGTTACGCCCGGAGTGATGCTATTCATGGATCGAAGGGCCTTTGCACTCCTCGTCTGATGTGTCGCTTTTCGTCCGAATATCAGAAAGAACGACTACGGATAGACAAGTTCAATTCGTACAGTCATGCGATGTCGAGGGGAAGAGAGTTGTTATGGCGTCCTCATGCTGTCTAGTTGGAGCAAAGCTCGTTTGGTTAGTGTCCAGATTTGGGCTATAGTAGCTTGCTGGGTTTCTTGGCCATCTCAGCATCGAGGCTAGAGAGGCAGCGGACTGTAAGGACATACTCCATACGAACAAAGGTTTACTATGGATACGGCGTGGAGAAGAGATCCAAGCCTCGAGAATTCAAGCAAGTGGGCAAGCTTGGCTTTGTTGGTCGATGCGAGCCATGCGTCGGGATGGCTCCACCCGTCATCTCGCCAGGAATGCGGGGGAGGAAATAACGTAACACGAGATGCTCGTCGTCCAAGTCACCGACCAATGTGCCACTCACTCACCATGTCCGCGACTTGGATCATCACAGTCCTACTGTGCACGGAAAGCGTGTAGTGACCAGATACATGGTGACTGTCTTCGCCATCCATGTCTACCGGTCAGCCGCCCATGAGCCGTGAGAGTGTGACCACAACCCCCCCCCCCCCCCTCCCCATCTCTCGTCGTCTTTTGCTTGTCTCGCCATGCCTGCGCCGTTTCCCACGGACCCGCCCGTTGGAGATGAAGGAGAGCCACCAAGAATGCGGAGAAAAAACACAATTGTCGTTTCGACGCAACACTGCGCCGGCCCATTTGACACGAATAGTGGGCCCCATCACCAGATCACTTCTCAGACTTGTAGTCCAAACGAGGCTTAGCAACATCACGCTTCTCCGTGACCTACGCCGCACGACCACTTGGAAAAAAGCAATAATTATCTGACTTAGGAGAGAAAGGCAAGGGATATACATACATGACTGCATGGGGGGTTGGTTGGCTTGAAGGCATCTGGGGTCATTCGGTAAACGGACTTGCTTGTGTGCTTCTTGTCCATGTTGAAAAACGATGGGCCAACATACGCATACCATCTGATTTCAATTGATACAGGGGATCGTCGTGAGCCAATCAAGGGGACTTAATCACACCCGAAATGAGGTGAAGAGGCAGACAAGAGGCGGCCGACACCGTCGAGCAAACCGACAAACACCAACATGCTCGTCGCTATGGCGCGAGCATGCCTGTTGCGCATGTTTGCTGTTGGCGCAGGACGTGTTTGTCTGAGCCCACCGTCCACTCGCCTTCGAATCCAGTACGGTGGTTAGGCAACGGGAACAGAGCGGCCCTTCGCTTGAGGGCTCTCCCGCCTGTGTTCCTCACCATTGGGATTTTCATCATGCCTGGGTTGGCACCACTTGCGCCTTGCTGCATTCAGCACAATTCTCACCGTGACGGTGCGGACGCTCACCTCAGCGCGATACTCGCCGGTTCCTCCAAGGGAAACCATCGAACTGGTGTCCTACAGGTGTCCACCGTCATTAAGACACAACCTCCGACCCTGTTGCTCAAACATGACACGAAGTTGTAATAACGTCAACAGCAAATGTATGAGACTGCTGTGTAGGTATGATTCTCGTGAAGCCGGAGTGAACTCGAGTTCTGAAAGGGGCCGTAAGACGTCTGGCCTTGAGCCGCTTTGCGCCTCTCCGCCGCTTCTTTTCCATATGGTTGACACGGCTGTCCGAACACGGGCTATAGCAGAGGACTTGAATGGACCAGCCTCCCCTGCCACTCCCGTCGCTCTCGCCAGTCGGCCATTTTCTTCGCACAAACTCCTGACGCTGTATCCGTAGTGTAGTTACACTGCAGCTCCAGTATATCGATTGGACCAGGGCATAGATTGGTCAGTCTTCTCGCCAAGGGTTGCAAAAAAATAAACATGCAAAAAGAAATACTCTACTCCGTACCCGTACCCAGTAGAGAGCGAGAGCGTGGGGGACGCTGAGCACGACAGAGGGGTGACTCTAAGACAGCGCCTGCCCAGTTGCTGACATGGGGAGAGCAGAGGCCGCGAACAACGATCGCGCTTACATGGTAGCCAAGATCGAATCAAACCCAGAATGGTGTCTGTGTGTAAATAACGTGCTCTGTGCTTTCCGGAGACCACACCTGATTTGGTCCAAGGCAGAGGATGTTGGTAACGTTGGCGACTCGAGTATTGCAGATTTTTTTGCCTATCCCTCAACGCCTCCAGGGGCTTGCTCCATTGACTCACACTTTGACATCGTTGAGCTGTGGAATTCTGCGTCCCGGACCCTGGAATTTTTCACTTCGTTAGCCGGCAACTCTGCTCATGAGCTCAGGGGTTCTGGGACTTGAATCTTGCCGTGCTCCTTCAGGCTTGGTGAACTCAATCTGCCCGTCCAGCAAAGTACGTGCCGCGCTCCACTAATGATATCGGATGAGATGGAATCTTGCTGTATGGTACAACGGTGCTTCGAGGAGGGACGCATTTTGCTGCAAGGTACGGGGTCTCCGTACTTGGCCAGAGTCGACGCGGCCGCAGTCATGGCAAGCACGCAAGCCCGCAGCTAGATCCAGCGACTTCAGGAAGAACAGCGCGGCTCGACGTCTGATCTAAGCACTGGGGGGGTCTCGCTGGTGCTTCTACAATTACATGCAATGCTGTCACACAACGATCGGCCGACGCCGTGATGGCTTCCAAACGCGCCCGCACTTAGCGAGGCAGCCCTCACTCCTTAGTGGCGCTTTCGTCGTTTACCGGTTGCGCTTCGATAGCCCGATTCCTGCTGAACTGGAGGTACGACGTTTCCGTCATACCAAACAAGGCTAGGCCTGGCGTTGGTAATCAAGCTGTAGTTTTCGACTCGTCCAATAAGCTGCGGGTAACCACTAAGAAGATCTCAGCTTGGGCAGAAAAGAACGGTGTCACGGGGTGACTGTGAGACATTGGGGGTGTTCTGGAGAATTCCAGCGGCACGTAGTTGTCATCATGCTTGACGTATCCGTATCGACGACAATAGGTCTCGATGCCATGCTAGCTCAGGTGACGGCTGGGTAGATTCGCTCAGAGCTCGGTACTTTTCTTGCTTGAGATGTCAGGTATCTGCGCCGTCCTCGAGGACTGCAGTCTGGCAGTCAGACAGTCTGGTTGTCGCACTCGATCCACCTGGCATCGTCGAAAAATCTAACGGGCCGAGTCTTGGGACCACAGCTAGAGATAAGCGGCGGCTCGCATTCATGGGTCAGGAACCCAGGTGAAGTCTTTGCGATAGTCGACCGCTGGAGACAGACAAAGATGGACATGATCCGAACACGCCTTCCTTGACCTCCACCTTATCCCCAGTCCTCCTTTGCGGGCGGAGCAGGGCTAGTCCTTGTTCTCGCACATGGCCCGTGTCAGGAACACGGCAATGCCTTCTTTAGTCTCAACTTTGGAGCTGCGGTGCGGCATCGATGTCAAAACTGGTTCTCGGCATGAGGGATGACGATATGTAGCTATCCTCCATACGGAGTACTCTGTGCTCGATGTCGCAGCTTCATCCGGTGGCCGTCGCAAAGGGTTTGTGAGATGAGGGCTAGTACGGGATATTGTGGGATCATCGGCGTGCATTGAAATAAATGAAGACCCCCATCTGCCCCCCCCCCCCCCCCCATTTCGCCGGATCCGACCGAAATAATGCTCGGAACATGGCTCAATCGAGACTGTCCACTTCTCCAGCATAGAGCAACGGGCCACGGCATCTCCAGGAGGCAAGATATCGGGGCAATAACGCTGTGGGTTCTTCATCGAGTGCTTGCCGCAGGTGTGGGGGTTGTGGTTGATCTGGTTTCCGCGGTTGTTCGTCTTGATCATCCTTGGATTGACCTATCCCATAATCAAGGAGCAGATAAGCGCACCAGTTCACTAACACTGCAATTGGTTGGCTTGAGGCTGGCGCGACTGGTTCCTGCTTCAGCGCATACCAACGGCGTTAGACGGGAGCCAGTGCGAATCCTTTGTCCCAAGCCCTCCATCCCGGCCGCAACTCGATCGAACTCTATTGCTTTCTTCATCTAAGCCAAGTCCGAGGCTCCCGCCTTCAAAGGTTTAAAGTTGCCTGTGGCAGGTTTGGCAGGATCTCATCTTCGTGTTGTTTGCTGCACTTAACGGATGCCGACAAAGCCGATGGTCTCTCATGGTCGCTCTCTCCGAGTGAGTTTCACGCAGTTGCCGCGCCTTGTCAAGGCCACGAGAAGGACTTGGTCGACAGCCGACTCCAAAATCCTGGCGAGGGGCCCTTCTTCGTATGAGCGAAAACTCTCGCCTCCCAGGTGTCTCTTCGCTCGTTCTAGGTTGAGTTGACTTGGCGCTTGTATGCGTCCCACTTGTGGGCGAAGCAGCACTATCTCGTGCGGGCGCAGAGCAGACGTAGCCCACGCCACACGCGTACTGATAAGTCGAGGGCTCGCCTTCACCCTCAGAATCCCACGCCAAATCGCTGAGCCGTCGGGACACGCAAGGTTGGTTGCACTCAACCCCACAACCTCCCGGATATGAGTGGGTTGGTGGTTGGAGAGGCCCAGGAACCTGATGCAGATATCAGCGGGCGGCGGATTAAATGATCATCCTGACAATGTCTCTGAGGAGTGTGCCAGTTCCTGGAAGAAGGGTCTCGGGGAGGTCGAAGCAAGCTGCGTGATTGGCTGTGTGCATAAAGAGATGGCTTATCTGAAGGGTGCCGCTACGTTGAAACCAAGCTAATAGGAGTCATGGGGTTCTTGTCTCTCTGCTATTGCCAGAGACAATAATTTCGTGATCGCAATCGCCGTTGCTATTTGGATCATCGCTTTAATAAGATACCCGCGGCAGCCTTGTCGAAAGAGCGGCCGGCACTCGAAGGACGATCACGGCGACAATCGCAAAGATGGCGGGATGGATCGTCCTGTTCGTCGGCCTTGATTGGCTTTCGGTGTTGAAGGTTGTTGTTGAACGACCCAAAGCTTCGCCTCTCCCACTGGGTTGCTAGTGTAGGTGGTCCGTACATCCAGTCGCTCCGGAACTGAATGCTCGTGAGGCTGCTGAGGTGGTCTCTTTGACAGCCGCGGGCGATCGTAAGACGTCAGTCCCCCCAAAGTGACGAAGGCGACGAACTCGTCTGATCCATAGGGGAACCAGCTCCAGGGTTAGGTCCTGCAACAATCCGTGATGCAGAAGCTGCATAAAGGACCGCAGAATGCATGTTTGGGCGAAGGCGTCAGTACGGGTGGTCAGGTGGGCAACCTGGACGGCCTACTATGCCATCGGTCGACTCTGAGGTATGGTGTTGGTGTGGGGAGGCATGTTGTGACGCTGATTTGTTCAACGTTGTGAGCCTGTTTCTCCTCCCCCGCCTCAGAACGTACGCGGGTGGCGGCCAAACTGGTTTAGCCGCTCTTGGCCCGCTGCAAATTCCAACTGCATGGATGGACGACCACGACGGAGATATCGACGGCGAATGGCGGCTGCAGATGATAGGAGCTTTAGAGAGACAGTTGATGTGACGAGCTTCCGTCCTTATGTCACCACCATTGAATCTCCACGCACCCGTCGTCACGGATAGTGTCATAGTGCACCACACAGCAAGATCGTGACACTGCAGCCTCCAGACTTCTCTCTCCGGGACTCCTCCTGCCGTACCGTCGGCCTAGGGTGGGGACATCGGGATTGCTGAAGCACAAGATCTCCGATATCCCTGACAGAAGGGCTCCATAGTTATTGCTTGAGGAAGAGAGTGCATCATGGGGGCGTACTCGGACTTTTGCAATAGCTTGGGATTGCTCCCATGCTGCACTAGTGTAGTTCTTTGGTCCGCATGAGCTAGGAAGACAGCATGTTTCGCAGTGTCTGTAACGCAGATGAATGGGCTAGGGAAACAGACGATGATGGCAGTACGCAGACCAGCCGATCGAGGGTGACATAGCTTTCGGGGTGTTGTGATGCCACAGTACGGATATCATTTCGTATTTGCTGGGAGTTTGAGTACATAGGGACGGACTTGGAGTCGTCCGTTGCGAAATAACGTTTGGTTGTCATGCCAGGTTCACCTAGGTAGAGGCGGTCATGAGGATTGTGTCGAAACTCTCGAAACCAGGACACAGCCCTCTTGTTGACAACGAAAGCCGACAACGGCACGACGGGTATCTCGCAATACTACTAGAGCGCAACGAAATCTCAATCGCGTGCTGGGATGGATGGATAACGATGGTGAACCCCAGGTTTTCGCTCTGACGCCACCCCACGACAGGATGGTGTTGAAATTGGCGTTGGATCTGCACAATTTGGCTGGCGGCCAATGAGGACCACGACGGCTTTCACTGGTCTCTGTGTCTCTGTCCCTCCCCCTACCCTCGCGGCTTCGCCCACTTGCTGCAGCAGGGTCGATCAGTTGCCATTGTCGTTACGTGGATGTGGTGGGGTAGGAGAGGGAAGTCGTCTTGAGACAGAACTGGCAACACGAAAAGAGGCCGCTGCAGAAGCAGAGACAGACGAGAACGTCAAGTTGCTTGGTTGGTTGGTTGCACCAGCATCCATCATTTGTCTGAATTTGAAGGGACCATTCGTGCCAGACTGCCAATGTTGAGTTTGCCGTCCCCACCGGCTACCGCCATCGTAGTATTCAATGGCAGTCTATCTTGGCCCGGCGTGTGGTGTGTTGCCATCGCCGTTGGCCTCTCTTTGCTGCCGCTCTGCCGCTTGAGGAAAGTTCTCCAGTCTCTAGAGAGTCACAGAGTGAAGTGGAGTATGGAGAAGGGGACGGCCGCTGTCGCTATTTTTGCGGATACCAACCCCCCACGCGGTTCCATGCCTCATATCATTCGACAACGGGCTGATTTGATTTCTCATGATCTTGGGCTGACACCCGTTGCGTCCATGTGTTTTTAGAGGACATGATACTAGCGACGACGAAAATTGTGAGGAAGCTGATGGTGACAGGCACGGAGGATGTAGGAATTCGAAGAATGTTGGGGTACCGATAGGGAGATTGAGGTTGAAGAGTTTTTTTTCTTTCTTTCTTCATCTACTGGCTCCTCCTAGTCCGGGCTCGCCCAGGCGAGTAGGGAACAACCGCGATCTAGACTGGTCCAGCCAGCTTCCGGGGCGTACTGCTTGTGTAGAGTGGCGTTGAACGGGAACGAGCTCTGGATGTGCTGCTTTGAGGCCGACTGTGTAAGTTGTGGTCCACTCGCAGATGCACTTCTGATTAACCACCCAATTCAACATATTCTTCTCTTGAGTCGTCCGAGGGTGGCCAGAATCCTATGCAGGGTAAGGAGTGCGGAGCACGAATACTGGCGAAGTTGGTACGGGTGGTGGTGATGTGCTGCTCAATGCTGCTGCTGCTGCTGCTACCAATGTCTCTGGCGGCAGTAAGCAAGACAGGAAGAAAGGACGATAGTGCAGCTCTGGATCTGACCAAACACCAGACTGCTCCTTGAAAGAGGCCGGGGTCGAGCTGTGCTAGCATCAATTGGGAGGGCGTGGGTGTCGATCATGGGTTTGAACCTGGGCAAGGAAAAGACGGAGAAAGTGGATCAGTTTTCTTGGTGGGAGTTGGGAGTACAGCACTATGGGCGTGAAGGAACGACCGGAGACAAGCTTGGACCAATTGCACCCTCATCCACTAGACCGAAACAATGCTAGCGCATGCTGAGCTCTTGGTATCCACCCAGACTATTCTCACTGGCTCAGAACGAGCAGCTTCGGTTCAGCGTCTGCAGCAGCCATCTGTACTCATGCCTGAGGTAGTCTTTCATTGCACAATCTGCTGCATCACTGTCATAAGCGGGCAGACCCGTACCTGGCGATGCCGCGATACAAGGGAAAGAGGTACATATATTGGCTGCCTTCTTGCTGTCCACGCCATTTGCATCCACTCTGAGCTGCTGCCCACTCAGCTAGATGGATACCTAAGTGCTACAGAGTAGGCGTACCTTAGGTGGACTGCGGCCTGCCTTGGGTTGCTGCGTTATGCAGTTCTCAGATGTCCACACGCCCCGTGGCGTCATCGTCGACAGTTGGCTCTCTCTGGCTGGCCTGTCTTGGGACCGTCGCATCCTCTAGCAGATAACGCAAGAGCAGCAACAGAGCAGACAAGACCAAGTATCTCGCAGCCCAGTTTCAACTAGCAAAGTACGAATGCTTCGTCCCACTTGTCTGCTGCCCCGCTTTCTCTGCACTTCCATTCTCTTCACAATTCGGCTCCACGCTGATGAATTATGTTTCTGCACCCCCTCTCTATCCAGCCATCCACACACCTGGGCTCGCTCATGCCCCTCAAACTTTGAGCAGTGAGCAGTGAGCACAATTGTCGCCTTTGACGCAGAAAATTTTCAGAGGAAATCATCACACGCCCATGCCTGCTGGATGGTCCCCTGCTCCTTTTCCCCTGCCCTCCCGAAGATGACGGGTACGAAGTACGTACTCTTTTTCCTTCTCTCCCCTTCTCCCCTAACAAATCTCTCTCTCACTGTGTGACTCTGCAACTCTGTGACTCCTCTCAGTTCAGTCTCTCTCTCTCTCTCTCACTCCCCCTCCCCCATCTGCCAATCTCACCCATCTTGCTCCCCTCCCTCTCACCCACTATCCACCACCCCTCTTTCCCTCACTCACTCACGCCTGGCCTTGTTCCTACCCACCCCTCCACGCCCCTCTACCTAGGTATGCCTTTCCCTCCCACACACCCCCTTCTCTCCTTCAGTGGGCGCTATCTGCTGCAGGGCATGAGAATTGGAAGTGGGGTCCTGGCTCAGCCCATCAGATTGCCAATGCCATCCTTGCTCTCTCTCTTCCCTCCATCTCCATCTTGCCATCTCCACCCTGGACCTGCACACTAGCGGCCACTTCCTGCCCTTGTGCTTGTGTGTGCATGTTTATGTGGTGGGTGGGTGTCTTGTCGCTCTCTTCATCCACTTCCAAGTATCTTTGCACTCACTCATGCCAGGCCAGGTACTTGCTATGCACCATAGGCCTTGTCTTGGGCGTGCTCCTCCACTGGTGGGCAGGCTGTGCTTCGAGGATAGATACATATGAGCCGACCTCTTTCCACACCTCGATCCACCTCTCGTTCTCTCATCATTCGACTTCACTCAACTTCTCCTCCGGCATTTGTTCGTGGCTCACTCTCTTACTTGTGGCTTCCAGTTCTGTTCATATATCAACTGCAACCCGTCCAACTCTTTCAACAACTGCCATCACCCACACTCATCACCCCATCTTGTCCACGTACAAACACACCAACTCCCTCCTCCTGTCCACCACAGACCAGACCTGAACACTAGTCTACTCTCGACTCGGTTCTGCTCAACAGACAAACACCAAACTCAAACAACTACACAACACACATTCAGACGCAATGGCCGCCTTCGACCTCTGGACTCCCGAGTTCTGCCTCGGCTGCGACAAGCAGACCGACGGTACTGCCTACTGCTCCGAACACTGCCGCCTCGCCGACTTCGAGAAGACATCTACACCCAGCTCAGTTGCCAGCTCGCCCGGCTTGAACACTCCCTCCTACCCTTGGACTTCCTCAAGGCAGCAGTCGAACAACTTTTACCTTTCTCCCGCCTACGACTTCACCAACGCTCAACCCTACGGCAGCACTCCCGCCAGACAATCCTACCTCTCTTCCTCGAGGGCACCTACCACCACCCACCGCACCCTGACAACGTCGAGCTCCAACTCCAGCCTCTGCTCGATGCAGAGCACAACATCGTCAAACATCGAAGCCAGCCAACTTTCTGAGAAGGCCAAGAGAGAGCTTCAAGCCTACGCCGTGTCCTTCGACCAAGCGAGACTCCAGCGTCGACGATCCGCCTAAATCAAACACGACCACTTCTTCTACACTGTTCAATATACCCTTAGTTCCTCCATGAGGGGCATATTTTCCTTTTTCCAGCACAGCACGCAACTCAGTTTACTCGATACACCATCGGCACACCAACTCTTTCTTTTTTCTTTGGGTTCGATTTCGTTGTAACAAAACGGGCATTACATCGGAGTACTGCATTATAAAAAAAGTTTGGGTCAACTACGGGGAGTAATTGGCTTGGCAGGATACCTGCTTCAATCACATCAGGGCGCAACAATGGGAACACCGGGATTGTACCACGACATTAGGGGCTTGTGACCAAGGGTTGTTCACAAGCATGGCACTGAGGGATTGGGGAAGATCACCTTTGGCTTCATTACATCTCGCCACGGAATTGGGCGAGGAGGGTAGCCTGCCACGAGAGCAGAAAGGGCTCTTATATCACGACAAAGGTTGGGTAAAGACCCTGGCATTGGACGAAGCCTCGAGGCAAATGACCTCTGATGGCAGCTTGGACTGGCACAAACATTAGGCATTATCAAAGTGACGGATCAACTGGATAGCGGAGATTCCTGAGGAAAGGACTAGCATCGCCAGATTGAGATGGAAGTAAAAAAAAAAATATCAAGACCAGTTCAAAGTTTGACAAGAATTTCTTCCTCCTGCTTGTAGTCTGTCTACATGGGTGACTGATGACTCCAATCAACAATGACTCTGACTATGTACATGCCAACACAATTCACATCCACTTCTGGAGCATTCGTGATAGAGCTGTGGGTCTGCGGGCAAAGTCGTCATAGTGCCGGAAAGTTCAGAAGTCCCCATTACGCTTTGGGAGCCCCTGGCCAAGGTGCTATGGAGTTTGGTCTGAAGGGAGGAAAAGTTGGTGAAATTTTTGGCCAGGATCCCACGCCAAGATTATCTTTGTTCGCTCGGAAGTTGCCAAACATGCCACAGACTGGGAGGGGATAGTGAACGGGGGTCGGACACGGCGCACAATTCGGGAACACATAACTAACGATTAATGGAGACTTTGGGTAAGGGTGGCTGGTTGGTTGGTGGGCAGGCGGCTGATTGACGAAGGCTGTTTTTTCACTTTTCTTTTTTCCTCGTTCATTGCAGACTTTTGACAACGGCTCAATTGCCCACGTTGACAACGTGCAGCTCAGGGGCCCCCCAAACGGTCTAAGGATAGGCAGCCAGGCAGGGCGCAAAAGAACAGCAACTGGAGACACACACAGATACGGATAGCCGTACACGTGTTGTCAATTTTTTTTTAAATTTTTTTTTTGGAGTTCTTGAATTCTTGACGAGGCGAGAGGCGAATCAGCAAGAAAGTGAGAGATGATGGAATTGGCAAACGCATGGTACGATTGGAAGAGGCAGTGCGTGCGGCGGCCTACCATCAACGTCGGGCACGCATTGCACTTTTCCACTCCGAATTCTCTCAATGGGAATTTCCAGAGCCTTACGGGATGGGATACCTTGCTTTCCCTTCCAAGGTACCTTGCCTTCCGTTGCTTTTTCCTTTCTTGTTCATCCGTCGCCTTGTTCGTTTCCTCCTCCCCCGTGCCTCCTTCCTGCCTTATAGAGCAGGTACCTTTGTACAGCTGAGTTGAGGTAACAGAAAGAAGGTACCTTTCAGGTTGAGGTCACCTAGGTCAGACAGACACCAAGCATTAGCCATCTTAGTCATCGAGCAACTGCGTACGAGGGGATGAAACCTGCGCCTACCCTATGTGCCCATGGCTTTCAACGACACGTCCACAATATTACTCGCACCTGCGCAAGCACGCAAAACATAACAATGCATGGCTACTGTCCCACTGGTGGAGGTCATCTCGATGGCGCACAGTTCGCAATATCGCACCAAGATTGAGCAAGCGAGAAAAGATGAGATGCTTTCAGTAGTCCGTCCTGCCTGTCATCCATCCACCAAGTCACAGTCGTCACGACATCTCTCGCCTCTCGCTCTCCGACCGGAGTGGCCCATGTCTCCGAGCACCGCAGCGCAGGCACCACCTCTCACCAGCAGCTATGCCCGATGTCAAATCCCAAAAAGGGCGAATACGCACCGCCGGGCCCCCCCTGGCAGGACAATTCCCCGCCAAACACGCACACGCACAACCCTGCGCATTCATACGGCGGCATCCATCGTCAATTCAATAATATTTTTTCTGCATCCTTTGCAGACGGCAGGGGACCCGTAAACAACCACAAGGCCGCCCACATGACCGTCATGACGTGAGCCGCGCGAGAAAACATGCCATCCTTCTGCCCCGTCGTCCTCTGACGCAGGTCGAGCCGAAATGGATTACTATGGAGGCGGTTTTCGAACCCGAACCCTCTTTTCCCACCTAGATCCACGATCCACAAGAAAGGGAGGAGACGCATTTGACAGGAGGACCCCCGCCAAGTTGCGAGAGCCTCATTTCATGTGCGATGGAATCTCGGTTGTAGCCGCAATCTGACCATTTCCAACAGACGACTACCACCCACCCCTCCGCGCGTGGTACGGTGCAGGGCGCTTCGGATACGGACAGGAGAGACTGAGAACAGCAACGAAGCTACTTTTAGCCGAGGAGGCGGCGAGCAAAAAGTGAAAGAAAGGGGATTGTGGCACTGGGGTAGCCTTTCAAATTAGCTGTTTGCTACCGCCGCTCAGACCAACGATGTGCACTTCATCAGCAACTGCTCCTCATCTCGGAGCTGGTTTGCTCATTACCATGGCCCTCTCGGTCTCCATGAACCACCCCCCGATATCCGGAGCCTTCGAGTTCGAGGAAATATTTTTCCAAGAACCGAGGGGTCTGGCTGGAGGACTGGAGTCAATGGACTGGACTGGCTGGACCTGGGCCCTGAACCTGGACCGAATCCGTGGGGTGTCGAGGGCGGCCCGAACGCTAACCTCGACACTCACTCCGTGACTCCTCAATCCGTTCAGTGGTGCACTTTCACTCAAAAGTCGACACCCACCAGCAGCCGTCAAGGCAGCCGCTATTGGCAAGCGCCGATGGTAGAGAAAGGCCAAGGATGTTATGGGACTTGAGAGTGCGGCCCAGCCCAGTCCAAATTGCGACCAGCTCTGACATCCTTGAGCAAGTGGTGTGGCGGCCCAGTGGAGGCGATGGTGCAGTGCTACTATAGAGCCCTCCCGCACCAGAGGCGCCCTACCTACTGAGGCCAGGTGGGAGTCTGGGGACAGGGCGGCTTGCCCAGGCGTCTCGCCAGCTGTAAGTGGCCAGAATAGGGCTCCAAATCAACATGGGAATTTCCAGAAGAAGAGGCGTCCGCATCTCAGCGCTCGCCTGAAGGCATGCTTCACCCAGTGTAGAGTGCAGAGCAGGGAGTACCCTTATTCAAGTCCATTCTGCACAACACCTCAGCTCTAGCTTCCGGATGTTATTCACGCAAGACGATCTATCACTACCTTAACCGACGCCTGCCAGCCGTTTCTGTCTCTTTGCAGACTCTGTGTGACAGACAGACCTCTGTCAGCGCCGAGCCACTCACAATGGCCTCAGTTCGCCTTTAGTTCGCCTCTATCTGTTCACATTAGGTTGCCTTGACGAATTGGAATTGCCAAATAACCCGATAGGAAGATAATGCCTCACGATCATGCCGGCCAAGAAGTAGGCATGAGGGACACAAGTGTGCCTTCGCCTTTCATCTGCAGCTTACGCCTCTCCCTCCGCCTGTGAAGCAGCAGCAGTTTGCACCACAGCCAACTGGACGATGACTTCCACTTTGGACACGGTACATTGTGACGGTGTTGGCAAGGTTTGATACGACCAGTCGGTTATGCCTCCATCTCTCTGCGAGTTTGTTGGGGGAGTGGCTACAGAGACTTATTCCTTCAACCGCAACTCGGCAAACCAGCCATTCTGCGTTTTGACACCCCTTTTCCCTGGCGGCCTGGCCCTCGCTTTACGGCACTTCAGGGTTGGAACAGAGATGCAAATTTTCACAGCATGGATCAGCCTCTGAATATTCTTTCCCCTCCGTCTCTCTTCGGAGAGGGCAATAGATCGATCGATCCATGGTGTCTAGTCTCTGGGCGCCCAACCATGGCCTAGGTACTTACGTTCTTGATCGTTATGCCGCTCTGTGCCCTCGTTGCTTTACTACCCGTTCTGTTTTACATTGAATAGTGAGTCGTTCCAGAGACATGTACCAAGAGACAAAAACAACAAACAAAACAAAACAAAGTTTTGCTTCGTTATACGCCGAGTGCTCTTCGCCTAGGTACACCTCTAGCCACAACTGATTCTTCATATCCGAGACGGGTTTCGTCGGCTCGCTTCAGTTGTGCTCCAACGCTTCTGTACCTCAGAGCGCCAACGGCATTCAATAACAGCCCGGAGGTCTCCAGTCGAACCACCATGGCACCTCAAACCGCATGTTATACCATTGCATCGCCTGCATTTCAAGCCACCGCCGCGCTATCTGTTTTACACCTTAGACACGTCCTTTTCTGCACAGCGACTATATGCACTTGAACACGTATCACGGCGATCGGCCTTTTGCCAGTCAGTCTCTATTGAACAAATCCGTTTTACCCGCTGTAGCATGAGCACCAGACATATTTTGCCGTCCAACCACACAGACGGGTGCTGCGGTAACAGCACTCTCTTGCAACGAGGCAGGGGCCGTCTCACCCGCATACCTCACAAGTGGACGGTCATTTAAGGTAATTTCTGATTGAATGGAAGCATGGTGGCTATTGTCTAGCACCAGACGAAAGACTCTGTTCTCATCGGTGCTTTTCGAACTCGGGTAGAAGCAGGCCCGAAAGCTGGAACTCTTTCTCGTCCGCTCGGCGGCCACGCCCCATCGTCAAGAGCCATAAGCCGGCTCACGTAATACAACTTCTCTCTTGAACCACAACAAGCCGACAATGACGTCAGGCTTTTTTTGCTCCTCTCACCTTACGAACACCGGTTTCATCTTTCAGTCTGGACTGATCCGCGAAGAGCACGGCATCCCAGGTCCCTGGGAACAAGACTGCGCAGGCCCGTGACACACGGCACGGTCAGACGCTTGGTGGCCAAGCATCATCAGCGGAAACGCTGACAGGAAGAGCAGCGAACCGATCCGTTGTCCCAGGTGTCATTGTTCGTACTGTCTGGGCTACTGCTGCTGGGTTGAGGAGCCTGAGACAAACTTGTGCCGTGCCTCGTCCCGTGTCCGGCATCGTTGCAAGGAACATCTCTGAAGCATACCCGCACCTTTCCCGCACCTCACGTGAACGCAGGGCACATTTGGCAAGAACCCGTCCAAAGGCAATTGCGTCGAAAGTTTCCGGGACGGGAGGGACAAGGGGTCGAGGCGAACCAAAGCTTTCCTGGGCGGCCACAGCAAACGAGGTTCAAACATTGGGACCCTCCCTTCTCTATTCCTGTCCAAACAGCGTGGCACCTTTTGACGAAGCTTCAATGCCGTGCCGCGTCAAGGTAGACAACGGGAAAGAGCCAACTGCCGGGAAATGCGTCAGGATTTTCATTGCCAGTCACAGATTGACACGACCACACGTCGTCGAATCTTGGACGGGCTCTCGTTCCATCCACCCTCGGTTGACTTTTAACCAACATCAGGCCGAATCACACAGCTTGCAAGACCGGTCCAGACTTTTTGCAATTATCCGGGGTCAGTAGCAGCCACAAAACCTTGTTTGATTCCTGAACGATCTAGGCCACGGCGCTAATTAATTGCACTTTTCTGGACTCGTTACCAATCGGGGAGATGCCCTCGCCGCATTGCAATTGCCTCGTGCTGTTGCCGTTCACGTCAGCAATTGCAAATGGGCAGCCAGATGTGCAAACCGACACGGGCCGCCTCAGAGCTTTTTGTTGGGCATTCGTAAAGAGAGGCATTTTTTCCCCTTCCTCATTTTCCAACATTGACCCTCCTCACGTCGTCTGGGCTGGCCCCGTTTCATCCGCAATCGGCATTCTCTTGTCTCTCTTTTCCCGTGGCCGTCGTCGGAGGGGGGAAGGTGTCGTCCTGACCTGGTCAGACAATGGTTCGATCTCGGAGCGACGAAATGCTGGGCTTTCCCGTTTCCGATGGAACGGTCACAGTCTTCCCTTTCCCCCGACTGGGCTTGTTCACACACCGCACGCACACAAACCTCACTTTGTGAAAGAGAGACAGATCGTATCCGCCCGCCGTCGTTCCGCGGCCCGCTTGCTGGGAAGCAGGGAGCGGGGGAAATTTCCCGTGGCTCTCAGATCACCGATTCGGCTTGTCATTGTATGATTGTCCCTGTACGGAGTACGGACGGATACATCGTATGATCTGATGGTTCTTTTTTTTTTCTTCCTCGTCTAAGGGCTTGAAAGCTGGAGTCGGAGCCAGCCTACGTCCAGTGAAGTGGGCTGCTGTGGGAACTGGACGCAATCGAAGGGATGGGGAAGTCTTTTTTCCTCTCTCATTTCACGAATCTTTTGCCCCCTTTCTTTTTCCTCTTTCTTGATGCCCGTCATTCATGCTGGCGACGTGTCATAGTGGCATGTGCATATTTTCCGTCCCTTTCCCCACGTCGTTGAAGCCTTCCCCGATTCAAAACTTGACCCTTCTCGGCCTGACCTGACGGAACGTGGGCAACTTGTGCATCACCGGTGAGGATGTGGATCTCCTTTTTTTTTTTGTGAAAATTTCTTGAGGCGATTTGAAGGGCTTGGGTACCAGGCAGGTTGCAGCTAGAGCGAGACAATGCCTCTAGTAGGCTCGCGTATCACTTTATTATCCCCGTTGCGGGCTTTCGCTGGGCTCACGGGCCCCAACCAAGGGGCGTCTGTCTATGTATCAGCCTCTGCCGTTCCCCCCGAGAAGGAGTGGGATGAGAGCGAGAGTGAGACTGAGTCTTTTGTCGATGGCCTGATGCCGTCGTTGCGGGCCAGTTTGTGTGTATGTAAATCACAGGAAGCATAACCGCTGGCGCTGGGAGGAGGAGCTATACCTAGGTAACCACCTGGCCAGCCCCCCGATTGGTGAGCCTTACGAGCCGGCATTCCAGAGGGGTGTGTGGCCCGGACCTAGGGCAGAGAAGCTCGCCGTTGTTGTGTTGTAGCTCATAGCTCAGCTCAGCTTGAAGAGATTTTTTCTCTCCTTTCCTCGCTTGTTCGGTTTTGAAAGTGCAAGACAAGACACGATAAGAACTCGTAGCCTGAAACATGCCTCTGTTTTTTTTTTTGGGGGGGGGGGGGGGGGGGGGGGGGCCTTTTGGTTAGCGATTAGATGAGTGTAAGTGTATCGACGGTGGTGCAAGTTTCGCCAATGCGCGCCCCATTGTGAGATCTCTCTATGAGAACTACACTTTTCATAATGCCCCTCCCTTCTATACGGACTACGGATACAAATCTGCATCTTTGCAAGTGAGAGAGATGCATGGGCGTGTGTTTTGTATTCGTACCTTGCCTATCCTATCCGGACGTACGCTTGTGCGTTGGTCGTACACGCCCAGAGCTCTGCGAATGGCGTTGGCCGGCACCGGGCGCGGGATGTGCCGGTGGGGGACAACGCAAGGCAGGGCAGGGCAAGGCATGGTGAGGTAGGTACTTCGTACTGCGGGCCTTTGGTACCTTTGCATGCATATCTGGCCTGCGAGGTACCTCCTGCTCTCCCCCCTGAGGGAAGAGAGGCTCTTTGAGAAGGAGAAATGCTGGCGTGTGGAGCCCACGGGGAAGATCTCCCGGACATGGGTCGTTTTTATTCTTGGAAGTTTGGGGTTTTCTTTGAACCTCCGGCCCCCTTCCCCCCCCCCTTGCTCTTTTGCGCCCTACCTAGAGTTGAGCCTCAGGACAGGGCAGGGTAACCTGCCGTACCTGAACACCTACGGATAGGCACACCATACGGAACGTAATGCGTGCCTGAGTTATGGAGAGAAGTCTATGCCTGCGTGATGAATGTTGAGAGAGAGAGAGAGAGAGGCTCGTGCTATAGCTCCGGTCTGGGATTTGGATGGTTTGAAAATTTTCTTTCCAAGGGTTTCGGCCACTTCGATGGAAAAGTTGCCTGTGCATTCTTCCGGACTAGATCAGAAGAGAAAACTCTGTTGTTGTTTTTTTGGTGCGACGCCCGGCGTTGGGGAGGGCGTCGGTGCAACGGTGAAAATCTTTGGATTGTGGGAATTTGGAAGTATGTGAACCGTGATCCTAGGGGGGGAGAATATGCCATCTTACGCCAGGCGAAGTTACGAGATACCCATAGGTACCGCTGAGTAAGAACATGTTTTCTCATGGCTTCTCACGTTCTGGTAATGGGAGTTAAGGAGGAAAGGGGGGAAAACTTTTCTCGTTCAATTGCTGGGTGTGCAGTGTACAAATCCGGTACAACGTTTCAATTCACGCTCACAGCAAAATGTGCGAGAGGAACAAGTCTCAGACGCCCGTTTGTGGTACTTGCAACTGAAAACCATTTTGGGAGGCGTATACCGGGCGCTCTTCTTTCCCAGTTCGTCGGTATCCGTACAGGGCTGACTTGACTCTGACGGAGAGACATGTGTTCACGGCTGTAGGAAACGAGGCACTCCGGCAGGGCGGGATGTTTGATGGGTAATGATGATGATGGTATGACTTGAAAACTCTGCAAAACTTGACTGTGGCTTACTGAGCTTACGAGTGCCATAAGCAGCTGGCAGCCTCACTGGAATGCAGACTCACACGAGGTGAACATTTGGGGATAACTGGGACATTGGGGGGGGATGAAAGTGGGTGTATGGACCGTCTAGCTGGATCAAGACATAAGAAATCAAGAGTTTTTGCGTGGCGTGCGTGGGGGAACATCTACGAATACCTACCTACCTCGTAGTAGAAGAGAAAAAAAAAAGAAGAAACGACAACCAACAGCCCAAACCTGGCTTAGAGACATTCTTCGATCAAGGGGGTGGTTTTTAGAGAGTGGGGGGAAGAAAGATGGCATTTTGCAGCTACGAGGTCGAAAAAGCAAGCAAAGATGTGCGATGTCGCGCCCAAATGCCATGCCACGCACCAAAAGGCTAAGAAGATGCAAAAAAGGCAGGCGACGCCATACCCCGTTAGGAAGGAGCCCAGTTCCATGATCCAGATTCTTGTGATCGTGAACAACTCAAAATCTTTGCATTTCATAATGCGAGATTCCAGGGTATACAGATTAAATGTCCGAACATTGCTCGCTACCATTGCTTCATTACTTGACCCTTGAATATTGATACCTGATTGACTGTGGAAAAAGCGGTGTTGGAAGATACGTATTTCACACTCCGTAGAAAGAATTGGAAACCCAAGACCCAAGAGAAAAAAAAATCGGCTAAGGGAGGGGCGGATAGGCGGGATTAGAGACAGGGTTCTCGGAGCTGTCAACGCGGGATGCCGCGACGCTGGGTCCAATTGGATGGATGGGATCATGGAGCTCACAGCTAAAAAAGGTATCCGTACACTACGAAATTTTCTTGCCATGTGAAGCTGTGACTCTTCTCTTCCATTTTGCGGGTTTCATCCACTCTTTTTTTTTTTTTTTTTTTTTTCCTTTTTCTTTCCATCGTCTCGGCTTCTCATCCGTATGACTCCTTTCTTGAATCTCGGATCCTCGTGATGCTCAAAATTTCTCTTACGGGGGACACGCTATTAACTTTTCTCGCTTAGCTTCATGAAAGAGGTACGAAAAAGCAAGGTACGGAGATACCTTACCGGGCCTCGGGACCCGGTTCCAACTTTCTTCACAAAGTTCACGTCTTCTTTCGGGGACTATTTTCGGTCTCCGGCTAGCATTCCCCGTTGACATTTCAGGTACCACAGAGCTACCGTAGAAACTCGAGCAACTCGAACTTGCGCTAGCCCGTGCCAGCCCTGCTAGCGCTCTGGCAGAATCGTAATACTACCTAAAGTGGTTAAATACGGCCACCACCTATTTTTAGCATAGGTTAACATTTCGATCGATCTAACTAATGAGAGCTCGCCGTCGAGGCCGGACCTATAATTAATATAATTTAATAATTATTTTAGCTTTTTTGTCGGTTTTGAGTTTTTTTCGTCAAATTAGTAAAAAGGGTAAAAATATTAATTGGAAGTAATCGTACGTAAGTAACCGAGCCCCTAACTGTCCTCTAGCTTACTACCTTTAACGGGCCCTTATTTATACGGCGGTTAGACTATTAGGTCGACGAACTACCTATTAATGCTATTACGGACTTCTTCTATTATAAAAATATACTTTAACCCGTTATTTAAAATAGTAAAGTCTAGAATCTCTTTTTATAACGTCTCTTGCTTAATATAGGCTTTTATATTAAAGAGCTCTTACTTAGTATAATCGATAGCCTCGGCAGGTATGTCTTTAATCCGGATCTTATCGACCTAGCTACTATCGGGCCGAATAAATATTCTATACTATAAGAAGGCCTAGCTAACTATTAAGCCCTTCTTATAAGCTAATTTAATAGCTACCGTTTCGACTATTTTAGTAACTATTATTTTCTTTATACCTATCTCTTATTTAAGCTCTTCCTGTTTATTTAGTACTTTTTTTTCTTTATTAAGTATATAAGCGTTAGTTACTTTTGAAAGTTACTATTTAAAGGGCTTATTAATTACAGTATCGAAAAGTTAGAGGAGAGAAGTAGTCCCTAGCAGTATAAGGTAGGGTATAATATAGTATTAATATAATAACATAAGGATGGAATCTATTTTATAGAAAGAAGCGATATCTATTATTAATAAATATTCGTCTCCCTTAATTAGCGCTATTAATTCCTTTTTAATCTATCTTTTAAATAAGTATTTATTATTATAGGTAGTCTTATTAAATTTAACTATCACTCTTTTTACATATAATAGGCCCTCTTTTTTTTATAATTAACCCCCTTCCTCTACGGGCTTATTATAAAATATTATTTTTAATTTAATTTATTATATACCGTTAGTAAAAATATAGAATATTAATATAGTTTACCGTTTATCTTAATTACTACGGTCGCTTTTACTAGCTACAGTTTTAGCCCTAATATCGTTATATATATAATTATCTAGGTATTTAAAAGGAACTAGGGTCTCATCGAGGTTAAAAATTTACAAATTAAGAAATCGACGGGCTAGATTTTTAAATAAATCTCTAATATTAAACCGTTTTACTTTAGCTAGGGCTATTTAATTAATTTATTAAATAAAAGAAAAAAAGCTATTAATAACTTTAAAGTACTTAATAGGTAACTTTATTACTTATTTAGTAAGTCGATATTAAATAATTCTTATACAATTCTAGAAGCTACGAAACTAACTAGGAGAAAAAATAAAAAAATATTTATTATTTAGGTTCTACTAAGCGAAAATCCGTTTAGCGGTCCTTTTAAATTAATTAATACTAACGAGCTTTCCTTTATTTTATTATTAGCGGAAAGCACCGTATAGCACTATCTTAAGCTCTAGTTATTAAAGGTAGTAAGTATAATTAAAGGACCGATTAACAATTAACTTACAGTTTTAATATTAAAAAATAACCGTATTTTAAGGGATTTTAAATTAATCTATAGCTTCTTAATATATAGGATATCTATATATCCCTAGGAGCTCGGTCTTACCCTAGCATAACTTTAAGGAGTAAATCGATTCTTTATCAAGCTTTTTTATACAGTAATACTCTAAAAATATTAAGACGTTGATTTTAATATTATAGGTATAGTAGTACTAACGGTACTTAATTAGGCTACTTTATAGTATATATTTCCGGTTTTTAATAAGGGTAGGAGTAGGCCCGCAGTACTTAACTATTAAAGGTATAATTAGTACTTTTACTATATTCAAATCCTTCTCAGTAAGGGCCCGTCGTGAGGATATCGTGGGTATATCGACGAGGCCCGTGGTGGAGGTGTAATTAAAGGTATAATTAATAGTATAATTAGTAGTTAAATCGGTAATATAATCGGTAGAAGTAGGTAGTTAGGTAGGAGTAAAAAATAGAAAATAATCACTTACTGCCTTCCGTATACGGTTTAGTCGATTATATAATCGGATAAAACTGATCCCTCGAAAGGGCTTAGTGTGGGCCGCTAGCAGGGCTGGCACGGGCTAGCGCAAGTTCGAGTTGCTCGAGTTTCTACGGTATAGGCAACTTGCAAGGACCAAGGTACCTTGTATCTGGTAGCCCTCTCTTTCTGCCTTGGCAGCTTCGGTGACGTCCTGGTTTGAAGTTGACTCATCGTCGGCTTTGTCTCAAGGGCCTACCTATGGGTCGCCGATTACCTAAGTACCTATGCTACACTATGCAACTCTGTTTTGCCCGTCATTCTCCCGTCAAAAGTCAGGGATACGTCGTCCATCTTCGATTGAGGCTGTGTAACCCTCTTGCTTTTCTTTGCGTACAAAGTAGTGGGTTACGGGATACAAGGCAAGGAAAAGATGGCCAGGTCTTAGCTCTGCCGGTCTCGCCTAACCGCCCGCAAAGAGTCGTTTATGCTTTAAAGCAAACTAAACAGCAGCAATAAGCAATATACAGCGTTATGCAAGAGAGAAACTTGTTCAACTTGTTCAAAGCGAAACATGGCGCAACATTCAAACCCCCCCCCCCCCCACCATTCCACTCCATTCCAGTAGAGAAAAAGAAGGAATAAAACAAAGTTTCGAAATGGAAAGCAGAAACCAACCAAAATGCAACTAGTGGAGACTTTCTGATCTGTCTGTGTTACTGTGAGAGCCTGTACATGTTGTATCGCTGGCTGGATAGTTCTGCGGCCTCCAAGTCACCGAGGTTCCGTTTTTGTTTTGTTTAAACCGCGACAGTCAGACAACTCGTATACGCAACGCATTCGTTGTAGAGTACCCATCGCCGAAACCTAGATGTTTCATTGTTCCGACCCTCACCGTTGATAGCATCAAGTCGGCTTCAAGCGGGCGGCCCAGCAAAGTTCCTGCATTGCGTGCGACGATGGGTCAATGTTGCGATACCACGCAATAGTGGGGACTCTATTGCAATATCTTTCACACGCTTGCGGTGACAAGTTGTGCCCTATGTTCCGGTCTGGGCCCCAAAGCGCACCGAAACATTGCTAGCTATTGCGGAGTACACGTTTCTCTTGTCATCGTTTCCACCAAAAGACTGGTCCCCTTGAGTCTTGATGCACTGACTGGCGTTTACCTATTCACTATTCCTCCGTAGTGCGCATCCTCAGACCCTGTGATGTGTATGTACCTGGATGGGGTTGGGAGCAGAGGTGGTTCCCCTTCAGTCAGGTATGACGGGGGGAACGTAGTGTAACTGTAGTAAAGCACCCAAGGTACGAAGGACCCTCTTGCTCCAGTCATGCCATAATCATCCACAGCATCTTCTCGCTTCTCAAGAGTTCAAGAGTCACTGGGCTCCATAACTACATACGCCTGCGAACCAGACGGAGCTGAGGTGGAACTCTCAGTTCCCGTATGTACAGTCACGATGCTGTGCGATGCTCTCTATGCGCATCTTGTGCTGCGTCACCGGTTCCTGGATTTGCCCTGCGGATCGCCCGTCACAGGAATACCTTCTTCTGTGGAAACTCGAGAGTCTGGACCTTTCTCCCATCAAAAAAGAGCGCACTATCGCGGCGACGCGGACAACCACACGCGTGCCACGGTAGCATCCAACATCCCCGCCGGGACGCCTTGAAACGACGGAGGCAGACTTACCTAATCCAAGCCCGGCGGTCGATGAAGAGTCTGGATGCTTCACCGGGCTGGAGCTCAAACTGGGGAAAGGTGGTAGCAGCAGCAGCAGCCTGAGGTTTCCAAGACTATCTGGCTAGCATATGTACAGCAGAAACAAGCTTGGCAGTACGAATATGCTCGTGCTGTGTGGATTTTTGTTTGCTCTGTGACGGCCAGATGGCCCCATCCCTCCCCAATCAATCTCCCTCAGAAGTTTAGAAACCCGTGACTCTCCCGAATTCTCCATAATTCCACACTTTTTTTTTTTGCCTGACTGGACGGAAGGGGGACCTAACCCGGACCAGACGGACCTCACGGCCTCTCTGCCGAGCGAGAGCTGCGAGAAGCAAAGCCTATCCGGATAGTAAGGTACCTGTTGAGTGGAGATGTGGACGATGCGTTGTCTTTAGGTCCTGCTTGGATCGCCGTCACAGGCCGGGGAGAGCCGGCCAGCACCGGGCTCCACAATGCCAGAGGAGCTCCCCCCAACCTCTCTCTTCCTCTTCCTTCTCGGACGCCGCCAGCCCGCTCCGGACTCCGTGGAGTGGACGTAGGGGAGAGGGTGTGAGTCCACAGTCCCAAGGCGTCGATGACCCATTTTCTTGCACAAAACCGAGCAAGGACAACCCCAGCTCAGACGGCATCGATAGAAGGACGCCCACTTTGTGCAAAGTTGTGCATGTCGGCTTTATACGCAGTACGTACCTTATGGATCACAGATTCACAGCCTTTTTAGTGCTCCCGTCATGGAGGATTCATCCTTGGACCGTCCACTAAACAAGAAACTTGTTGGACGATGGAGCCTTTCTCTCTCACTCTCACTCACGTTTGCCATGTTCTTACGTACTGAAGCAATCGCTAGCAAAACCCGGTAGCTCAAGCTGAGCCGAGCCTACGTTAGCTCTCCCCAGGATTTTCGGGGCCCTCTACCTAAAGCCAGGCCTCAAAAAACAAACCCGATTTACACGATGGAGTCGTCTAGTGTCAAGAAAAACAAGGCCTAGCTGCCCGAATGACCGGTGCAGATTTTCACTTTAGTACGGCCACCACGGGAGCCGGCGCCGACTGTTTTTTTTTTTCTTCAGAGGCCCGATGAGGTCCCAGAGGGATGCAAACCCGGTGCACACTATGACTGTTGGCTGAGAGGTTTAGATCGGCGTCGTCCATTGCCTTGTCCCGCATCCCTGGATTCGAACCCGGTCTTGTTGGTTGTTAGACACGTCAAAGGAACGTAAAAGCCTCCCATCAGCGGCGGCGCTGCTGCCCAAGGCTTTTTGGTAGCGTTGGTTTGGAAAACTTGATGGATCGATCGTCACGCCAGGCGTGCCAGACCACATGCAGAGGTAGGGAAGTGGAAAAAAACTGAGACCCTTGACAGCCACTGCCTAACAACAGCCCTAGATTTTCGAGGTGGTTTTTTTTCGAGATTTTCTTCTCGACATCGTCGATTCTTCGATCTGAGGGGGTCCATCCCTTTCGATCTAGCAAGGCGCAGTCCGACGATCTACTGTACTATCAAGGGGTGGGCGGACAGGGCCTTATTCAGGCCTCATTCAGCAATAACACACCCCTCGTCGTCGAACTGACTCGGGGAACGCAATTAAGCAATAGGGAAAGGTCGGCCTCGATCGATGGGGGATCGGGGGTGGTACAGCACGCAAGCGCGCGCAAGACAGGCGCCGCATTGCGAAATGTCCAGGCCCGCCTATATATTGCCTCCACGGTGACGGACTGTTTATCCATCGCCGTCGCCTTCGCCTGAAGGGCTGAAAGGAGGATTCGTAAATCGCCTAGGCTGGGGTCTCACTAGTATCAGACGGCTCCAATACTATAGCGGGATGGCAGATGGCGAATTTGGCTACTCTATCAACCTTATCTCGAAAAAGGATACGGCTAGCATCTTTGCAATCCTTTCCATACCCCAAGAAATCCTTCAGCGGCCGTTGATTTCTTTGTCTCTGTTTGTCGTCTGTGTGTCTGTATCTCTCTGTTGGGGAACCTTGGGGACGATCCGGCGCACCCCGCGGCATTGGGTTGAAGAATCGTCCGCCCATCGTTTCCGTCCTCGGCGACGGCGCCGGGCCAGCGCAGAACGCCAGCGGGATAAGCTGGGAAGTCTGTTTTGCGGAGCCCCGAGGGTGTGCAAATTTTCTAGGTACACAACCTAACTCTGTTGGCCATGATCGGCGGACCGGCCGGGGCATCGCATCTCGCTCTCTTAGCCTGTAACTCCGTAACGCCTCGCGGCGCTGTCCGTCTGGGGGAGGAGAAGGATGGGATGGGACGGCGGGCGGTAAAACAGTGGGAATCGAGGAGTGCTGCCAAAACGTAGGTTGCAGATCATCGAGGGCCGAAGAAATGTTACCACCGAACAGGTTTTTGTCGTGATGTGGGCGGCAAAACCGGATATGAGCGGCGCGGGATGGAACTGTGGGACTGAGGGGGGTGGAAGACATGCAATGCAACACCACGGCAATTCCTATCTACTATCGACATATTAACTGTAGAATGTCATTTGCTCGATTTCTTCAATTTTTTTTTTCAACGGCCCCCAATGCTACCGCACTACGATAGGAGCTAACTCGGGTTGCTTCAGACCAAAAGGAGGAGCTTGTGTCCGTTCTACAATGCCCAAGGGGGAGAGGTGTTGCGGGCAGGGCCGTAAAAGTTTATCGTGTCGTGCTCGCAAAAGCAACGCCATCGATTCGGTGCCGCGGCGCGGCATGGACCCTTGAATTTGGACGACGATGGAACATTCAAGGTTTTTTTCTGCCCCCTTTAATCGCGATAATGGTGGTAAGTGGCGATGGGAATCTGGCATTGTGATCCTTTGCTTTGTAAGAGGGAGCCGGATGTAGTCAGCATTTCCGTTCTCTTACTTCCCCGGAGTAATCACTGTCTGGAAGTCCATCGAAGGGGTCAAAACTCTCTCTCGATGGGGGTTCGAGTTCCTGGTCTGGTTTGACGATACTTTCTCGACGGGCTATTTTCAGTACAAGCTTTTTCCCTCTCAGTGGCAAAGGTTTGATGAGGCTGTTATGTAAGAATCACAGCATGCAAGGTTAGACTTTCGGGTAGAGTGAGAAAAAGGTTTAGACAATCCGTTGTTTCCCTCGGACATGCGTGCTCAACACGAGTCCGCGAGGAGCTAAACGAGGTTTCGAGAAACTCCGATCATCGCATCTCTCTCTAGACTTTTCTCTGTCCTTTTACGAGCATAGGGCTCGTTTCAGAAGCACAGCAAAAGCTTGAGCTTCCTTCCAGCGCCAACGGATCATATCCTCCGTTGTCCGTTGTCCTTCGCAACGGAGCTTGTTGGCCGGAAGGTTCGGTCGGCGCACTGCACTGAGGAGGTCCCACACAGAGGAAGGGGGGGCACGGTGCTCCCGGGGCGGCGCAGTTTCGGGAGCTGCGGGTGTGCTGGCGGGGCTTCGTAAAGTATGTGTGTAGGCGGATCGGGGTCGAGCGGTGCGAAGCCGAGAAGGATGCGAGGTACGGAGGAGTCCGTGCCAAGCGAATACGATACGTCCGAAGGTGCCCTACACCACCAAGTGAAGTTCTGTTATTGTAGGGGCCAGAGACGAGAGGTTGTCCGATCGACGGGGCTTGGACGGGCTCCGGGGACCGGGTGGCTGCCGTAGACTTATGGTTGGCTCGACTGTGACAAGACTGATTGCCGGGGCCGTAATGTGCTTTCGAGCCCGGTGAAGCAAGTGTATGCGGGGCTTAGGAGGCTCTTGGACGACCAACGTCAAGCCGCAGGTGTCTTTCGGAGTTGGCTGGATGGTAATGTTCTCGATATTTGTGGATTTGCGTCGGTTGTCCCATGTTCGTCTGTGGTAAACGGCAAGTTGACGCATTCCGAGAGCTACGTGCGTCTGTATCGTATCTTACATCACTACTTACCCATTACTACACCAATCGTATATTCTATCTGCTTAGCTGAACTAGGCACACTTCAGGAGACGCCAGCTTCCGCTAGCTTAGCCAGTTCTAGGAGGCCAGATTTTTCCGTTCAAACCAAGCCCTCAGCTCATCAAAGGGGAGAGACATCTGAACCTATGAACTCATCTTTTAGTGAGAAGACCATCAGCAACTATAAGGCTATACTGTCAAGCATGTCACCTGACGGCCAGGATGTTGACAGTCTATAGAGACTTCATCGATATGAGGAAGACTATGGCGAACCTGTTTTACTCTACCAGGCTCAATCATCAGTCTCCAAACCGGTCGTGTCACATATCCATTCGCACTCTATTCTCTAGCACACATATTTTCCGTCAGACCGCTTAGTTTCCCAACTAAAAGCAGGCCTCTACTCTCCCGGACAAATGTAACTCTCCTTTCTGCCCAAAGTATACCCCACCATCTCTGAATCAAGCTCAGGGCATGTTCTCTTCCATATTCACAGCAGCTAGTCCCTCAGCTCAAAATATCTTTCGAGCCGTTCTGACGCGGAAGAAGCTTCTCTTGAATCTCCTGAACAGTCTTCTTTCCACTCCCTGATCTCTATTTATACCTTCCCCCGATTCAACCAAGAAACGAGAAAGGATGCTTGTAAGCAAAGGGCAAATCGAGGGCCACAATATTAAAGAGACTGGATAAATACCCCTCTACCTAAGGGAACAAAACCCAATCTCGAGGCAGAATTCGGGGCTCTTGCGGCTTGAGGTGTCCTACTAGCCTCAACCTCTACTCCTGTTGCTGCTTGTTACTACCGCTCCCTTTCCTCCCTCCTTCTTTCTACCGTAGCTGCGTTAATATCAATAGATTCGCTTTGAATACATTCAAGAGGACCCCCGTGAGGTTTGGTCACGTTGCTCGAGCAAATGGCTGCTTCGCCCTCGCCCTACACGCCCAGGGTACACGCATCTGAACTGCCTTTAGACTGTCTAGGCTGTATGGTCAGCCATTCGGAGTCAATTGAATCATTCTGCCGCTACAACTGGGAAAGTCGAGCGTTTTTGGCAGTACAGATGCTATCGTCGACACTGCGGATGTGGTTGGCAGGGAATCTTCTAATTGGCTTCTCTATGTTCCTTCCTGGGTAAACATGCTAACAGCCTCACGAGTAGGTCTTTGACAAACATAGACAGCATCGCGGTGTGATGCAGTTTTTGTGTATGGTGGTATGAAGATTCGAGCAACAGCGCCCTAGATGAATGCCAAGCAGGTGCTTCTCTGTATTTGAATTTGAGTCAATACCCAGTAAGGCATCCCTGTGAACTCGCTTGAACCTTCATGACCGTTAGTACTCGTGGATTTGCTTTGCCTTCGATCTCTTAAGTATCATGGATCCTGGTACAAATCACACTGTTGTCTGTAGACCGTCGGCGTTTTTTCAAAATTCGTTAGCTGAATCCGGGGGGAAACGTATTCAGATCGGCAATCATAGGATGGGAAATCCACGGTATTCCGCGGAGATGGATCCCCAAACCACTCTTGACAGTTTGTAAACTCACTCGTACTCTTACTAATTCACTCTGAAGTAGCTTATTTCTCACTTGGCGGTTCGGATTTTTCAGTCACTGTCGCTTCTCAAGCTTAGTTCTAAACAAGACCGCCAACTGTCCGTGAAGCCTTACGCGTAGATCAAATGCCATGATAAGCACAGCCTCGGCATAGATACAGGGCAGGACCTTGTTGCCTCGCTAATTCTGGTTCGCATGATGATTTGCTTCAGTTTTTCTGGCAATCACTGTGTTTTCGAGGTTCTGTGTCGTTTGTTCTGTCTGATCTCTTCACATTGTTATGTCTTGCTCATGGCTACATCTGAAGTCATTGATAGTCCCAAATACCGCTCGGAACAGCCTGATACGGGCCCAGATTTAATGCCAGAGAAGACTGTTTTTGATGAGATTCTACTGTTGTTCACAACACAAGATAAAGACTCAGCGGTGATCGAACATTGACTTCCACTAAACACTCACTATCACTTCCGGTTCTGATACTCTGAAGAATTGGGCTTCTCTAATGGAAGCCCAAAGAGATATGTACAATTAGGAAATCAATTTTTGTCTGCATCAGGTTATCAGATAGTGTTCAAATATTAATCGGCATCGCGTAAGCCCGTCTCTGGTACGATCGATCAAATGTTTCTGTGACGGGAAACCCCGTCTGGATCTTGTTAACTAGGTAAGGCAATGACCAAATATGAATATTAGATCAAGTAGCACTGCGCGAGAATAGCAATGAGTTAGATCTTTGTAGTAAACCTGTCTGAAATCTGGAAATAATTTGTGAAGCTGAAGAATGAGAACTCCAAGCCTTGTGTTGAAGTCTCCCCCTTCGTGGCAGCGTCTCCCATCTCTAATTGCTCAACTTGAACGGTGTTTAAGAGCGGCCTGTCTCAGTCATTTCCTGTAAATATAAAATAGAGGTTTTCTTTTTAGCCTCGAACATATCAAAGATTAGAACTTGGGCTTATGAAGCTAAACCCGTGTGAAGTTGTTGGTCGTAGACGTCCGTTCAAGCCACAGCTCACGCCACAACTACCGATCCGGACAGCTCGCGCCGGCCGGCCCCACACCCCGCGGACCCCACCATCAAAAAACCCCTGCTTCCTTTGACTTTGCTCGGGAGAAAGTCCAAAATCCTACCAACTTTTTGCGATCACATCCCGCCCGAAATTTCGAGCTGCCCCCCGAACCACGACCGATTGACGAGAAACTGAACTGTTACAAGCTCGGCCATAAGCTACACGAAACTCCGCGAGTACTATACCTAGCCTGCGATCAGAAAAAAGAGCATACCCATACCCAGAGAAGCCATGGCGTCTGCACAGCAGGTTCTGCTCTCCCCGGCAGAGCTCGCCTACCTCCACTCAACCCTCTCCCTCACGCCACCCATCCGCCCAGACGGCCGCAAAGCAAATCAGTTCCGCCCCCTGACCGCAGAGACGGGCATCCTCCCCGGCACCAACGGCAGCGCGCGCATCTGCTTCTCCGACGGCACGGAGGCCATCGTAGGCGTCAAGGCAGAGATCGAGAAGACGAGCAGCCCGTTTGGTGCAGACGTAGACAGCGAGGAGGCTCCGGAGCCGAGGAAAGACGCGGGCAAGAAGGAGGAGGTCAAGGGCAACAATGACTGGCTCGAGATAACGGTTGAGATACCGGCCTCCAGGGAGGACGACGCCGCGACCGTGTTCCTCGCCAACATGCTCAGCGAAGCGCTGCTCGCCGACGGGGAATTTACCAAGAAGCTGCGGATTAACAGCCGGTTCCACTGGAAGCTCTACCTAGATGTTTGTCTTCCTCCCCACCACCTCTCTTCTCCTACATACACATTCCCGTCCCTTGTTTTGAAAGACAGGAAGCTAACACACCTCTCCCCAAACAGATCCTCCTCATCTCCCCGCCTCTATCCTACCCGCTTCCCCTCCTCTCACTCACAACCCACCTCGCACTCCTCGCGACCCGCCTCCCGCGCCTCAAGTCAGAGGGCGACGAAGACCCTATGTTCGACGACGACTGGGAGGCCTCGACATTCCTTTACCCGCGCGACGGCAGCGCGCCCGCTACGGGCGGCTCGCGCCCACCCATAACACTTCTCGTCATCGCCGTTGGCGGCAACGTCATCTTCGACCCAGCGCGCGAGGAGCTCGCCGTCGCAGAGTCGGCGCTGGCGGTCTCGGTCGCCGAGGAGAAGACGGCCGCCTCCGCTGGTGGTATGGATGTGGACGGTCGCCAGCTGAAGCTGCTCTCCGTGCGCACGGTCGACCCGCCTTCGCGATTGACGGCGCCCGGCGTGCCCAACTCTGTGAATCCGGCCACCGGTCTTGCTGCTGGTACGCCGTCAAAGGCACCGACGGCGCCAGCGGCTGCGCAGGGGCAGGCGGCGGAGGGGGTTTGGAAGCCACCTATAGGAGGTACTAAGGTGCACGTGATTGAGGGGATGATCTCCAAGGTCCTGGAGAAGGGAGGCGTCGCGGACGAGGTGCTGGAGGCGATTGCCGCGGTGGAGCTGGCCTAAAGGGGGAATGATTCCGGGACTTGTATTTGAGGGGGATTTTAACGTTTGCGACATGTCAAGATGGGCAATGGAAAGACAAAAGTCATGATACCAATTGGTGGTTCTGGTTTGGAATGTCATGTTGTACATGGTTCGGTGGAGGGTATATTACAAAAATAGCGTGCTCACCCCCCGTTACATCTTACACATGGATGGGTCCTCCCTCTCACTTTATTAAAAGAGGCCAAACCACTTCTTCTTCTGCTCGTTCTCTGCAAATGCATTGGCCTCGACGTCAGCCACGGGTGAAGCCTCCATCGCCGTGGAGGCCGCAGCCTTGTCCTCCTCCGACTCTTCCTTCATGCCCAAGAAGTTGGCAATGGGGTTCTCCTTGTCAAGTCCGTGGACCTTGCGGTAGTACTGGCGCTTCGCAACGTCGTCGGTGTGGCGCGAGTGCATGGCAATGGCCTTTTCGTTGCGGTCGCGCTCGTGAAGCTGCATTACGTGGACCCATGTCCGAATGAACTGAATAGGGCTGCTCCAGAACTCGGACGCGGGGGGTAGGAGGTGCTTGAACGGGGATGTCTGGGAAAAGTTGAGGACCAGCGTTGAGATGGCCAGTGTCGTCAGTGTTCCCTAAAAGACATGATGTTAGCTACCCATCGTCCAACAAGCTATGGCCCGGATGTGTGCGTTTCTGTCGATGGAGGAACACCAGGTTTCTACTAACCAAGGAGATGAAGAGGTGGACTTTGCGGCTGTTGAAGAACCAATGCGCCCACGTCCCCTCGGGAGCCATCATGCCAGGATACTCCCGCGTGCGCTGAGCGCGCACTTCCTGGCCGCTGAGCGGACCGCCATAGTGCTTCGGGCCGTTGTTCTTGGGCAACCGGGCGCCGTGGGAGGGCGGGTTGAACTTGGCCGGCTTCTCGAGGATGAGGGGACCCTTCTGGCCCGCCTTTGTCGGCTTGGACGAGGCGTACCGAATCGTCCACACCGCGTTGCGGCGGAGCGCCGCCGAAGCTGCCGTTGCGGCAGGCCGGCCGGTCGAGGTCGCTGCTGCGCGCCACATGGGGCTCAAGGCCGGGAGGAGGAACCTGGGGAGGAGGGTCGTGGCCGAGGTCGTCATTGATGTCGTTGGTTCGCCACTATAATAGCAGCGGGCGGTGAAAGGATGCAGGACCGACCCTAAGAGAGTGCCTCGCCCGATGTTTGCCGAAGTTGCAAAAGATGGCGGTCAAGGAACAAAGTAGGTCACCTGAACGGCGATGTTTTAGACTTTCGGGGGTCAGGCGTCTGTTTCACGGCGTCATTGAGGCTCTGGTATGGATCAACGGGATCATCAGGTGCGCGCCGGCAGGATCGGTCGGGGCTGGAAAAATGGAAGCTCCAGAAGAATTTCTCTGCCCAAAGAAGTTACAGTGGAGCTATGTATGATGAGAGGTTGAAAGCTAAAGGGTCGCCGAACTACCCCCGTCGCGCATCCGGGCGCAGGTACGGGTACGTACCTGACCCATACGAAAAACAACCCCTGCTCACTTCAATTGACGATCGCGATGACCCTATTCTGTCTGTCTCCGTACCTACTAAGCAGCATCAGCAATAACACTCCATCTATTGGCTGCAAGATTGACAGTTCGGGATCTGGAACAAACAGACGCCGAGGTGGAAGAGGCCAGAAAGCACGGATATGGATGGGCAGATTTGGGAATCCCAGTCGAGGCTCGGCAAACGGGAAGTTGGTGACAAGAGGATCGAAGTGAGAGATAATAGACAGGAAAAAAAATGCTAGTGGCAGGGACACCAGCAAAGGTCCCCGCTGGCCCGCCGCGCCGCCCCGTTGGTTGAGTCGTTGACCTGGCACTCTTGCCCCAAAAGCGAGCTGGTCCCGTCAGCAAAACACCGAGGCGCAGCGGAGAAAGCGTTCTTCCGGGACCAGTATCCGGTTTTGCCCGGGTAGCGACCCCCGGACACATCACCCTCTGACCAATGCTGCACATCTGATTGGTGGTCGCGTCGCCACACCGTGTGGCTTGTGCGCCGCGGCACCCAGGTCAGTGAGCTCATTCCAGGCTTTTTTTCTCGTTGCGGCGGGTGCTGGGTACGTCGCCAGGTGCCTTTCCGCCGGGTTGTTGTCATAATTAAAATCGGATAGTCTTTTTTTTTGCCGTACTGTCGTCTCGTCTTTTTTTTTTTAACTTGGCCCGATCCGATTCTAAAAGTTTTTCTTTCCCCCTTCTTCCTCCACTCCTCACTCTCAACCTACTACAACCCACACGACCTTACCTGACGACCTGCAAAAGACATTCTTCTTTTGCACTTTCTACCTGATACCCCTTTTCAAATCCTTTTAATTATCCTATAATCCGTCAAAATGGCTGGTGGTAAGTCCTCTCACTTCACGCGCGCAACTCCATCCGTTTTCGCTTTGCTTTGCGGATCCCCGATGACTGTCCAACCCCCGAGCGCTTCAATCCACCACGAGCCATTGAGCAGCGAAATCGCCTTCGCTGGGCCTGGAACGGTTCGGAACTGCTTCGCGGGTCAATTCGGCTTCGATTTCACCTCTTGCGACACCCTCGTCCTGTGCGACTCGTTTATCTGAGCATCTCCGACATCTTGCGCCAATTTCCTGGCATTTCGCTTGATGGGGCAAAAAACGGGGGCTCGGATGAGCGAGAGACAAGGAGGCGTCGGCAGGGGCGGCGAAGCAGTGAACACGCTCACGACCATGGCGGTCGGGATTTCATCGGGGTTCTTAACACAAGCAAACAACGAAACCATCGCGGAATACACATCGCCTCCCTAGACCAGTAAACTGACCTTGAGGAATTTTAGGTGACGCCAAGAAGGGTGCTACCCTTTTCAAGACCCGTTGCGCTCAGTGCCACACCGTCGACGCCGACGGCGGCAACAAGATCGGCCCTGCTCTTCACGGCCTTTGGGGCCGCAAGACCGGTTCCGTCGAGGGCTACTCCTACACCGACGCCAACAAGAAGAAGGGCATCGAGTGGAACGACCAGACTCTCGTAAGCTCTCCCGATCATTCAGTTTCACTGAAGACCCTCGAGCCTGATATGCTGACGATTCTTCCTACAGTTCGAGTACCTCGAGAACCCCAAGAAGTACATTCCCGGCACCAAGATGGCGTTCGGTGGTCTCAAGAAGGAGAAGGACCGCAACGACCTCATTGCGTACGTTTTCACTGTCACCCTCAGCATTCCACTTGAGACTCACTCGCTAACCATGACAATAGCTACCTCAAGGACTCCACCAAATAGACGGATTGATGTGTAACGATAGGATTGCATTAGACGAACTGGCGATTTGCGATTTGTACCAATAGACCACTTTAGAACAGTGTGTTTTGGGGGCTTCACTAAACAAGCCCATTTTTTCTCTCTCGAAAATTCTCCCCTTTCAAGACGTTGTAATACAACAAATTTCATTTTGCGAAACAAACGTTTCTAGAGACCTGAACGTGCCATGCATTCTTTCTGTAGCATCCGTGCCTGCAAATCATTACCGTGTCCATGATGTCAGCCCTGGCATGCCTTGTGACGCCGGACGTGGCCGGGAAAAAAAACCTGCTTACTCAGGTAATACAGTAGTGCGGCCACTCTGTCCCCTTTAGCCAGTAAGATGACTCGCCTGGCTTTATCATCCTGGCACCTCGTCGAGTCGTCATAGGACCCGTTCTGTACCGAATCATGAATGTCAGGAACGTGTTACGAATTGTAACGGGAAAAGGTCGGTCAATCATTCAAAAGTAGCCGTCTTTCGAAGGTGTCCTTAGTGACGGTGCGGCTCAAGCAGTCGGTCGGTTCACTCTGCAAGCATCAGGAAGAAAGTATAATCTTCTGCATGCCCCCGACTCATGTGAACGACTGTCACTTCTCCACTCTCAGTGGTCAATGAGTCCTGGTCCAATCACACGATCGTCGTGGTCTCTATGAAGACTTTCTCCGACTTGAAAGTTGAAACATCGTCTGGTTGTTCAGTCGAACCTTTCAGGATGGAAGTCTGAGAAGAGGTATACGGCCTAGACATATAAAATCGTTCCAAGTACAACTGCCAGTGAACGTGCGCTCAGCTCCTGATTTTAGAGCTTTCGAACCGAATGGCAAGGTCCGAGGGCGACCTGGTAAACGCACAAGGAGAACAGGCTAACAGATGACGGCAATTCACTTTCACGTACCTCAAATATTTAATCTTTTGGTGTGTTCCCAAGAGAACCTCTATACTTTAGGCGTGGTGATGTCTCTCTTGCATTCGTCTGCCTTCTTATATCCTGTCGTTGACAACGTCGGGTTGGGAGGGAAAATGGGTTCAACGCAAGGGTTTGAACGTAGACGGCCGAGTCCACAGCACATTTGACTTACCAAAACCCATGTACCGTGCGATTGAAACCATTGTCGACATCGTCTTTATTTTGCTATCCCTCTACAGGATCTCGGTGAAGCTCCACGGTCAACAAGGGAGCAGAACATCGTTGTTCCATCTCTACTGGCGTTCTAAACCAGCTGCATAGGATTGGACGATTCACCCTTGACTGATATCCTTAGACCTTGAGAATGCATATCCTATTCAATGATGCAATCGTGCCCTGAAGGTTCATCCTCCTGAAAAGTGTGTGAAATTATACCGACCAAGGCCTCAATTACTGCACAGAGTCAATCGATAGAGGAACTTAACTCACTTCAAATAGAACTTTGAGAAACTACAGAGCCACTGGTTTGTCTCGATTCACTCTCAGTCTTGAGATGTTTAGTCGTGTTCAGAGGGTAAGTGCCAACCTGGCAGCCTGAGTAGACAGAATAAGCAGGCACCACGCACCACGCACCACCACCACGCCTTCCCCCGCCACTCCCAAAGGTCCATAGACGAGAAGACTTCGAGAAAAGGCATGAGCATCTTCTGAAGTGCACATGACCTAGTAGTGGACTTGTAAATGCGTAATGGATCCCGCAAGGGTTGTGAGTTCGAGTACTGTTGTGCTCACAAAAAGCTGGTGGTCCTCTATAATGCCACAGACAGCTCAATTTTTGTTGGCACTCTTTCTTTTCTTCTTTCTCATTTTTTTTTGTAACCGAATTATTGATTTAGAATGAACCTTCTGCTCTAAACTTGGTTTGACGTACTTGTTTTCTTGGGTTGCAGAAGCGCGGACGAGGCGATTTCTGGATCCAGCGCTAATGCCTCCAACGCGTCACAGTGATGGACCCTTGCTTCCCCGACCCAGGGCCTTGTGTAATGCCTGACTTCCTCGTTGGTTTCTATGACACGAGTTCTCATGTAGCGGAGTGAAGCTAATCCGACCTCCTTATTCACTAGAGTTGTGGTGAAATGCTTTAACAACATCTATGAGGCGAAGACAAGCAAAGTAGGGAAAAACTTGGCGATTCGCTCGTTCGTCCACATGGAGAACTACACCTACGACTTGGACAAGTCCTTCAGATAAATGTTCAAAGAATACAGTCGTTGCTTTTACTCGGCTTTCTTCAGTACCTAAGGTACCTAACCATGTGGATGTGAATCCATGATATAAGCCCAATTGCTCTAAAGACACCAGACCCTCCCAATAACAAAGGCAGCAATAAAAGGACAGACTCAACTTTTCTCTACCAGTCCACGTCTAACCCACTCCCACCCTTATGTCTGATGATGCAACTTGTTCGCCAACCTCCTATACGTCTCCGGGTTCGGCACACTCGGCTTCGTCTTGCTCAGCGCAGCCTCCCAATCACTCCTGATCAACGCCGGCTCTCCGCCCTCGTATCTCAACACACACTCGTCCAGCGCATTCTTATACAACCCGTACAGATCCGCACCGCTGAACCCAGCACACCGCTTATCCCGCGCAATCGCCTCAACGTCCACGACGTCCTCACCGTCGTCACCCTGGCCTTGAGCTTGTACACCCCCGCCAATACCGTTGCGCACAATCGTCCCCAAGATATCGACGCGCTCGTCCTCGGTAGGCAAATCCACAAACAGCAGCTTATCAAGACGTCCGGGGCGCAGAATGGCCGGGTCAATCATGTCAGGCCGGTTACTCGTACCAATAACGTAGACCTCGCCTCTGTCCCCGGCGCCATCGAGCTCCGCAAGCAGCGCGTTGACGACGCGAGCGCCGGCCTCGGTGGTGGTATTCTCCCTCTTGGGCACGAGCGAGTCCATCTCGTCAAAGAAGAGGATACACGGCGCGCAGGACTTCGCTCTCGTAAACAGCTCGCGGATCGCGCGCTCCGACTCGCCCACGTACTTGTTGAGCAGCTCGGGGCCCTTAATGAGAATGAAGCTCGCCTGCGCGTCGTTGGCGACGGCCTTTGCGACGAGGGTTTTGCCGCAGCCTGGTGGACCGAAGAGGAGCACGCCCGCGGGCCGCTGCTTGCCGAATTTCTGGAATAGCAAGGGTTCCTTGATGCGCCGGACGATGGAGACTTGGAAGGCGGCGCGGACGGAGTGTAGGGCGCCGACTTCGGACCAGGAGGTGCTGGGGATGGAGCTGAAGCCTTCGCGGCGCATGTAGGGGGTGTGCTCGGCGATGGCGTCGACAAAGTCGCGCTGGCTTACGTGGACGCGCGTAGGGGTCGTGTAGGATGGGTGCTCGATATAGTCGTACCACAGGCAGGCGTCGTCAAGGTCGCGGGCGGCGTTATTGTCCGAGATCTCGGTATCCATTCTCTCGGCCTGGATGGTATTTCTGGCGCGCGCCTCTTCCACATCCATGAAGCGATCGCTAGCCTTGCGGTTAGCAACCTGGATCACGGCACGGATATCGTCGCCGACGAAGCCGTGCGTGCGGACCGCGAGGGCCTGGAAGTCGACTTCGGAGGGAATGTCGAGCTCTCTTGTCAGAGCCTTGAAGATCTCCTCTCGGGCGTCCGTGTTGGGCACCTTGACCGTAATGGTCTGCGCAAAGTAGTCTGGTCTCCGCAGCGTCGGGTCGACGAGCTCGAGCTTGCTCGTTGTGCCCACGATAACCACCCGGAGCCCCTCTCGCTCCCATTCTCGCAGACGTCGGAGACCGAGCTTGAGCTGTGAAATGACCTCGTGGTCGAACTCGCTGTGGCTGTTGCCCGACTTGGTCATGTATTCGTCCAGGTGGTCAAAGAGAACGACGCACGGCGCAATCTTCTTGGCCTCGTCTAGCACATCGGTGAAGATCTTGCTCACTTTCTCGGGCGACCGCGTCTCGCTCAGGTACCGCCCAATAGAAATGACAGGCGTCCTCGTCCTCCACGAAAGAGATCGCACAAGAGACTGCTTGCCCGTTCCCGGTGGGCCTGAGATGAGAATTCCCATAGGCTGCTCTCCGAAACAGGCGAAGTCCTCGGGCTTCCGCGCGCGCGCAAAGACGTACCGCTGCAGCTCCTCGATGATGCCGCGGACGCCGCCGAGGACGACCGAGCCGGGAGGGATCTGCTCGGGGCCGTACTTGGCTGCCTTGAGCGCCTTCTTCGTGACGACCGCCTGGGCGGTCTCTGTCGCGTCGCCCGTCTTGGACTTGGACGACTTGGAGACGATGGCGGAGGCGTCGCTAACATTGCCGGTGCCGGCACCGTTGCTATTGCCGTTGCCATTGGCGGCTTCGGGCTCGGGTGAGATGCGGCGTTTCTTGGTGCTTTTGCCGTCTGACCCCTGGGCAGTGGGCACCGCCGGAGCAACATTCCAGTGCTTCGTCATTTGTCTGTTGAGAAGAAATCGATCTTCCGGCTGTGAAAAGGTGGTGTTAGAAGAAAATCAAAGAAGGAAACGTCATGTGAAGTAGATGAATAGAAAACCCACTTTGTACTCCTCAGCCTGCTCTAGGAGGTCGTCACTGTCCTCAGATTCTTCCTCCTCTTCCCGGCGAAATTCCAACACCCGTTCGATGGCGTCCTCGAGCGGCTTCCGCTTTTGCCTGCTCAGGCTCGAATTGGACTTTTTAATCGACTCATAGATCGCCGTCACTGTCAGCCTCGGTGGTCTCTTTCTCTTTGCGCCGCCGTCTCTGTCCCTGCTCTTCTTGGCCTGCCACTCTCCTTCCCTCTCGTCGTCCAGCTTCTTTACAATCTGGTACACGTCACGGTCGAGGCCGGTCCGCAGGGATATTCGTGCCATTGTGAGGTGAAGTGAAAACGTTGATGAGACTCACTTGAAGAGGAATGAGTCTCCCACTTCGGCTGCACAGCGTTGAAGGCGACTGGCAGAAAAAAAAAAGATGGAGGTAGGTGGGATGTGTGAATCGAGTATCGTGATTGGTGGTTCTGTGCAATGGGTCCACAAAATAATTGTCGTCTCTGCGGAATCGGCTTAAGCCTCTCTGAGTGTCACATTCATTCTTATAACGACTACTTTTGTTAAAATCCGTCGACTTCGTCTCTCAAGGCATTCTCCTTGAGCAATGCATTATAGAGCGAGAAACTTACCTTGAAGCGAAAAGAAAAGTCGTAACAAGGATGGTACTTGGTAGTGGTAAGGATAGAGGTAAGGTATTGAGAGGTAAACTATTGTATCACACACTCGCCTTTATAGATATGTCAACCTCGAGCAATGCATGTTCTTTCAAGTGCCTTCTTATCAAAAAAAAAAAAAATTGACGTCGGGTTTCCTGAGTCACAAGTACGACAGGATAGTTTGAATCAAATAGTATAGTGCTCACCCGGTACTTGATTCATATACGCCTGTTCAGCCTGGCGGAGGGATATCTGTACCCATGACTGTATCGAGGCTCGCGACTGGCGTTGATGGCTTCAACCGTGATGGCTGAAAAGCTTGTTTGAGACTCCTTGAAAGGAATGAAAACCACGTGATTTGAACCGTGAAGGCTTATGCATAATCAACTTTTCTCTTAGGTGCCCCTTGGCTACGACTGAAACTATACTGAATTGGCGGCAGATAGAGCGGTGACGGTCAGAACTTCAACAGTTTCACCGATGCAGGGCCAACATAGATTATTTCACAACTTAGAATCGTGACCCACTCTATTGCCTGCGCTGCTGAGGTATCATAATCACCATTTTTCTTGCATCTTGAATCTGAGAGGCAAGATGACTCAAAGGCTCAGAGGCGCATCACGAAGGTAAGGCCTAGAATGCACGAATGACGTGTTATCTATCTGTTGATTTGCCTACAGAAAAAGCTTTCTACCACTAAGATGGGTGTTCCGCCTTGGCTGCATGTATAGCTTTTGTTTTGATTTATTCCTTCTCCATCCGTCATTTCCTCCACTCGCCTCAGGGTGGGCTTCAAGGTCCAGTCCTCTTCGGGACGGAAAAGGACTGGGCATCAAGTCGCCCTCCTCACCATTTTCCGTTGCCAGATGAGTGAAATGAAAAAAAAAACGGCCCCGTCTGTGTCAACGCCAGGGGGCCTCAAAAGAGGCGAAAGGTTATCCTGCAATCGTCATGTCATCTATCCATGGTATCACTACAGAATGAGCGGGCGGTTGTGGGCCGCAGAGCCAGGGGTTGGTGAGTCGTGCTCTAGTCCGTGACGCATGGCTTCTGGTCAGAGCCCGTAGAGCTCCCACTCATCGAAAATGTCCTGTCCCTTGGAGTCTCTCGTCGCGTTATCTACGCTCTCGAGGTTCCTTTTCGGGGCATACTCGGTTCGTAACTCTTGAGCAAGTCACAACTCGTCATCCTCCAGCTCCGAGGGCTTCAGCAGACCGCCAACCTTGCCACGGCGCTCGAGGTCCGCCGCCTTGGCGTCCCGCTCCTGTTGCTCCTTCTCAACTTGGAACAGCTCCGCATTGTCGCCGGCGAACTCCTTCAGGGAGATGAGGAAGTCACGCAGGTTGAGACGGAACTTGTCGTACTGGGTGTTCAGCGAGAACAGGCCCTCGACAAAGGTCTGAATTTGAGCGCTGGATATCATGTTAGCATTCGTCACGCGTAAATTTTTTTGGTGGTACTCACGGTTGTAGGTTGGGGAAGGCACCACGAAGCAGGTTAGCCACGAAGTTAGCAAGGAACTCCTTGTTGGAAGTGCCAGCCGCGGCCTGGTCGGGGCTGTAAATCGGGCCCTGGATCTTGGCCGCGCTTCCGTCGGCGGGCTCCACGAAGTAGAACATCCTCATCAAAACCATAGACTGCGTCTTGAAACCTGCCTTGTGGTCGTTGTCGGTGAGAACGAAGAAGACGTCCTGCAGGATGGTGATGAAGAATTGCTGGAAGAAGGCATTGGCCGTCTGCACATCGGTCTTCTCCGCAATGTTGTTGATTAGCTCCAAGCACATGTTAAGTCCGGCAGCCTCCACGTCGCGATTGTCGTGCTTGAACGCCCACGAGCATGAATCGATGACGAACTTGAACTGGCGGTTATCCAGCTTCAACAGCGCGGGGAAGCAGTGAAGGTTGATCGCCCGAAGAAGGTTGAAGAACTCGACACGGTGCTCAGGGAACTCAGAGAAGTCCTTGTTGATCATATCCAGAGTACACTCGAAGACGTTCTCCATGATGTTCGGGACCTGGTCCTCCATCAAAGTGGATAGCTTGGTGATAATCGCAGACATGGCCTTGAGGACTTCGGCGTCACGGGCGCCTGGCACGTTGCGGTTGTAGTCGATCAGGATGGACTCCAGCAAGGGCGGCACCATCTGTTGGCGCACAGATTGCAAATCCTCGGCCTTCTCAACGTACGTCTCAACGAGCTTGAGGATCTCCTTCTTGATCGTACGCAGTCCACGGACATGCGGCATCTTGGTAGCGATCTCACCTGTAAATTGTCAGCCAAATGATTCTTTGCAAGGTTGTATGTGCTAACTCACCCTGCTTCTGGACAGCCTCGGAAATGAGTTCACTAGTAGCACGGTACATCTGGAGCATGTCGAGGAAGATGCGACCGATCTGGGGGTAAAAGTAGGGGCCGATGGATGTGCAAGCGGAGACGTTCGTCTTCATGATGTTGCCAATAACCTTGATTGTCTCGGCATCCTGGAGAATGACGGGGTTGACCCGGGCCTGCTTGATGATCTCATCCCACGCCGCGTTCGGAATGGCCATCAGATCGCTGAGCAGACGCTCCTGCTGGTGCTTATTGCCCTGAGCAGCCACCATGTAACCGCATGCCTCGTAGAAAGTGTGCACTTGCTGAGGCGAGAGATCGCAGGTGATCTTGTGCATGTTGCGAACAATCTCCTCAATGAAGGGTTCCTGCTCACTGGGCTGCAGGGCAACGAAGTGACGACGGCACTGCCTCGCGATCTTGATGAAGGTATCGCAAGCCATGTCCTGGACACCTGCGAGGGGTCAGCATGATATTCATAAACAATGTGAAGTAAGACGTACCCTCGTGCGACTCATGCATGAACTCGAAGAGCTTATTGACGACAGTCTTAAGGAACTTCCAGTGAGCCTTCAAGAACCGGGGGTATTGTCCAACAATGTACATAATGTTGGAGGCGACAACGGCCTTGTTGTCCTTGCCGCGCTTCATCTCGGTGAGGCCCAAGAGATCCTTGATGACAGTGACGAGGAATCTCTTCTCAGTCTCCTCGTTCATGGCCAGTGAAATCGAACCAATGGCCCAGCAAAGAACGTTGCAGTTGTGCCATGACCACTCGCTGCCATCAACCTGCCGGGCGAGCTTCTCCGTCATGATGTTCTCGGTGTCGACAACGTCCAAGTGCGTCAGGTACACCAAACACTCTCTGATGGTCTTGTAAAGCTGTACTGTGTCGCTCTCCTTGACGAACTCGCGGACGATTTCTCCCTCATCGTTCTCGACAATGAGGACCTCCTCAGGACGGACCATCTTCTCAATCATGACGGTGCGAAGGTTGGACAGGACCTCGTTGTACTTGTGCTTACGGAGCGGGTAGTTGTTGAGCAGCGACGGGTTCGGCGCGCCGCCTCCGGACATGCCACCGGCCATGCCCATCAGGGGGTTAAGCTCGGTCATGGGGAGCTGCTGCATCTCATCGTAGAGCTCGTTGACGAGCTTCAGCCAGTAATCGAGGCAGATCTTGAAGATCTCGCGGTCGTTGATCTGGGATACGCGAATTAGGTAATAATGACCGTGAGTAAGGAAGTCCCGGTTGGGCAAGTTCTCAATAAGCTGCGAAATGTTAGCTTCAACACAGAAGCAGCAAGAGAGAGGGAGTCGTCTCACATTCAGGTGCATGCCGAAGAAATTGCACAAGAAAAGAGCCAAATTCTGAATGAAGCCCTGGTCTCTAGAGTTGCTTTGGCTATATGTCGACTTGAGGTCGAGGGTGATGGGAATGATGGTGGCGATGGTGGTCAGCACCTCGGTGAACATCTTGACCAGCTGCTCATCGTACGAATTGGGCTGGCCGGGCCCACCGGTTTGCAGACCGCCAATCTCGGTCAAACACTGCAGGGCGATGTTTCGGAACTCGGGGACAGGCAAAAACCGTGTGCGCAGGGTGTCGATGAGCGGCGTCTCGAAGATGTAACCGAGGGGAATCCAGTTGCAGAAGCGCAATAATGTCTCGAGGGTGGCCTTGACCAGGCTCGGCTGGTCGGCGGTATTCAGGACCTCCTGGCAGAGGGTGAAGATTTGAGAAAACTCGGCGCACATGGTGGTCTTCAGATTCCGGGTCTTGGTGGATGTCATTTGCTCAGCGGAGTAGTCGAATACCTCCTCGGACAGCAGGCGCAGAATGACCATGTTGTTCTCGCAAATTGACAGACTGGAGTGGCACGACGTGATGATCTCGTTGATGAACGTGGGCCAGTTGTGAGGCCATTCTTGCTTCAGGATCGAGATGAGAACGATGTTGAGCTTGTTCAGCAGGATCTTCTGTTCCTTCATCGACTCTTCGGAGCTCGAGCACTGGATAATGAACTGCACGACGAAGTTGCGGATGCCTGAACATTGTCAATACGAGTACAGGAAGTTAAAAACAAATTCACGAACCTTGGCACTGGTCTCTAGGCAGAACCTTCCATCTCGTCATAATGACATTGTCGAGCACCTGCAATCCCAAGACTAAAAACCGTCAGCTGTTTTGCACCGCGCCGTCTTGGTGGTTCGCGCCCAACATACACTTTGTTTGAGGGTGGGTCGCTTCGGCGAGGATCTTGTCGACCAGGAGCCAGGAATCTTGGTCTTCCTTGAACTGCAGTAGGAAATCGAGTTAGAGACCATGGTTCATGCTTCATGGATGGGGTGGTGTTGGTCGCGTACCTGGTTAAGCGTAGCTTGCGCTTGCTTTTGCTATATTTCGAGAATCATCGGTCAGCCTCGGCCAAAAATCTCAGACGGAGCCGGGGCAGAAAACTGCAGCGCACCTGTTCTCCACGGCCCTCGTAGAAGGAGCGGACGATCTCGTCCAGCTCCGGGATCGTGATAGCCATCGCTGGTGGTGCGGTATGGGGGGCGGGGTGTGGTGGACGACAGGTCGATCTCGATCGCAAGACGCAGCAACGGGGTGAGGGGGAATCTGGTCGCGGCACAACTCTCCCCAAAGTCAGGAGGGGGGGCGAAAGCGAGGGCGCGGTCGCGAGGGGTTTTGGAGGTTCGGTATACGAGCGCTACGGCTGATGCAGCAAAAAAAGGACGAGTTCGTATGTTGTTCGCGAGGGAAGATCTGTGCAATTGGAAGAGAGAAGGAAAGCGGCAGATAGGTGGGAGGTGAGGGAAGTCTGCCTGGCGTGAAGGCGAGGATAGGTTGGTTATCGAGAGAGCAAAAGAGGCGGATGGCGGGGGACAATCAATTTTGTCAGCCGCCCGCTAACTCCACCAGCCACAGGTAGCGATACCGCGTCCACCTAACCTACGGGTACGGGTCAGTGTTTCCTCACTCTCTTACCGACCTTTTGGTCTCCAATTTACAAGTCACCGTGCCTAACTACTACAGGGCAGCTGCGAAGCTTGGGCTTGGGCTAGCCCTGCACTTGACCTCCTCTCGTTTCTTCAGTGGAAGACTTGTGCTTCCATCTCCGCCCATAGAACCTAAAGGTATCGTGCCTTCCCGTCTTCAATATAGCACTGGATTGTGGTGTTAGACCCAAGCATGAGAGGTAAGTACCGCGGTACCTCCCAAGGCACTGAGGTGAGGTGTCGATGTTGCTGCACAGCACCCCTCTTTTCCACCTGCACTCACCTGGCGCGTTGAACCCTGTCAGGCCCGACCACAAACCTCACCTAGCAACCAGACAGCGTGACAGCTACTGCCACTTTGACAGTGCACCACCGATGCGCGTCATCGGTGTCATGTCTACACCGACAGCTCACCTTTCCGCTCACTTCCCTCTCAGTCTTCACCTTGCCTTGCCGGCACGCTGCACATGGGTTACTCCTCTCCATCTCCGTCAGCCGAAGCGCGTATGAAATTACAGTGGCGCACGGCATCGGGCTTTTCTTTCTCACTCCCAAGTCGTCTATCTTGTTGGTTTCGATTTCCTTTCGAGCTAGCCACCCATCTCAACACCCAGCGAGTCCAAGTACTAGTACAAACTCACTCCTCACTCCTCACCCCCACCTACCCTACAGTACCTTTATACAGTATCGCTTTACCTCGGAGAATTAGACGGCGATGCGTTCGACAGATGTAGCTTGGCGACGCATCTTTGATGTACCCCCAACCTTTAAGGAAGTATAAAGTCTAATAAAACTCGTTGATCATTTAAAGAGATATCGTGTCGCTGATCCCATATTTCACAATAAGGAAAGAGTCAGCAATGCTATAGTACACTAACTTATTGACTTGTCGGCATGTTACTCGGGGACCAGTCGTTCACCGTGTAAGATGATCCCACCTCATTGTAGCCTGACAGGCAAACAAATTGACAAGGAAGCTGACATATGAATACCGCGCGCCTGACCTGTGACCCCCTGTTTACAATGGGCCGAGGAGAACGAACCGTTGCCATCACACTTATACTTTTGCCGACTAATCACATTAAGCGCCGCTTGCCCTGGCTGTCATTATTACTTTGACGCAATTGTTTCAGCTTTGATTTCTTTTTTCATCATACTTGGTTCAAAGATTGCCATGCCAGATCTAATAAACATATAATTGCTCGGGTTTAGCCAGTCTATTCGAACCCCCCAGTCTACTCCTTTTTGTAGCCAACCTCAAACAAACTGTCCTGCAGAGCCTTGATCGCATTATCGATATCTTTGCGGTTGGGGTCCGTCACGCTGACACCCATGTGCCCGAAACGGATGTACTTGGGCGCAATCTCCTTGTGAATACCGCCGGCAAAGATGATGCCCTTCTTGGCGAGGCTGGGTAGCACGTCGGTCGCCTTGACGCTCTCGGGGAGGTAGATGGCGGTCATGCCGTGGGCCTGGTCCTCGGGGTTGGCGGCGACCTGCTTGAGTCCGAGGTCTGCGACGGCCTTCTTGACCTTGTCGGAGACCTCCTTGTGCCTGGCGAACCGCTCGGACAGGGGCTTTGAGAGGATCTGGGTGAGGCCGGTGTGCAGGGCGTGGATCAGCTGGGGAGAGGGCGTCGCGAAGTAAGAGGGCTTCTTGGCCTCGTAGTTTTGCATAACTGTGTGACTTTGTTAGCGATTCGAAATTCCTACTCAATTTGTGCGCCACGAAACTTACCAGGAGTCCAGTTCTTGAACGAAGCAAAGTACGACGCCGGGGGAGTCTTGCGCTGGGCAAACGCCTTCATGGCCGCACCGCTGAACATGGAAATCGACAGACCGGCGGGGACACCAATGGCCTTTTGACTGGCTGTGATGACACCATCGAGCTTCCACTCGTCAAACTGTATCTCCTCGACACCGACACTGCAGACACCGTCGACGATGACGAGGGTCTCGGGGGAGACCTTCTTGACCAAGGCGGTCAACTCCTTGAGCTCGCTCAGCACGGCGGTGGACGTATCGACGTGGGTGACGGTCAGGACCTTGTACTTCTTCTCGGACAAGGCCTTCTCGATCTCGGGGAGTTGGGGGCGGGATCCGACGGGGGCTCTAAGCTCGGTGACGTTGGCGCCGTAGGTCTTGAAGCAGTCCGTGAAGCCGTTGCTGAAGTAGCCGGTGGCGAGGACAAGGACATCCTCACCGGCCTCGACGAGGTTGGCGGCGACGAGGTCCCAGCCAAGGGTACCGGAGCCAGAGATGACAAAGGGTTGCGCTGAGGGGTCCTTGGTGATGAAGAGCTGGCGCAGCATGGACAGCGCCTCGCCAAAGGTGTTTACGAAACCGGGACCGACATGGCTCTCACTGGAGACAGGTATAGGTCAGCATGGTGTTCTGGATATACCGGAAGAGCATCCGGTGGAGACGGAGGGGGTGCCGGAGGGGGAGGACTTCAGACCTGTAGTGGCTCATGGCCTGGAGGACGGCATCGTCGAATTCGATGGGCCCCGGGATGAGGAGAGTCGAGTGAGGTGGTTGGGAAGACATTGTGGAAACTGGTCGTACCTATGGATGGTGTGGGTGTGAGAAGGAAAGTTGGGTATATCGATTGAGGGGTTTCTGGTCTAGGTCGATCAAAAAAGAGGGTGGACTTACAGCCGTTGATGTAGTCGTCGCAGGTTCCGATGGTCGCAGGTGTCTCGAGATGAGCGATACCCGAGCTGATGAGGGGTTGCTAAGGTTGTGGAGGGGCATTCTCCCCTGCTTCGCCAACGTGCGGAGAGGGAGCTGGAGCCGCCTTAGGGGAACGTGCATGTGCGCCTATGCGTCATTCACACCTCGGGAGGTAAGCCGATAGTCTTTGTCGGACGGAGGATGTAATTGGTCTAGGAACAAAGAGTTGTAAGGGCTCTTACGATTTTGCTCGGATCAATCCCGTCGCGGGGGAGGACAAGTCTAGGAAGAGGAGGCCGAGAACGACTTTAAAGGAGCGGATACCGGGGCCGAAGTCTTTTGAGGACCCCTTGTTTAGACTACCTTGGGTAAATAAAAAGCAAACAGAGTACGCAATGCCATGGAGTAATCCTTGCCTTGATTTTTTATTTTTATTTTCTAAATTCTGTAAGACGACAATGCTGTCGTCTGTCTGGCTGCTGTGTCCCCGCCTCTAAAGGTGGCTGGGCTTTGGTTCTTTTGGGGGGCTTTTCTGGAGCACACTAGGGAATTGAGCGTGGAGGGACGGACAGACAGTCGAGTTCGCGTTTGGAAGTCAAGCAAGCAAAAGCCTGAGGGGAGACAAGGAGTAAACTCGGCATTCAAGTCCGAGTCAGGAGAGTGCCGTGTCTCTTACCGGTGTCCTGGCGTCGGAGAGTGGAGAGCTCCGAGTCCAAATGAGACTGTTGAGAGCACCTTAGCAATTACGAATACAATTGACAGGATGGCATGAGCCTGGGAGCCATGAGGAGCTCCCTCCTGAGTTCGGGGGATGACACCGGACGACATCGGCGCTTTCCCAAGTTTGGGAGAGACCTGCTGAGCCACGAGATGGTGGAACATCCCACAGGAGACTGTGGCTTGACCTCCATCATCAGCCCCACTTGACCGTTGCAACTGAGGCTGGGAAAGCGGTCGCAGCGGCGGTGCATCATGAGCTACATACACCGAGCCGACACAGCGAAGCTACCCTATCAAGGACAACCACGCCGAATCACGAAACGACCATTTCGATACCTCGCCGCCGGAGCCACATAGACCATCGTCGCATCGTTTCAGCGATCCACTGACACACTCAACCGGAATCGCCCCGGCTCGCGGACCTTGAATCGGCCGCGCAACTCTAAGTCTCAGCAGGCAGCTCCCGAATCCCCGGCGCTCCCATCACCACCTTCACCTCCCCGTCAACATGGCGTTCTTAATTCTAGTCATTGGCGATCTCCACATCCCAGATCGCGCCCTCGACATTCCCCCAAAGGTACACCTCCTCCCCGCTCAATTCCACGCTCCGGCCACCCTTCTCCCGTAATAGCTTCAGTAAGCTAATACATACCCCCCAAACAAATAGTTCAAGAAACTCCTCGCCCCAGGAAAGATCGGCCAGACCCTCTGCCTAGGCAACCTGACAGACAAGCACACGTACGAGTACCTCCGCACCATCGCCCCGGACCTCAAGATCGTCAAAGGCCGCTTCGACGTCGAGGCCACCAGCCTGCCCCTCACCCAGGTCGTCACCCACGGCTCCCTGCGCATCGGCTTCCTCGAGGGCTTCACACTCGTCTCCAACGAGCCCGACCTCCTCCTCGCCGAGGCCAACAAGCTCGACGTCGACGTCCTCTGCTGGGGCGGCACCCACAAGTTCGACGCCTTTGAGTACATGGACAAGTTCTTCGTCAATCCCGGCAGCGCCACAGGCGCCTTCACTGCGGGCTGGGGCAAGGACGGGGAGGAGCCCGTCCCGAGCTTCTGTTTGATGGACGTGAGTATATCCATCCATTGACTGCCCACTAGTTGGCGAGGACTACGTCCAGTAGGGGCGAGACAATGTTGTACTAGTTTTGCTGACCATTATTTCAGGTGCAAGGGATTTCTCTCACTTTATACGTGTACCAACTACGGAAAGACGACAAAGGCAACGAGAATGTTGCTGTAGAAAAGGTGACATACACGAAGCCCGTGGAGCCATCGGCGGCAGCATGAGTCAAGGGCGCAATGAACGAGACAGGAGGGCGTTTAATCAAGGACGTGGACATTTGCAAGAAAAAAGTGGAAGATCCAGCCATCATCGACTGGTTGTCATGATTCAAGACACCACACAGGAACGTAGGCAAATGATGATCATGATAATAATATAAGTTTCAGACAGCCATTCTCTAGGGCGTCAAAGCTCGCAATGCTCCCAAACATGCACAATAAACCTAATCGCGTCTCCCGTGGTATCCAGACAGCAGTGGCCGGTCTAAAGGCCTACTCAGAAACATGGACAAAACAAATAGAATGGTATTTGACAACGTATCCAACTCCAAAAACACCGGTGCTAGCCGTCAGTCTCATCATGTGGTGGTCATTACAACATCATGCTCCTTCTCCGCATCGAGACTTTGGAATTTGTTTCCTGAAAGTCGCTGTTCTCCACACTCTCGAAGCTGCTATCCTCGATACTTTCTGCTTCTGCGCGATTTCTTTTGGGCAAGACCATCGACGCTCTCTTCCTGGGCCCGCTGGACTTGGGCCGTTGGCTCCCATCTGCCCCCTCCACTCTGAAGTCCTCCTTCGTAGCAGACGACGCTCGTCTTGATGACTTGGACTGGCGCGGTGGCAGAGCGAGGTCCTTCGACTCAGAGACGCGGAATGTGTCGCTGGCTGGAGTTGAGGCGGGGAACTCGTAAGGATCAGCCTCCCTCTCGGGCGACAACGTCGATTGACGGCTGGTCGTCTTCTCTAGGGGAGTAGAGCTGTTAGGGTTGTGTTGAAAAGATCTCTGTCCTTCGCTCTCGCTGATCGAGCCCGACATCATGGCAGACGATCGTTTCTTACGAATTGGTTTCGCTACGGCGAGCAGCGGTTCCGGCGATGTCGGTTTGTCGATAGGTTCATGAGGGCCCTTTTGACTTTGCCGACTGATTGCAGACGGTGAAGCAGCAGCCGCAATCTGCTGCCAAGTAGCATCGTCGCAAGATTCGCGTTTAATTGTTGGTGCCGCGTCCGTCGCAGATGGGTCTGAGCTGGCGCTGCCACTACGCTGAAGGTACCTTGTCTGACCAGTAACGGCGTCATAAAGTTCCTTCGTAGGGCGTCGCATCTTGTCACGCAGATTCGGCTCTGCGTAGCTGACCGAGGCTCGCGCCCGCCTGCTTGGCCGCGAAGTTTCGCCTTGAGAAGAGATGTCGTTTGGCGGGGGCGTATCCCGAACACTCGGCAGGCTCATTCTAGACGCTGGCTCAGGGGATGCTGGAGATAGGAGAGCGGCTTCGATAGGGACGGCTTCTGTGCTGGGCAGGACATCAACAGCGGGTGCCGGTGATGGCACAGTGGCAAGGACCACTTCGACTGGTTCAGGCTCGGATATAGATTCGGCTTCGGCCTCTCTGATCTTCTGCGCAGCCCGCTGGCTTGCCGCGCGCGGCTTCGGCTTCTCAGGGGCGGCCTTTATGTCATTTGCTGCGTCCTTGGAACTCTTCACAGGAGAAGCCATGTCGTCATTCGTGCTCTTGGCCGACAAAGGCTTTCTCGAGTTGACTGGTGCCGACATCCGCTCTCTAGCTTCACGGCGTCTGTTGGCGAGCTCTTTCAGGGTTTGCCCGCTAGGTTGCTCGCGTGCCTCAAGCGGACGTTGTTCAGGCTCTTTCGACTTGGAGGGTTCGATGGGTGGTTTGGTGATCTTGGCTAGGTCATCTCCCATGCTGTGCTTTCTCTTCGACCCAGCCTTGGCAACGATCGGATGCACGGGGGGCAAAATGGGAGTCTCCTTGGGTGGTCGCTTGGCATCGGGTCTGACTTCTTCTGTCTTGGTTGCAGGATCGGGCCGTACAATGACATTTCTCTCAGGCTTCTGTGTCGTTCGGGACACGGGTGCCAGAGCTATTACTGGCGCTGGTGATGGCAATTGCACCGGCGAGCCACTGGTGGCTGCCTGCGGTTCTGCGGCACTCAGGGGTTGACGAGGGGATCCGATGTCAACGGAGTCTGCATCGACGAATCGGGACATTGGTGGCGGACCAAGTTCGGGAGAGTCGGTGGTATCGACGTTGTCTGTCGTATCGGTCGTGTCGGCGGCCTCTGAGCATAGAGCGAGGATCTGCTCACGGCTTGGTCATGTTAGCAACGCAAGCTTGACAACAACCATCACATCCGACTTACTCAAGCGTTGCCCTCGGATAGGACTTGTTCTCTGTAATAGGTGGTAGACGGCCCTCCTGTAGCGCTCGAGCCTCTGTGTCCTTCACTGGCTCACGGGGCGGTCGTCTCTGGGGAGGGCTACCACGCGGCAGACTTGCTCTGGAAATCCGTCTGCCTCGGGGGCTCGCGTGCCTTTTCGTGGGAGGCTCTTGACCGAGATTGGAAAGAAGAGACATGCAGTCCATTAACTGAGATTCGAGTCTGGACCTGATGTCCAGGGCGTGGTCTGCTATCCTCCGAGCATTGCTGTCCTCGAGCTCCTTCTCCAGCTCAATAATTCGGCCATTTAACTGAAGGTTTTCTGATAGGGAACGAGAATAATCTGCTTCGAGGTTGTGGATGCGATTTAAGTGAACAGCATTTGCTCTGGCAAGGTCTCTGTTTTGGCGCAATAGCTTCCTACGTACTGCAATAACACAAGTTAGTCAAGGAGATGAGGTGAAGACGAGTAAGTAAACATACGCGTGTCGATGCTATCTGTAGATACGGGGGGTTCGTTTAGTCGGGCCATGGTGCATTCTGGAAAAGTGAACAAAAACCCAACGCGTGATGAGACCAAAGGTGAGGAATGAGGGAGTCAGCTCAGCGAAGCATGACAAGAAGGTGGCTGGGACAGTGACGATGGGGTCGGGGGGAAGGGAGAAAATTTACCGAAGTGTCATTTATTTACACCCGGCCTAATTGGGTCTAGTATCAACAATGGTGCAGGGAAGAGGGGGTTGCTGGGGGCGCAATTGGACGGGCCCAGCTCTCCACCGCCTGCCGCATCCTTTTTCATGTGCTCACTCTCACCGAACCTTTGTCGATTACTCTGACCTACAGAACGCTTTCAGCCCTCTTGATTCATTACCCCGCCACGACGTTCAGCTTCTCCCAACTCGAACCCGAAACACGACGATTCCTTTACGAACGCAAAGTGATAGACTCACCTACCATCTAGAAAGATGTCCTTTCCAACCCGATCACTCTCGACTCGGCTGCCGGGCGCTGGGTCGCAAAACGCTTCCGCAGGCCCGTCGCCCATGCTGGTTGCGCGCATTGCAGAGAAGAAGGCAGAGCTGGAGCACCTGAAGGACTTGCGCGATCTCAGCGCTGCCGTTGCAGGTCAGATGGAAGCACTTGAGCAGAAGCTGTCGACACTTTCTGATGGCACAGAAGGTCAGCATGACCCATTGAGGGAACCATAATGAGTAGCAAAGCTGACGGATAAAAAGCGATTGCCATGGTAATCAGCAACTGGCATAACGTGCTACGCGCTATCAACATGGCATCCGGTAGGTTCAAGCTGCATGCAATGCACATGACAGTAACTGATACCGAAATGTAGCCCAACTTGCCAAGCCGCCTCCGCAAGAAGAAGCGTTGGAATCGGAGGAATCCAGCATGTCTCTGCCGCAGACACTGGTTCGCATTCCGACAGAACACGCTCCGACGCTCCAGGCGCAGGCCGAAAACGCAGCAGAGAACGCAGAGAGCAGTATGGCTACGCCATGATAAGTTTCACGAGAGATGGATCTATGGCCCGAAAAGCAAAACCTCCCTTGGGAAGCGACGAATTTCGAACCGGAGGTACGTTTGGTCCCTGACTAGGTCAGCCTGTGTGGTGCTGCTGGTGCAGCATACACGACCAGATCTCTCGAGATGCCTATGGCAGATGCACATAGAAGAGAAGCCATCATTGGCTAATGAGCCAGAACAATGCGGAAGAATGGCTTGGGAAGCTCACGTTGGAACCGTTGCCGGAAGCTACCAGTCTGTGGCATGCCCAAGTGTTGGCGGAAAGCTACACATTCTAGCGTCCTGTTCCGGCAGTTTGATGCCGACGCTGGATTGGGCAGGGAGGCTCCACCCCAAGTCAACAAACACTAACCTAACAAGTGAGGTGCGGGGTTCCAGACTCCCAAATGGACGGGAAGGACGCGACTTGAGTCTGAACGCGTCTCTTAGTCATCTCTATCTGGGCTCACCCGTTGGCCGTTGCCATTGCCACGGAGCCGATGCAACGAAACGGGAGGTACCTCGCCCTCACCCTCGTGGCTACCCGAACGCCCTTGGCAAGCTGGCCCTGAGAAATAGGTCGGGACTCGGGAGTGAGGGGATCTATCGAGCCTGCCGCGCCCATGCTCATTTGCTGTTGGTTGGTGGCTTTATTGGCAGGACACTGACAAGTAGGGGAAAGATCAAATTGAAGCCAATTTCCCGCCATCTTGGTGGCTGTCAGGCTAGAAATCCTCCTCTTCCATGTCACTGTTTGTCTTGCTTCCATTCCGCTTCCATCTCAAAGCACCAAGCACTTTAGCCCATCATACTCGAAGAGCTCTTCTTTTTGGACACATTCAGCCCTCTCCTCCACACTTTGGCTTGAACCAGAATCATACGGCCAATACAAAGAGTACTGTGTACGAAGTAAGGATACCTAGTGTTCCAGCCAATAACCCCGCCATATTACACGTACCCCAGCTGGTCACAAGCGAAATTGCTCGCCAATCCCAGACAACCCACGTATTGCAGCCCATTGTCTTTCAATTTGTCTGGGGTCGGCGGTTCCTTGTCTGGGTTCAGGTCGGAATCGGAGATTGTCGAGCGTAATGGGTCGCCTCTCTCGATCCAACACCGTGGGACACGGCTTCGGTATCCTCGAGGACCCCTCTGGTCCCGGCCATCGTGCTTCATCCGACGCAAACGGCGCTCACATCTCCAACGACGTTGCTGCACTTGAAGATTGTGACACTCATAGTCACCAAAAAACGCCAGAATTCATCGACGCTTTAACCGACAAACTCAAGGAACTACATATTTACAGTCCTAAAAAGAACCGTGCCGACAGATCACTGCTACAACCTGCACGACGACGCCGCTTGACTCGATCCTCTATTGACACCAAGATCTTCCCAACCCTTCAACACATTAGGGAGGAAGTTGCAATCTGTGACGGAAACTCGACTGTGACTAGCCCTACGCAAGGACCAGTCCTTGCCAACTTGCCTCAAGACACCAAACAAGACGAGGGTATCCCACCATCAACTGAAACACGTGCTGCCGTACCTACTCCCCCTCGCCAGACGTCGGACTCATTCGAAGCCAACGGGTCCAAGTTCTTCTCTGAAGGTTCGCTCATCTGACTGCTGCCATGTGGTCTTTCAACTAACCATATTAGTCCTACACGCAATTGGCCTCGAACAGCAACATCTAGATCCTGATTTTGACATACAGAAGTCCATCGCACGGCACAGGGCAGGTCAGTATGACTGCGTACTTTCGATTCCGAACCCAGGCGGCCCGGCTAGGCGCAACAATGCGCCCAGCAAACGAGCAGACACCACGCTCGACTACGGCTGCAACGTCTTAGTCCACGCCGACCGCACTGAGGAAAGTTTTTGCAGCCAGCGCAAACCGGCTAACGCCTTCAAACTTCTAGCAACACCTCTGATATTTGACGAAGCATCTCGGAGTGCGTCATATTCATCTTCAAAAAGCGACGACAACATGGCTGTTGCAGAACCACTTGTTCGGCTTGCCTCTCCAGCGCCTGCTGGATACGAAAACACCATGACGAAGTCTGCCATCAATGTATCCGTCGTTGAACAGACTCACTCCAAGGAGTCGTCTTTAGACTACGTAGACCATCCAAAGGACAGAGTCGTTTCCTTCTCGTCTACGGACGAGAGCAGTGTCCCGACGGAAGATGTTCCCCGCACTCCATCGAGGTCGACCTCGACTAGCTCGCGATCTCGAATTGAGGACTCAGTAGAAGCCATCGATAAACTCGAGGAGGAATTGGAGGCTATCAACACGCGCTTGGCGACACCAAGCAAGTCGCGACGGATTCAATCTCTGACGGACGAATCTACTACGACAGCTTCCACAAACGAATCAGTCACCAAGCGATCTGCCTCAACATTGAAGCGCACTCAATCTGTCGGCGCTGCTGCCAACGCGTCGTCCCAGGTACGCGCAAACCAGAGAAAGTCGGTCAACTTTGACAACGACACCCAAAAAGGATCGCCTATGCAGGCACCTGCGAGAAGGCATGTGGCTCGTCCAACCAGCCTTCTGCCGCCCAAGCCGCCTGCTAAGTCCACAAGGGCTCCTACAAAGCCCTCGTTTGAGCTGCCAGGCGAGGCTACCGCTCGCGATATCAAGGCGAGGCGCGACGCTCGCCTGGCTCAACAGGCCCAGGAGAAGGCCGCTGCGGCAGTGCCCCAGCGAACCAGATCTCTCAAAGCGCCGACGAAGCCCAATTTTGAGCTACCCGGCGAGAAAATCTCAAGGCGCAAGAGGGAGGAACGAGAAGCCCGTCTCAAACAACAAGAAGAGGATGAGCGGAAGCGTCGCGAGTTCAAGGCGAGTCCTATCAAGGCGAGGCTTGGGATCGCTGCGCAACCTCGAGAAACCGTGGCTAGTCGAGCTCGCCAGAACAAGGGATCTGAGGCCAACGACATGGAAAGCCCGTCGAAGCGCTCGTCGATTATGGGCACTCCTCGTACACTTGCGAGATCAGGTTCGACAAGGTCACCGCAGATTCGCGGCAGAGGTATCTCACAAGCCGGTACAGAGACTCAGTGTCGCGCTACGTCTACATCTACCGGCAGTATGAGCGGCAAGCGAAGTGCGCTGTCTGTTGAGGAAATGGAGCAGCAAAAGGTCAAGGGTCGTGAGGTCTTCCACCGTGACAACTCTTATACCGAAGACAAGGAGCGGGAGCGCCGCGAACGTGAGTGGAATGCGAAGATGGCCCGTGAGCAAGCCGCGGAACGCTCTAGGCAAGCGAGCCGAGAGTGGCGTGAAAAGCAACAACGCAGCAAGCTCGCTATTCAGGCTGCCGCGGCAGGCCAGGCGGCATGATTTGCGGTACGTAGTTTTTGTTTAGACCCTTATTGGCAGGGTCCGGACTCGTTGTAGGATTATTTGACCAGCGCGTGGAGCCTGGCACCTGTATTGATTGAGACTGCGCGGAGTTTGGTGCAACGTTATCAACTGTTCAGCCGGCAATGCTGACGACCAGACGGATGCCGGGTAGAGGTTTTGAAGTTCGGTTTTAGAACTCACTTTTGGTTAAGCATCGATATGTCGATCGCCTTCATTGATTATAGTTTCTTAAGGCCCGTTGGTTGTCGGAAATGAATCTCGTTTACACCAAGAACACAACTCTCATGATGCAAGTCTAGATGTGTGAGCAGCTGCAGAACAACAATGCCATTTTCAGACCAGTTGAAGTATCTCAAATCCTGTGGGTCATTTAGCACACGCGGCGGAGATGAGATCAGCCAACGTGAAGATAGCTTATTGGTCGTGATCAATAGAATAAGGCAGCGTGTTGTAACATGCAACCCGGGGCCGGCCTGGAGAGGAGGCGGGACCGCACGGCCGGCTAGCGTGCCGGCGCTAGCGGAGCACACCAACGACGTCCGGTTGAATGGGTCCAGTGAACGAGTCGCTCGCCTTCCATTTACCTTCCTTACATCGACATCCAGGTGATCACAGAATCGATAAAAAGGGAAGCCAAAAGCAGGCCATAGACCATCTGAAATTCGGCACGATCAAATCCTGAGCTACCTTACTTCATTCACACAACCTCGGCACCACCGTCGGCAATCTCAATTCTTGGTACTTTACCGCGAAACCCCCACCGGAATATGAGTCCCGCAGCCTCAACCCCGTCCCGAGACCAGCGGCCCACGGTCCGTCTGGATCAAGGAGTCTTCATCGGCACCACGCTCTCTGAGCCAGAGTTCCCGAGCGGCGTGGAGGCGTTCCTTGGCGTGCCGTACGCGAAGTGCCGGCGTCTTCGTCGGCCGGAGGCGCCGGTCCAGTCGGGCAATTCGTTTGATGCGGCCGAGTATGGACCCGTGTGTCCTACCGCAGACCCGACGTACCCTGCGGATGAAGAGGGGTGTTTGAACGCCAATATCTTTTGTCCGGCCGGGGGAAGAGTAGAGGGGAAGAAGGTTCCTGTGTTGGTTTATAGTACGTTTGTTCCTGCCCGATGCGCGTACGTGCGATTATTGGTTACCTATGTTAGTACTAACGAGCGTGGGGATGTAGCGCATGGCGGTGCATTCAATTTTGGAAGGGGAGGGGACAGGAACCTCGCGGCGTTTGTCTCATTTTCGAAGCGCGATGTGGTTGCCGTGAGCTTCAACTACCGCCTCGGCCCGCTGGGGTTCCTCCCGTGTGGGGTTGCCGCCGGAGAAGGCATCGCGAATCTGGGGTTGATGGATCAGAGGGCCCTGCTCGAGTGGGTACAGCTCAACATTGGCAAGTTTGGTGGTGATGAAGGGGATGTCACGGTCATGGGCTTCAGCGCCGGGGCGCATTCGGTATGGTCCATTCTTCTTCATAACCGTCTTCCACTCCCCTCTGTTTCTGTTGGCCTACCTACAATGTGGCCGTGTAAGAAGTGAACGGAGTGCTAACACAATAGTAAAGCTCGGCCACCACCTCCTCTCCCCGCCCTCCCGGCGCCTCTTCCACCGCGCCGTCCTCGAATCCGGCGCCCCAACAGCCCGCTCCGTCCTCGCGGCCATGCACCCCCGGCACGAAGCCCAATTCACCCGCTTCCTAACCCACGCAGGCCTCTCTAAGTTCTCTGCAACACCAGACGAGATTCTCCCCGCCATCCGCGCCCTACCCCTCGACAAAATCCTCCAGGCCTCGCTGATGACTTGGTCAGAATGCGCCCCCTCAGTCCAATGGCCCTTCCAACCATCCATCGAGCCCATCAATAGCAGGAACACCAACGATACCAACATAATCCCTCTCGCTCCAATCAAAACCTGGACCTCGCCCGCGCTCCCGACGCTCCCACCCCTCCTAACAGGCTTCAACACCTCCGAAGGCACAATGTTCGTGCCAGCAACAGCCTCCTCCCCGACAGCCCTCTCAGACTTCTTCTCCGCCCTCATCCCCTCCCTCTCCGCAGCAGACCTCGACACCTTAGAATCCCTCTACCCCCCACCATCAACGTACCCGGCCCCTCCGACCGCCTCCCACGGCGCGCAGTTCCGGCGGCTGGCGCAGGCGTACGGGCATTACGGGTACATTGCCCCACTCCTACACTCGGCGCACTTTGCATCCAAGGCCAGTGCCGATGCTGCCGGTGATCATCCTGCTCCGGTCTGGGTATACGAATACGCCGCGCACGCCGACCTCGGCGCCGCAAACCACGGCGACCACGTCCCCGCCGCAACGCACGACACGGACATCCTCACCCCGCACAAGACGCCCGGCCTGCTCGCCGTGTCGGACGCGATGCACGCCCACTGGTCCACCTTTGCCACGACCTCGGACCCCAACGACCCCGAGAACACAAACCCCAGCGGTCTAGTCTCCTGGCCCCGCTTCATCTCCCCCTTTGGCGACACCGCCGCGGACGACTACATCCCCAGACCGGCAGACGACCCCACGGAGACGAGGGGCAAGATCCTCGTCTTTGGCGAGGGCAACGACGAGCTCATGGGCCGTACGGGACAGGGGCGCAGGGGCACCGTGGCGCGCGTGCGGACCCTGACCGAGGCCGAGGTGAGACAGTTCCGGTTCTGGTGGGATCGGGTTGGGTTGAGCGAGGGGATGGGGGTTGCTGAAGATGAGGGGACCAAGTTGTAATAGGTCTGATATGGATTCAAGTGTAAGTGGGGAGATGATGCTATTAAGGACAAACTCCTCTCATGAAAGCAGTTCAGAATGAGAATGCACGATAGAGCGATGATAATGAATGCAAGGGTAGATTGACAAAGGAATATTCATTCATACGTGTCTATGAGACTGTGTTTCGAGATCTTGGCGATCTCGGCTATCCTACTCTTTTACTACCTACTACTATACTAAAAATCCTCCAAGTTTTCTTGTGCGGCAGCTCCCTGCCGTCAAGGTAGTCTTGTCTGCTTTGTCCAAGACAGCAGCAAATCATGTTGCGTGTGCGCGCCGTTTGTTGGCTTGCTATATACAACATATTGAACTGGAGCAACGCGCTGTGGATAGCAATGATCGGAACGAATCCCCGAGATGTTTATATATGACGAATAAATCATGTGCGTCGAAGTGGATTATGATCTCCGTGGCATTTGGCGAGCCATTACCGGCGAAACACGCCAAGCAAGGCAGCGGAGTAAATGATATTAAAGGTAAAAGAAGCTTCGCGGGGCGAATAAAATGCCGCCGTCGCATGATTCCGTAAATCCGTAACGCCGTGTGTGTTTCTCGATTTCGAGACCGTTGGCCTGATGGGGATGGTGGGTATCTTCGGAACAGAACCCCAGCAGACTAATAAACAACAAACAAAACTTTTTTGTAGTAACACACCAGACCTTTTCTAAAAGTTCTGGGAAATACCAGCGTTCTGTTGTTGGGGATAGTGCGAAGGGTTCTCGATCCTAGTATTGCGACGAGCTGGGTTGTCGCGGATGACCGGTTGGCCGGGAAGCTCAGTGGCCGGGTTGGCGTACGGACTGTCAGAGTACGGGTTGTTGGCGTACTGATCGTAGTAACCATTGCCGTTGCCATTGCTGTTGCCGTTGCTACCACCGCCGCTGTATGCCATGCCGATTCCGTCAGAGGTGTCCGAGTGGTTTCCTGCACTGTAGGAAGATGAGGCATTGGAGGGTCCGCGTTGAACGCCGCCTCCACGGTTCATGGCTGCCGAAGGGCCCATGGCGCCGAGGATCTCACCATCAGGTGAGTACGAGCCGTCGTTGATCAAAGGCTCTCCTGAACGGTTGTCAGTTCCTCCATGGCTGGGTGAAGTTGTGTCCGAGTATGCCGCACCTGTGTTGCCTCCGGACATGGTCGTGGACGCCTTACGTCCGGTGGAGCCGGCAAGAGTGGTAGAACCCCAACCACGGTATCCGGACGAGGCCGCATCTTCCTTCATTTCGTACGAGCCGCCATCGCCAAGGGACGGGATGGTGGGATCCGCATTCGGGTTGTAAGCATAGTCCTCGACCTCCTTGCGTCGTTCCTCCTCGGCGTCCTTGCGCTGCTTTCTCTTTCTCCAGAAGTACAGGCCAGCCAGAATGAGCAAGGCAACAGCAGCAATGGGAACGACAACGGCGACAGCAATAGTGCCTCCGTTACCGAGACCGCCCTTGGAATTACCACCGGAGTTGATGGCGCCGCCCGAGGCCGTGGCAGAAGCAGATGAGCTGGCAGCAGTTCCGCTCTGAGTGACGCCCTTGGTCTGAGTGATGACGGTGAAGATGGTGCTTGTCTGACCTCCTGCTTCGGTTGGCGTGATGATGACGGTAGTCCCTATAAGAGTTGTTTGCAGTTGCTGCTGGCTAGTAGTTTCGGCTGCTTGAGTAGTCGGAGCCTGGGTGCTCTGCTGCTGAGTAGTTGGTGCTGCTGCCGCAGAAGTTGTCGCTGCCGGAGCTTGAGACGTGGTCGGCGCTGCTGCTGCAGAGGTTTGCGGAGTCGTGGGTTGTTGTGCGGTGGTAGGCGCCGCTGCCGCAGAGGTCTCTGCCGGAGGAGTGGTGGTGACGGCGGCAGCGCTCGTTTCTGCGGGTGCGGAACTGCCCGGTGTCGCGGCCGGGGCCGTTGTGGCCTCGCCGCCCGGAGTCGTGCCATTTGACGACATTGTGTTATCCTGTCTCAGCAAGATCTGTGGCGGGGGACTAAGTGGTAGAGACATATTAGCGACTGGCGAGGGAGCAGCTTTGATGGCATCGCCAGACTCCGAAGAAGGGATGACGGGTATTCAACAAAACAAGACGACAGGAAGAGTTGAGATGGGACGAGTAGTTGGGCAATTGGCAACCAAGGCAGAAGACCCAATCATTTTGTGCGTAACTTAACACAACAGATGCAGCAGGTTTCTTGGGAGGCAAATTGATGATCGGCAGAGATGCCGTAGTGCACTCGGCAAAATCTGGGAAGCACAGCGTCGAACAACGTACCTCCAATAAGAGCGATTGGCTCACAGGTAGCTTTCAGGGCGGAAAAAGGGAGGTGTTTCAACACAAGCGATTCTGCAAAGAGCAATTCGTCGATTTAGAAGCGCGGTCGATTCTCAATACGGCCGCGGGAGAGGCCAAGCTGGCGATACACGTGGAACTGACGGCGGTACGAGGCCTCAGTTCAGGGCGACACACTGGTGACGGGTGCGTCGGGGGTGGTCGAGTTGAGGATGGATTCTTTGGAAAATGTGGGAAGTGATTGTCGCGTCTGGGCGTAACGGCGATGGAGCGACGGGTGCTCAGACAAGACGAACGGTTGATAATTGGCGCGGGTGGCTGAGTCAGGTTCAGGTGGTGCCTGTGGTGCCTGTGAGGGAAGCTCCCAAGACGGACCGTCTCCTGGCTACTGCGCGGGTCGGCGTTGGGTTCGGCGGTTGGCAGGGCCCTACTTCGCTTCGTACAGACGAGACGGTACCTGGGAACGGGCAGTCTCCGTATGCGACTATGCGTAGTGCCGCGCGAGTATTGTCGATCCGCAGTGACGAAGTGGGATCGATTGGCGACGGCGTCAGAGGAAAGTGGGAAAAAGCAAAAGGACAGGGCAGAGAGAATTGGCAAGAGTTAGAACGAGAGGAGGAAGGTGGAAAGTAGGAAGAAATGGGGAAGAGGGGAAAAGAGGAGGGAAGAAGGAAGAGAGCAAGGTCGTGATTTCCTTGGAAGGATGCCGGACTGATGCTGATGCCGCTGCCAATTGAAAGTGAAAGAGGAAGGGCCGGGGAGGGGGTGACGAGCAAGGACGGACGGGGACGGGGGTGGAAGGATATTGACGGGAAGGCAGCGAAAGGGAGGGAGAAGGAAGGGGGGGAAGGCTAGCTCCGAAGGAGCGGCAGAGGAAGGCGCGGAAATATGTATGTTTTGAGCAAGAGCAATCCAGTGCGGTACTCGTGCGGCGTGCCTGCCCAAGTGAGGTGGACCGACCTCCTTCCTCCTTCCTCACAGCCCTCCAGGCTCCCGCCCTGCCTTCCATTTTGCGATACCTTAGGTACCTTAAGGTAGGTACTTTGTACTTGCCATTCAACCTTTGCCTGCATTGGGAACAATTGGAAGTCACGGCCGTCAAACCTGCTGGCGTGTGTCTGTCTCGTGTCCGAACATCTAGCTCCGAGCTGCACTGCAAGCCAGCCTCCAGTGCAGGTGGAAAGCCAGGACTGTAGCAATTGAAGACTGAAAAGGGAACACGATGGTAGACTGACCTGACTTGACCATCCACCGTTAAGGTGCGGGTGGGTGGCTCAGCGGGAGTTAGGGCCGTTGCTTCAGTGGCAGGGCGCTGAGCTATGCTGTGACCAGCCCCAGGTCGGCCAAGCCAGATACTTACGCTCTTCTACGAAAGCATCACTGGTCATAAGTACCTCGACGATTTTGCTAATGCATCTCTCAGTGGAGCGGACCTGGAGGGAACCTGACTAGGACAAAGTACCTTGTAGAAAGGGCCGATCTGCAGTTCGCGCGAAGCATGCATGGCACGTTGCAACGAATTGCCTTGACCATATGGATATCCGGACAGAGAAAATAACTTGAGGGCCGTTGAGCCCAGCGAGTCTCGAGTCTCTTGACAAACCGGCAGCTTTTGTCGCGTGCTCGAGGGGGAAAAGGCGGCTTCTGCCGTCCATCATCTCCCGTGTCTCAGTCATTTCGCAACTGCTGCGGCACATGCCCGTTGAGATTGCGAATTGCTGAGCCGCTGCCTTCTCTGGCTCGCAGGGACCACAAAGTCCCCGAGCCTCGGGGGACCCTGGCACGAATGAAAAGCCTAAAGCCCTTAGAGCTGTCTACAGTCCACGGATACTAAGAACTAGTACTCCGTACGTACGGAGTACCAAGGACGAATAGAGAGCACTCCGGATGGCGGCAGCGGATGCTTCCAGTCCGGGAATGTTGGCTGCTTTCTTTCATATCGTCGAATGCCTGCCGAGTCTTGATCTGGTCCAAACGGGTCAAAGAGGGAAAGACGAGAGGCTTCAACCCACTCGGCCGGCCTCAGCCCTCAGGTATGCCGCAATGCAGCCGCATATGGTCCCTGATGTGCGTTCCCGATGTGGCGGCCTCGACACTTCTCAACCAGAGACTTGAATGCAAAATACGACACCTCAAACGCGACACGCCAGGCAGATACGCAAGCAATTCTAAGCAAGGCATGTCGGTCAAGTTTCATCTCATCTGCTCTCCCTTCTCTATTACTGCAGACTCTAGCCATCGCCCAAACCTAAACACTTCAGACGACGGACAGCCCGCAATCAAAAGTCATTCAGTCAATCTCTACGAGTGACGAAGGTTTCCTGCTGTGTAGATAATGTGCGCCGGACGAACGTCCCGGCAGGTCATCCTTTAACCAGTCCCTGCACCGGTCGTACCTTGCTGCCATGCGGCAATGCCCTGGGGCTCGCTCTGGACTCTTGACTTTGGACTGGAGTCCTCTCCCTCGGGCCCGTGGAGAAAATTTACCTCATCAACGGGATTCGCGAATTCGCTTCGCTTTGCTGGGGACACCGGAGGGTCCGTTCGCTCCCTCTCGTATCCAGAGTGACGGTTGATGGCTCCAGAACTGGCTAATTTCCCTCGTCCAACGAGCATGCACCTTCCTGGTAAACCACGCTGTCTGCCAGGTCCGCCGTCTGCAACCCTCGAGATGGCATCATTTGCTCCCGAAGAAGAAGGGAAGAAACGCATCAGAGCCTTCCTGCGCTCGATATGTGCGGATACAGTCCCCAAGAGTCAAAGTCAGCAAGTGCCCGTCGGCCCTCGTCTACGAATACGTACCTGGGTCCAAGTCCACGTTGGCATGTCTCAAACACTGGAAGCCAACGTTTGGTCAGGAATGTCACCGACATTCATACACCAAGAAGCAGTCATCACAGTTCTCGACGTTCAAATTTGAATGCATACCTCCGAGGCTCTGTTATCTCTTGGCTCTCGCCATTCATCCCACTGTTGTCAACTACACCGACTCTTCTGATGGCTTGTTTGTTTTGAAGCTCATGTCCACATTGCTCTCCCTTACGTCTTCTCTACAGCGACCAATTTCAGCCTTTAGCAACTTGAGGATTTGCCTCCCTCTGCAGGCTGCCCGGCGCCTGTGGAGCCGCTCGTATCCCCAAAAATAAAAGCTGCTGATCCACAGCTGTTGCCTTTCTCTCGGCGAGCACCGCATTCGATCTATTGTGCGATCCCATCGATCTACAAAGGTAGCCGTATGGCGTTAATTGCGCGCTTCTGTTGGTCAGATCGGCGGGATTTTGGCCCTCTCGAACAACCACCACACTGCAAGAATGCATCCCAGCCAGCTGTTCAAGCGCGACAGGACGAACTTCGAACGAAAGCCAGCGGGGTTGAAAGAAACCTGGTCGGCACTGTCCTGTGGCGACTAACAATCATCGCGGCCGGATGAAAGCTCGAGCCTTGCGGCTAGAGGTGGACAACGATCTTTGGTCGACACAAGTCCAAATGCTGACTTGGCAATGGGCGGCTGGCATGACATTGCTAATGCCTCTAGGGCTGCTTTCTTCCATAAACGCTTGCCTGACTAACAACCGGTCGTTTCTCCGTCGCCATGCCATTGGCACGAGCTTGTTCGACCAAAGGTTACATCCCTCCTGAACTCCATGTAGCACTCGTGGTCAGAGTCTTCAGTCATCCATACCGCTCCGGAAGCTTGTCTCATAAGCCTCGAAGCTGCATAATCCAGCATCCGGATCAAACAACTCCACCGCCGCCTGTCTGCAAGTCACAACTCAGAACTTATTGCCTTCAAATCGATGCTGCCATAATACTTAGACGAATATCAAGGCAGTTTGAGTCTGACTGCATCAGTCGTGATAGCCAATATGGCAGGCTTTGTCATCGCAATGGCCGGCAACTATGACTTCGACGGCACATATACCTCCACATGACGTTCATTTTCTCCAACCCTGGCCCGGCACCCGCAAACAACAGCCGGGTTACAATGTCAAGGTTGGCCCCAGGATGTCGAGATCTGATGAGGTAGTGGCATAATAACAGCAGGAACAATATGCCCTCGGTTCGGGCAGGGCTCTTCAAAGCAAAAGATCTACAACAACCAACGTCATGTTCCCCTCACGTCCCTCCACACTCACGGAGCATTGACCAAACTTCGATGACCTCTTAGCCTCTTTCCTTGGAAAGCATTTTGCAAAAAGGGTCTCGGGGTCACTTCGTCCCAACGTCTGGATTCCAGCTTTTGTCCCCAATTCGACGACGAGACACCTCCCTGCTCAGACTCAATCGTTCCTACACAACTTTCTTCGGACCAAATCCGATGATGGCGATGCCGGTACCCGTCAGTCGGATCGCCTCAATGCGATCGACTCTGCGCGTCTGCTCTCCGCGGTGTCACGTCAGCATATGCGCCGTCGAGCTGCCGGGATTCTCTCACCGACAGTCAGAACCTTCGACATGATCTATCTCACGCCACTTGGCCGGAAATGTACATTCGGCACGAGGTAAGGTAGCGCAACACCTGCATAGAGTCAAAAGTATATGCACTCGACGCTGTTTGCCAGGCCCTTACCGACAACTTTTGGCTCGTCGAATCAGCAATCAGGAATTCAAGACATCAACTTGACCTCTACAGGAGATCGTTCTTTGTCTCCCGTTTCTATTTTCCCATCTGTCCGATTGACACTTGATTAGCTTAACGGCGCTCAATTGGCTTTCACCACGGAGCCACGCTACCCGAGCTCTGATCTCGTCTCCAAAACCGCCACACGTATGGCTGTGCCCTCCCAAATGCCATACCTACTTCAGGAAGCACACAGCCTTCCAGCCATTGGCTCGCGGGAGCCCTCCCCTCGAGCAAACGCCACTGACTGTAAGCTTGGGTCAAGCGTGAGCCTTCCCGCTCCACACAAGCCATCCAAGTGTCCGATGTAAAAATAACTTTACCATTAAGCTCTTTTCGGATGCTCTCGAGGCATCTGATTCCCATCCCGTCTTCTCGAAGCACGCCAAGTGTCGTGTCCGTATGCGCGCCAAAGGGTTGGCTTTTTCCATACGGTACATTAGGTAGTCGCGAGGACGCGGGAAACGGGTTGCCCATAGTCATTGATCGCTGACTAGCCCCCAAAACAGCCATACACAGCGGTAAGGCAAGTTGCTTACTGACGGGGCATTCATCGTTCTTTCGAAAGACATGCGTTCCGTGTATCCTTATCGAAATGCTTTGGAAACGATGCAGTCAGACTCAGACTAGACTGCCTTAGTAGTCGGTTCCCGTTTCCCGCCCGACCAAGCCCCGGCGGATGTCTGATCTTTCTTTTCGACAAACTTACCGTTTGCACTTTGGGGGGGAGAGACTGTGGCGGCGGCTGTGTTCTGTTCTGCACGTGTCCTAGTATACGCCCGTTCACGATGAAAATGGGGGTCACTATCCCTCCGGAGGCCGCAAGATCTACCGATGGAGTTCGGAGGGCTTATCCGTCACCCAGCCTTGTCTGCCCTGCGAGGCCTCGGACTCTGATATGCCAGTGCCGGAGCCGGTGCCTTTGAATCCTCTTGTGATATGAACACGAAAGTCACTGGGCTCCGCATACCGCGGATTGGGCCTTGAGCTGGATGCCGAGGTACTGCAGTCCAGGTCCTCAAAAGTTACACATCCCGTCGTGGCTGTTGCATTCAAAGTCAGCAGAAGATGGGAAGTCAAAGGTAAAGATAATCATTGCTTGCAACCAGAAGGACGGGACTTGGCGCTCAGCACGTTTTCCATAGCGTTCATCACTGGTTCACGCCCATGGCTGGTGGACAAGAAACAAACGTAGTTAACATGTACATCACTGCGAAGACGTGGGTGAGAGCCAGCACTCGCAAGGCAAAAGGCATTCATCACTTGCAGTAAAAGGGACCCAATTCTCAGTATACTTTCTGTAGTATTCATCATCTAGTTGTTGATGGTTGGCAGACGGTACCAATGTCCCGGAGCCCTTTTTCTATATGCAAACCCTCCCCCGAATATCCAAATGAGGCCGCGGGAGGGCTGATTCAAAAAATAAAAACTATTTGTCGTGACCCAAATACTCCACGCAGCGAAACAGAAAAAGGTTTTCAACACAGAAGACATTAGCAGTATATCGCTACTAAATGCGAGAAGAAAAAACACCGTTATGCAAAATTCAAGTCCCATAAAAGTAAGGGTAGAAAGGCTCCTCTTTTTGTTTGTTCGCGCAAGTTCATGTACATGGATGATCCCAGTGCGTGCGAATATGCTCAAAAGTCGTGACCGTCGATTCGGCGCTGCCGTATCAATACGCGGTAGTCAAAGTAATGATATCAACAAGCAGAAAAACGTCGTTGCCGTTTAAGGACGCATGCCCCATTGCGGCTTGAGCGTATCGTCAAGGGCCGTCTGCGTGAAGACAGTGTCGCCAGGCAAGCGGCTGACTCTGCCGGCACCGCTGCGGAGGGCGGCTTGCTGGACAGCCGAGATACCACTGCGGTTGCTACGGATGCTACCAGCATCACTCATATTGTCACCGTCCTTGAACTTGCGGGGAGGAGCAAAGTCGAGACCAGTGAAGGTTCCGGATTTGCGCAGCAGGTGACTGTCCGATTGTTAGTGTCTTGTGACTCTTTTGAGTATCTACGGGTATAACTTACGGGCTGGGCATGGCAGGCATCTCTTCGAAGCTGCTGACCAACGGGGAGTGGGCGGGAATCGCGGGCGCTGCGTATGGGCGTCTCTCACCTGCCGGGCTCTGGGAACGGCCGCGGGCGCGGGAAGAAAAGGTCTCCGGAGGAGCGAAGTCGAGAGGGTTCAGGATGGAGAAGGAGTCATCCTTGAGCTTGGAGGGGTTGGGCATAGTTGTCAAGTCGGCAGGAGGAGGTCCCTTGGGCTTAGGCCTACCACCGGCGGTCCTGTTGGACACTGAAGAGCCAGGCCGAGGAGTGTACTGGCTGGACAGATCGGATCCCGGTCGAGAAGGTCCAAGGCGGCTAGACATAGCCGAGCCGGCACGGGGAGGAGGACGTCTGCCGCCAGGGCCGGGGCTGGCCATGCGACCACCCATGGAGCCGTGCATAGCCCGAGGAGGAGGCGGGCCGCGGAAGCGGGAGCCGCTTGGGGGTGGCGTCATGGCACGACGAGTGACGGGCTGAGCATAGGGCATGACGAACGAGTTACTCTCAGGGTCGAAGTAGGCATCGCCGCCAGGAGCACCGTTGTAGCTCGGGTCATAGTCCTCGTAGTATTGAGGACCGCCAGGAGGAGGTCCTCTGCCTCTGGGAGGTCCGCGGGGTCCTTGAGGCATGGGAGGCGGGGCTTGGCCGGCGTGTGGGTTGTCAGGGTCGAAGTACTCCTTGTAGAATGATCTAATTCTGTTGGCACGCTCTTCAGGGTCCTCGGACTCCGTCACCTCATCAGGAGGCAGGGGTCTGAAGCCAACTGAGAGCCTCTTGGCGTCCTGTCCCGGAACACCAAGTGCACGTGACATGCGGTTGTCGTTGATATCCACAGAGCGTCTCTGAGATCGTCCTCTGTCCTCAAAGTCATAGTCGTAATAGCTTTCACGGTCATAAGCATTCGTTTCCTCGGGAACAATGGATGGGAGTGTTGAAGGAGCGGCATCCTTTTGGGCCGGGGGGCTGGTTGAGTGAGCAGGGAAGTTCATGTCGTCGAGACCAAGGCCAACAGGGGCCGCAGCCGGCGTGCTATCCAGTTCTTGAACTTCGGGAATGGAGGGGTTCTTAGCAGACGGGCGAGGGTTGGTTGGGAGTCCCCTTTGAGCAACAGGGGCCGGTTCCGGGATGTCGGGAATCTGAGGAAGAGAGCCACCGTTCCGGTCATCGGGATACGGCATGGTCTCAATCTTGGGAATGATGGGCTCATGCGAGATGAGCGGGCTTCGAATAACCGGTGAGGTGGGAGACAAGACGACGGGCGAGTTTGTCATGATTTCGAGGGCGGGGGAGCCAGACCTAGACTTGGGCGTGGCAAAGGGGTCTGCCGTCGCAGGAGGGGGCCTGGGGAGGGAGTTTTGTCTAGGAGGCAAGGTGTTCTGGGTCATGGTGGTGCGGCCAGTCATGGCGGAACCACGTCGGCTCGTCGATTTGGTGTAAACGGAAGCACCGTCGGGCTTGTACGATCGGATGGAACCGACATCGCTGCCGGTGTAGCCAGCCACGGGTCGGTAGGGGTCTGCCTCGCTGTGGAGGGTTCTCGCGAGAGAGTGCAGAGACTCGCGCGAGCTCTGAAGACCAGGGGGAAGAAGGTAGGGGCTGTCCAAGTTCATGTCCATGGACAGTTGACGCTGCTTCGTGTCAAGACCCATTCCCTTCTCACGGAACATCATGCTCTTGCGCTTTCCTTTTCCACCCTTATCGGAGCTGGTCTCACCCAGTCCGAAATCCAGGCCTCGGTTAGGATCAGTCGCATCCTCCTGTCTTTGCCTCTTGACATTTCTTCGGTGGAAGTAGAACAACAAGCACAAGGCGCCGACGATGGGAATCCTAAGAACCGTCAGCCCATTCATATATCCTACTCGACGACTTCTTGTGACCTACGTGACACCAAGGGTGATGGGCAGTGTGAGAGAAGAAGGGTCGACTGGCTTCTCACACTGGCTGGCCGAGCCGGTACAGGTTTCTCTGGTTCCAATGATACGAGAGACGATGCGCAGGGGCGCGGCGGATCGCTCGTTGTTGACCGGCTGGACATCCCGAATAGGAATTCGGGAGGCCATCACATAGCCATTGGCGTTGAACGAAGCCATCTTGAATTTTGGTGGTTTCCACAGTGAGATACCTTAGTATCTTGAAGCAACTCTCCACTGATAACCGGGTTCTCTCTTTTAGGTCGACGGTTGACCTAGAGACTTTCTCCTTCCTTCACTGGTTGATATTACCACTATGCCACCATTACCGGACTAAAGGTCGTATCGGGGAGTCGGGACGGGGTTTCGAGGGGATGGATGGGACAATTGGTTGAATGTCAAGGCACCAAAAGCAAGTAGTCGAAGGTTTCGAGTCTCGAATCGAATCTCGTGGGAAGTGAACGGTTTCGAACGCCTGGGCAGGATGCTGGATACAAAAGAGTGACAACCACCGAGGATATTCAGTCGGTGGGAATTTTGGGATTGGGGTTTGTTGTGTTGAGTAAAGAACGACTTTGGAGTGAGTTTGAGAGGTCGGTTAGGTCCGGTGATCCATTCACACAATCCACGAGGTTCCTAAAAAAGAGTGACGAGCCCGCTGGCAGGCAGAGAGAGGATTGTGGAAAGTGGAAAGTCGACGGATGTCACTGGCCTCGGAAGATCAGAGTAACGACCGACGATGGGGGGGAGGAGGGACGGAAGGAAAGAGGAACGAGAGTAAGTCCCTTTTGGGGGTGAGGGCGAGCAAAAGAGAGGCGAGAAGGAGATCCGAGAGTGGGAGCGAAGGAAACGGAGACGAGCGACGACAGTCCACAGCAGCAAGCAGCGACAGGCTGCAGGTCAAGCGAAGCGAAGCGAAACGAGCCAACGAACGGACGGGGAGGAGGAGATTGAGCAGCAACGGACCAACGAGATGGCGACTCCTTCACGCAGCCTTGACCTAGACCTGGACCTGGACCTGGACAGCTCATTCTCACTGTTCCTTTGCTCCTCTGCTGCTTTGCTGCTGGCTCCTTGCTCCTTGCACCATGGAGAGAGAGAACCTTGAACACTGACCCATGACCGTGAGCCTGGACCTTGTAAGATGGCCGGGATGACAACAGCTAGACCCATCGTGGGCATCCCACGCCGTCCTACCGCCAGACACGAGAGCGAGTGCTACCATTGGATCGAATGGAGTTCAATAAGTTCAATAGCACACGAAAAATGAAAAAAAGATTGGGGGTGAGGACGCGAGTAGGAGAAACCAGTGGACTGTGGGTGGGCGGTACGTACACACCGTACTACCACACCTACAAGTAGGTAGATAGGGTACCTGGTTACACAGTACGTACCCGTGATGAAAAGGGGGGGTGGTGCCTGTCAACCTGGGAAGGTCCGCTCCACAGGACTACCTACCTGCGGGCAGGCCCAGGATGATGGGCCGGGGTTGGAAAGAACCGTTTTTTGTGGAAACGGGCGAATGAAAAGCAATTTCCTCAAATGAGCCGGGGCTGGCGCGACTTTTGACCCCCTGGTCCGAGCCCGCACCGGCACAATTCGACCTCTTCTTCTTCTGCTTCTGCTTCTTTCTTTCTTATTATCTGTACTGAGCATGGAGTACGGAGTATCGTCTTTCAAAAATGGCAGCATGCACACAGCATACCTACTATCTGCGTGACTGTGTCGGGCTTCTAAGTTAAGCTGCTGACGGCCCCCTTCTCACCATTTGTTTCTTTTATGGTCTGCAACACCACATACTACCGCTACCACATCACCATGTATCACTATCAACTCGCGCCATTGGCTTCCTACCCGCGCTGTCCACACCCAACCATCCTATCGAGCAGCCGCAAGTCAGGTACGGGTGACCGCTGACTGGCTGATGCCGCCTGTGCCATCCCAAGAGCGTTGCACTAAAATCGATACAAGCGCATGGTCCTACAGGGGCTCTCCTCGTCTAGCGCAGGGATTTGCTGCAGGAACGAGCCCCTCCTCGACCATGTAAGGCTCCAACGGGTGGACATCGTTCATCAGATGGCATCACATTGGACGGACGGGACGGTGAACCACATCAGTCAGCAGCAGCAGCAGCAGCAACACAGCACGGTCAACAGACACCGTGCAGAAGGATGCCGCTCTTACGGTCGATCCCTGTCTGTCCAGCCGTCACATTCTACCCAGCATGGCCAGCTCTCGTCCCAGCTCTTCGCTGTTTGCTGTTTCGTCCGAACCAGTGGTCGACTTCTTCACACTGTCACCACCCCAAGTCTGACCGACAAATTTAGCTGGATGGGATGAAAGATATGGGAAAGAAACAGAGAGACGGGATGCTCTGCCTCACCCTGCGATTTGTCCACCTCCCGCCCGCGCACAAGGACACAACCACACCGCAGGCTCGCAGCGCTAATCTTCCCGTCGAACTAGTGGCTTCAGTGGCTTCTAGATCCTCGGTCGCTGTTTCTGGATCCAGACTGGTCTCAGACACCCCCAGCATCTGTTCATATCTGATGTTATGAATTTGCCGTTCGTCTTGTTATTTTCTTATGCACTGAACATCAGGGGCACAAGGCAATTTATCGACAAGACTTATCGGGAGACTCCGCCGACACACTCGAGCCCAGGCTGTCTGTCTCGTCGGCGAAACCACGCCCAAACCCAGCCAGGTCTCTACCGAGATTGGAGCTGTTACCTGAAGCTGGCTCGGGTCTTTGTCTCTCCTCTTGGAAGTCAGGTCCCGGACTTTATCAAGGGTGTGCCGGACGGTGACGACGCCAGCTACACGCCGCGACAGGTTACAGCTCTGGGCCGTGGAATGAGGTTGTCAACGGTCACGGCCTGGCAGGCGGGCACTCCCGGGGTCAAGTTGAACCTCTCCTGATAACCTCATCGAGGAGGCTGAGCTCCCGCCCGCTCTCCACCATGCTCCCCCGCTGGCGCGTTCGTGATCCACGTCAGTTTATGCCTCTCTTTTCTTGACGTGCCGGCTACCCATCCAAGCTTACCTATTTTGAGCCAACTCCCAACTGGATTACTCAACGAGTATGGAGTACGGGTCACGGAGTACGGATACGCCTTTTAAGTATCGACCAAACCATCCTACGAAAGGCATAGATACGCCTGCAACCCTCACAAGCTCTGCCTATACTTAGCTGCTGATGTTGAACGGTGCGACGCAGCTCCTGACTTGCGCGTCCCTTATCAGGGTTTGCCTCACAGTGCATTCGCTCATCATCGTTCAAATCGCGCGCGCACGGCTTTTTACTTGTTATCAGCGTTTCTGCATGCAACACCGGGCAAACAAGCGCATAGCACAATAGGCTGAGCTTACCAAAACGCAGTAATTGCCAGTGCCAGCAGGTTCAAAAACAACACCGACGCGGCATCTCGAGCCGTCATTTCGGCTCTGGGTGGGGGTGGTCAATCCCAGTCACACCTCCAGCGACGATCACTCACCTCTTTCAAGGGTAAACACCTCCGTTCAAATCAGAAAGAAACAGGGAAACAAAGACTCCCCTCTTGATCCGGGACCTCCCAGCTTCGCATCATGCGGTCGCCGCGTCGCACCTGTCTCCTTTTACGGGGGATCCATGCAGCGACTACGGAGGGCCGGGTTAAGGGGCCGGTGAAAAAAAGAGATGCGGCAGTTGTCCGGCTCAGCGCATCGCATCTGGTATCCTTTCCCGCCGGCACCGATAATCGAGGGGGATCTGAGTCGCATGTCATCGCGATGCATGCAGTGCCAGTCCCGTTCCTTTGGAATTTGAGCCAGGCGTCTGCCATGGCCATTGCGAATCGGTTCTTGTCCGGTTCTATCGTGCGAGAGTTGCCCTCATCGGGCTTCTGGCCGGTGCTGACGCCAAGGTAAGAAAAGAGGGGGGGGCCTCATCCCCCTTTTGCAAGACAGTCCCTGATTCCACCAACGTTCCAATGTCCCCGCCGGGCTCTTCTATTTGAAGAGAGACAGAAGCATTCCGTCTGAGAGTCTATATATGCATGTTTCCGGAGAAACAAGCATAGACGTATGTCTTGTCTCACGTGTCACTCGGCAAAGACAGTGTCACCTCATCCGAGTGCGAGAACAATGAAGCCACCCAAGTTGTCATACAACGTCGTCGAATTCCCCTCGACCCAAGACTCAGGGGTAAAGCGGCTCTAAACTGGCTAGACCAGCCGCTCATGATGAGGATGAGAAAAAGTCAATCCGGTTGCTGTGCTTGGCGAACCAGTCGCGAAGCCCAAATCACAATTGGCATCGCCCCCAGTCGAGTAATCAAGCTAATCTCGATGGATCCTTCAAAGCTTGGTCATTGGCCGAGAAATCTTGATCGGCCCCGTCGTCTTGGTCTGCTTGAGATTCACTGCCAATCACAATGCGCAGTGTTCGACCGCTATCACTCTCAGTCTGCAGCACTCGTATAATTGGCGTATAATCGGCTATTGTGCCGCTGTGCAGATGCGTTCATAAAATTGTGATTCTCTGCACAATCTCATTTCTTATCAACTACTCCGTGCCTCCATTGTGTAGATTTGCCTATCCGTACATCGATAATCGTATCTGTACGATACAGGATACTGACTCCTGAGAGCAGGAGCCTCCACTCGGTATCTCTGACCGACGGCATCAATTTCGAGCCCTGCAACGCCACCATGAGCTTGCGGTAGACCGTTGACAATGCCCTACGGTTGCACTCGGCCCGCCCTATCAAAGACAGTGGTAGCGATTCGGCCCTGCTTCAGGTTCTCATATTTCTACTACATCTGCCGCAGCCCACGGTCAAGTCTTGATTCGTGTGAGTTGGACCAATGCCCTCAACTTTGTACGAATACGGGCACTCTACTATGTATCCGTCTTCTGTACGGAGTACGGATATTGGCAATGGTCGAAAGTTTCCAACACCAAGAAAAGTCTGAAAGTTGCAATAGCCTCATGTTTCCCCCCTGTGAGGCTCTGCCAACGTGGCATAACTCAGAGCCCTGCTGCAAAGAACACAGCACCTCAGATTCTTCGCTTCTTCGAGGCTTCAACTGCCCAGCCTCATCGAAGCCCCCCCGCCGCCCTAATCTCGTCTCATGTCGCCCTCGTACCACAATAACAAGGACCCCTTCCTCCTTCTGCTGCCTCCCAACTTTACATCCCATCCAGTTTCCGTAATTCCAGTGTCGTCCTGTATCCCAGTATCCATCCGTAGGCTGTTCCTCAACTTCCTCCTTTTTTTGTTCTTCACCGCGTTTCAGCTTCAGCCTCGTCGTGTGCCCGCCGCGCCGAATTGTCCGACAGCTGATAGAATTCCGGCGCGTACTCCATTAGCCAAGTCTTTTCGATTTTAGTCATGTCCCGTATGAAGATCTTGTTGGCCGTCTCCATGACATCGTGGAAAATGACCCAGTCGGCCTTGCGGTTGAACATGAGGGAGCTGGGGTGCGCGTGGAGCGTCGTCTCGCCCGAGACGTTGCGGAACGTGCCGTCCGGCTGCATCCTCGCCGCGTGCGCAAAGTAGCCCGTCGTCAGGCACCGCCGGATCTGCTCCGCCTTTGTGGAGTTGTCTTGCTGATGTTGTTGTTGTCGTGAGCCCGGGCCGGAGGGTCCGTTGTCGACGGCGATGCCGAATTTTTCAAGGTACCGCTTCAGCTGCGCCCGTATGCTGACGGCCCGCGTCATGGTCTTGAAGTTGAGGTTGTTGTCCCGACAGAACTTGGACTCCTTTTTGCCCTTTGTCACAAAGGCCTGGTAGGCGTTGAGCAGCGTCAGGTGGTCGCCCTCGTCGGCGGCGAACTTGCGCCGCGACAGCTCCATCTGCTTCCTCTCGCCGTCGTGGTGGAACCAGACGTTGTTCCCACCGGCGCTCGTCATGGCCGCGATGGTGAGCATCTCGCTCAGGCACCCGAACGACTGCGCGCCGAGCAGCGTCTTGGCCATCATTGGCTCGACGGCCAGCTCGGCCATGCGGTAGCCCAGCGGCTTCGTCAGCTTGGCGTAGTCGTCGAGGGCGCCTAGGGAGTAGAGGAGCTCCAGGGCTTTCGCCATGAGCTCCGCGGGCGGCGGGCTGAGGAAGTTGAAGCGGAGGACGTTGTCGATGCCGAGGGCCTTGAGCTGCAGGATAAAGGGCGCCAGGTTGGAGCGCTGCATCTCGGGGACGGTGACCTCGGGGAGGGCGAGGTATGCGTCTTCCGTGTAGAGGCGGAAGCACTTGCCGGGCCGAGTGCGTCCCGCGCGGCCGGCGCGCTGAGACGCCGAGGCCTTGGAGATGGCGGTCGAGGTGAGGGTTTCGATGCCCGTACGCGGGTTGTAGGCGCGCAGCTTGGCGAAGCCCGAGTCGAGTACGTAGACGATGCCGTCGATGGTGATGGAGGCCTCGGCGATGTTGGTCGCGAAGACGACTTTCCGCGTGCCATCGGGAGGCTTGTCAAAGACGTACATTTGCTGTTCTGTTGAGAGGCCCGCGTACAGGGGCAGCGCTTGTAGTGTTTGCTGGCCCTTTGGTTGGTTCGGGTCCAGCAGGCGGTCGGCGACGGCCTGAATGGCGTTGTCGATTTCTTCACGGCCTGTGAGGAAGACAAGTATGTCGCCTTCGGACTCTGTTGTGTGTATGTCGAAGACGGTGGAGATTGCCTTTTCGACGTAGTCCTCGGTTGGTGATTCTAGGTAAAGGACGTCGACGTGATGTGCTCTGCCCTCCAAGCTAATGATCGCACCCTTTTTGTCGTCGTTGTCGGCACCGTGATAGCCATCCTTGTTCTCGGGGGCGTTGACCGTCTTCTTCTGCTCGTCTCCTGGAGAAGTTGTAAAGAATTTCAGAAACTCCTCGGCCTGGAGCGTTGCACTACTGATGATGATGCGTAACTCGGGTCTTTTCTTGAGAATCTTCTTGAGCAGTCCCAGGAGGATATCGGTGCTGATGGAGCGCTCGTGAGCTTCATCAACCATGATAACAGAGTACCGTGTCAACAGGGGGTCGACAAGTGCCTCCCGGATAAGTAGACCGTCCGTCATGAACTTGATGCGCGTCTGCGCCGAAGTAAGGTCCTCGAACCGGATAGCGTAGCCGACTTGCTGGCCAATCTCACAGCCAACCTCCTCGGCGACGCGGAGTGCGACCGTTGTCGCCGCCACGCGGCGCGGCTGCGTGATGCCGATGACCTTGCCGTCTGCGCACCATCCCGCGGCTTCGAGGAATTGGGGGATCTGCGTGGTCTTGCCGGAGCCGGTCTGGCCGACAACGATGGTTACTTGCTTGGTCTCGATGAGGTACAGCAGGGCCTCACGATGCTTTGCGATGGGGAGGAGGGTTGATGGCTTGTGTAGAGCCGGAATGAAGGCCGAGTTGAGATCGAAGTCTGCCATGGTTTGACGAGAACCGTTTGGCTGTTGACTTGAAACTGTAAATATGTTAGAAATGAGGGATGTTTACTCAATTTGGTGATGATACCTTCAGGCACTGGCAACTGACCTTACATCTATCATCAAAATGAGGGAACTCGTGCAAGTCAACAGGTCCGTCACCTTATATATCTCATCTTGACTGACAGCTTCTCTTGTAAGTGTGGTTTGGCGTCACAATTGGCCTCGTTTGTCATTCGTCGTCGACATTGGGGGTTGCAATTTGAGCTGGGTAAAGTGTCACCAGCTGGACGCAAGTGGTGATATCTGGTCCCCCCCCCCACTTACTATTCTAGGACCTTCAGTGACAACTAGCTGACATAATACCATGCCTCTAATAAATCGAAATTGGCTGTTTTATCACTCTTACGCTACGATAACTACTGCATCAATGCTCCTTGACATGACTTCTGAATAAAAAAGATTGAGTGAAGCTGAGATAGCCAAAAGAGCAGCAGCAGCAGTAATTACGACGATAGAAGGAAGCTATCAGCATTACGGATACTTGAGCAGTACAGAGTGACGGTAAGTGTGGCGGCAGGATTGTGGCTTAGCATTAAGCTCAAGCTGGCGAGGTTCCCAGTTCCCCAAAGGAGGCGCGGCGTCATCAGCTTCGTAACCCACTTTAATGTCATCTCGCCAGCTGCTCTCCAGTCTCCAACCCCTCCGTCCGGGCGCGCGCATTCCGCAACGTCCTTGCACGTAACAATCTCGCGAAAGCAAGCAAATTACCCCCTCCTCCATCCTCGAGCGACTTTGCTTGCCAGCTACTCCTATTATTCTGCTGGGGACCTTCATCTTGCACCAAAACGATCCCTCTCCCAAGGAGAGAAGAAGTACAGGAGAGCGACCGAACAGTAGTCATGTCTGCCCCCATCGAAACAGTGCGCATATATCCCGTCCCCCGAAACAAGCCCAAACTTCATGCGGGTGTACCCTGTCGACCTATCCAGAAAACTGACACCTCATCTCTTTTTCCTAGAACAAGCTTACTTCCTCGAGCGGGCCCGAGTCGCCTACAACAGTCCGACCCTTGGATCTATCCGACGACGAAGACGTCCAGGAAACAGGTGTTCTCGGCGGTGAGGCTCCCACTACATCCCAGGCTACTACCACCAACTCCAACACCACCTCGTCCAATATGACCTCCTCGACACCCGCCGCCGCTGCCGAAGCGGCCCCACCAAAGCCCCCGAGGCCCTCCGGCGAGACGCAGAAGACGGAGGACATCTTAAAGGAGGCTTTCCCCAGCATCGACATCTCCGTCATCAAGGCGGTCCTGAGAGCCAGCGGCGGAAAGATTGATCCGGCGTTCAACGCCCTACTGGGTACGTGTCGCGTGACCCATCACTTGCTCACCCCCCACCCTCAAGCTCTATACTGACGAGCCCCAATATAGAAATGACCGACCCCGATGCGGCCCAGGGCGAGACCACCGACGAACGACCCCCTCCCCAGCCTCCCCGCCCCCAGGGTGGCGGACCGCAGCTATCTCAGCTTGAGGCTGACGAGCTCTACGCGCGACAGCTGGCGGAACATTTTGACAATGTCGGCAGCTACGAGGCTAGAACGTCCAACCGGAGCCCCGGCGGCGGCGGCGGTGGCCGTGTGAGAAGGCAGCAGACCGGCCTCGAGCCCAGACCGAACTCCGAGGACCGCGAACCCAACTTCTTCGACGACGAGTTGCCGGTGATTCAGGAGAAGCTCCGAAAGGGGTTCGTGGAGACGCAGGGCAAGGTCAACAGCTGGATTACCACAATGAAGAAGAGGTTCGACGAGGAGTTTGCCGACGAGGACGAATCCAGCCAACAGCGACCGGGCCAAGGTCAGGGTCAGGGCCAGTACGGCGCCCGACGACCCGGCGAGTCGAGCCGTCGGAGCGGCGATTACGAGAGATACGACGCCGATCCCCAGGTGCTCAGCGACGACTTTGCGGGTATGAAGTTCACCGCCGACGGAAGTAAGTCCCGATGCCCCCTTTTCCCCCACTGCCACTAGCCCGCACGATGCTAACAAACGAAAACCAGCCCCTCTCCGCGATAGTAACAGACCTCTGTCAAACCCTGACCTCTACAAACCCCCTCCACCCTCAAAGTCGCCCAAGCCCCACGACGGCCGTCACGTGGCCTTCAGAGAAGGCGCCGAGGAGATTGACGTGTACGGCTCGTCGCCCAGACGCTCCGCCGAGGACCTGTCAGGTGCAAAGGCCAAGGCCAGCAAGTGGCAGCCCCTATCGACGGTCGACCCGAACCCCATCAGCGACAACGACCCCTTCAGCCTAGGCGACAGCGAAGATGAGCGGGAGGCAAAGGAGAAGGCCGCGTCCACCAGCAAGGATACTACTGCCAAGGACGCCGGCGCCAGCTCAGAGGACAGCGAGAGGCTCAAGAAGGCTGCTGCCGAGGCCATGGCGGATAGTCTCGTCGAGTCCAAGAGCGGCGAGGCGGCTGGCGCTGAGACCAAGAAGAACTGAAGATCTAAATATCAAGAGCGAGGCTTGGACTGTGGTGGTCTGAGGAGGGAAGGCGGCTTTTGCGTTGATACAGTACTTTCATTTTCAGATATCCAAAATCTCCCACTCCCATGGCTTGAGCCACAGGTGAAGACAGCCTGGAAAACAGGGGGGGTCTCGGGAGGCATGGCGAACCTGGGATTTTATGATTCCCCTTTCCATTTCACTAAGAAACGTACCTTTAGTTAGGACATCTAAATTGAGAGTATCCCGCAATGTTATTACTGTTGTTCATGTTTCTCCCTCGTTATCGAAGAAATCCAAAATTGGATTTCATGTTGTCGCTTAGGAACCAGGCCGGTTTGCCGACTTGGCGGTGGTGTGAGTTGGAACTTGGGATACATAGAAACAGGAAGGTCACGCGGATCTTGCATACAAAGAGGCGTGGTGGTGATGATGTACGGGCTAGAAGACACCGAGGCATACGAAGCATACCGGGATAGACCACCCGCAAAGGACCCTTGTTTGGTCGATCGGCCTCTGACGTATTTGTACGTCGTGATGATGGCTGTCGTTCATGATGCGGCAAGCAGCGGATGCGAATGGGGGCCGCGGCCTTTTCCCGCATGGCCACTTGCCAGGTTACCTAGATTCAGGGTGGTCCGCGGATGCAAACATGTCAAGGTAAGGTAGCATGCAGCTTGATATGCCCCGCCTTGCCGCTGTTCCATTCCCGAACAGCCGCATCTTGATATCACCGCTCCGTGGCGGTAGAAAGGCTCAGTCGAATTGCGAGGAGCGTCCTTCGACTGCTGGTTCTGGCTTATAGGCGAGATTCTCCAGAAACGCCCCATGCCCTAGTTGACAGTTTCCGTGCTCCACGATGACCACCGGAATTTCATCCCCGTCCTCGGGCTTTGATGGGCTCCATGGTGGTCTACCGCTGATTGGCTCCTATATCCGACCAGAAAACAAGCATTTTGATTCGCAAGGATTGACAACATAAGTTGAGAAACCCGTCAATAATAGCGGACTGGAAATGGATCGTGCCACCTGCTTTTTGGGTCTACAACGGCTGGTGAAGCGAAGCGAAAGAGCGAGAAATGGCCGGCCCAAATTGGATGCCCCTCGCGGTTTGAATTGCCCCGCACTACATTCATTGGACGGGGAAGTATTGGTGTGCTTTTTCTGCCCACCACTCCGGCTGGTTCCGTATGGATGCAGGTTGCTGGAGCTGCTGCTGCAAGTCTGGGCATGAAACATTCCAAGCGGTTAGAGCTGAGAGGCCCTTTTTTTCTTAGCCATAGCGATTTGGTGAAAGCCAAAAAAACAAAAAAATAAAAAATGGTTGGAGTCGGTCGTTCGGAACGTTATCTGTCGCATTCAAGCAGCACCTCTCAACGGGACATCTCGGTGAAATTGGAAGTCCATTGGGCCGTACAGAGCTCCGCCAGAATGACCCTTGACGCCGAGTAGAGCTGGAAACTGAATGGCAGATGGAAAATCTCGGATCCATCCAGCCTGAGAATGAACCTAAGCCCGAGAACCAACACAGGTGAAGAGGGAATTGAGGTTTCGTCTCGGAGAAATATCAGGGTAGACATTTTCCAACGGCTCGACGCCCGAGTTTTTAGCAGTGTGCGTGTGCTGTGAGGAAGCCTCTCAGCCTTGTCCTTGGCACGTCGAGAGGAAAACGTGGTTCGTGTGCGAGCCATCATTGGCTGGCGATCTGAAGACTTGGCTATGGGGAGAGCGAATCAAGCGCATGTGTGGGTGGGAGGGGGACTCCACGGGTGTTCCTTGAGGGTATGTACATATTGTTTGGTACATATTGTCAACGTACTGCTGCCGTGGCCCATCGAGGTACTGCTCGGTGACGACTGCGGCTATTGAAAAGTAGATAAAATGTTGTTAAATGGGGGGAAGTCTACCGTCTGGCACGAGAGACATGGAAGTTCAAAATCTCAGACCCCTCTTGGATCCACGCAGAAGCCATGAGAGACGGCACACGTGCTCGGTTTCTGTGATATTATACACTACCAGACGCAATGCGTTGTTGAACTGCCAGAAAGCGGGTACATCTGACGGTTCAGGCCGTCCGACTATTTCCTCGTTTCCGAGATGGCGCGAGAACTTGCCCGAGTAGGTAGGTACAAGCAGAAGATGGTCGCTTTGATGTTAACCCGGACAGACAAGGTCGGAAGACGGTAGAGGCGCAGGATACGATAGGTCTGATAGGTAGGTGATCGGTTGTAGGCGAGATGTCCTTTTAAGGGATCCCATCGTAGGTTGATGTTGGGAGACTCTCCAAGTAGGGCGAAATGGCAGGGCACTGGGCAAAAAACAGTCAGAGAGCCACACTTGATTCGCGTTGAGTTTATCGAGTCTTACCCATCTGAGTGGATGAATGCTCGCAGCTCTTGCAGTTCTTAGGTGCATTGCAGTTCTTGCAGGTGCAACGTCGTCTTCAGTGCGCATGTACTTCGTACGCAAGGGTGGCAGGAGTGACATGAGAAAAGGTACCCCGCACCTCACAGCTAGACAGGGGAGGGGCTGATGGATGCTCTTGCACTCTTGCTCTCTTGTACGCAGCATGGGCAAGAAAGACCAGACCCAACTTCCTTCCCAAGCACGCCCCCAGGGCCGGCAGGTGGATCCACCCGCTGGACCGTCGCTGGTACCCCTCGGCCCTGCCATTGGACAGACCGATACCATGGTTGGCCAAGACCCCGGCCGGCACCCATTTGCATTTCACGACTTTGACTGCCAACTGCCTCTGCCACTACGGCCTGCCCTGCTGGCCCATCGTCTTGAGAGAGAGAGAGAGAACCTACCTAAGTGAGGAAAGGTAGATACACACAGTACCTCCTGATCTGGACCTCTTCTGCCTTAAGTTCCTAGAGTCGCATCTCACCTCTCACTCATCACCCCCATATCCGAAATCTAGATCTAGGTTGCCGTCATTCTTACCGCCGCCGCCCTGCAAACTTCGACATACCGATGAGGTAGAGTTGCAGAACCATACAACTCATCCATCTGGCCAGCTCCCGGTTTGCCTAATTCGACTTCACTCTCAAACGACACCAAGACCGACGCATATGCCACGGCTGCAACTTACTGCAGCTTAAGACATCATTGTCCTCACCCGAAAGAGCCTAGATTGAAGCAATCACCTCTTGAACCTACTATCTTGACCGGTAAGCATGAATGTCTCCCAACAATCAATCCCGTGATCTGCTCCGATTCGGCACAAGTCTGTTTGCTGTTACCATTGCCTTCATTTTCACCACACTCCAACCCACGTCGCCTTTTCTTCTCACCCTCCACCCATGCTTCACTGCTTCTTTTGCATAATCCCTATCACCACGGTCAACGGCGCATTCCTTTCCTCTTATTCCCCAGTCAAAGCGAGAAACGGAGCCAGTACCCTGGACGAGACAGCGTTCTGATCCCCGGCCGCGCCTCGTTTTCCTAACCTCACCCCCCGTTCAACCCGTTCCTAGATCTGGTCCTGGCTCAGGCCTTGCTTTCCTGATCGAAGACAAAAAAAAAACGGGTGCGCCAACCTACACTGGCGCTGACATGGTATATTGTCATCCACTGGCAGCCAGTACCTGCAACCATTCACCGTTCTCTCTGCCCCCACGCATTGTCTAGCATCAATAACTATTACCTACTCGTGGCACCTATTCAGAGCAAATGCCTGACCATGTCCATGTTCTGAGAGCCGCGTGCGTTGTTGCCCCTCTTTCTTCAGAGCCTAGTTGTCACCGAGGCATGCCCGGGATAGCTTCAGAACCCCCCCACCTACAACATTACCCATCTTGCTTGCTATACACTAGTTTCTTTACGGGTGCTGCTTTTAGATCCCTCCTCCTTCGGCGTGCTCAATTTTCAGCCATAGGTACTTGTTGACTCTACTGGCCCAGCGGTCACCTTCTCGTACGAGGGATATCTCCCGATCGTCGTCCCCTTTAGTCAAGACATTCAAATTCTAACTCAAGCAACAGCTTTGAATCCTTCCATCAACTTGGATATATTCTGGGCTTTATCACTATTCTGTCTACGTTACGCGGGAGGATTCTATTTCGCCGATCGCCAGAAAGGGCCTTGAATTCCTCAGCTCCTCATCCTATCAGCTTGCGCCACTGAAGACCCCCCCACGTGCGGTTCTCTACATCAACTCGTAATTCTTCTAGACAACTTTGTTACTAGGCGACGTCACTCAGCATACCCTTGTGCCGGTGACTACTTTGCTTCACTGCCGCCGACGCATATTCACGTCGGCAGAGCCTCCTGCTGTCAACAGCTTTCTCCCTGCTGACATCCACTGTCAGCTTGCTGGTATTGGAGGGCACACATACTGCTGTCTCTTACAACGTTAATCTTTGGACGCCGCCGTGATCTCACGGGCGTCCGTCCACCATGTCAGTCTCGTTGCCCTAACACTATTATCCTCTAATTTGTTCTTACTGGCGAACTTGGGCTGATATCCCAGCAGGAAGTTCGGCAAGCAGATTCAGAAGCGTCAGCTTGAAGTTCCAGAGTATGCCGCTAGTTTTGTCAACTACAAGGCTCTCAAAAAGGTACGTCGCGTGGTTCAGCAATTTCATCTTCAGTCTCTATCCCCCTTTTGTTACCCCATTTCCTCGCTTCTCTTCTGCATTGGGAGGAAGCTTGGTATGCAAACCACAAAAAGGGAAAAAATACCCTCCAGGATTTGGTCGCCTCGTTACCCGACACTGTTCCGTCAGGGGCAGGTGAATGGAGCAAGCCCCCATGACAATAGCTAATCATATCCGGCGTAACCACTGACATTCGCTACTAGCTGATCAAGAAATTGTCGGCTACGCCCACACTGAGCGCACAACATGACCCTCTCCGCTCCGCAATATCCATAGACTCCCAGGCTGCCCTTCAGGCCAACAAGGCCACATTCTTCTTCCAATTGGTATGTATCCAGCCATGGGTCAGTGCGATGAACTTCCCACCGTACTTACTGACTCTCGAACAGGAACGAGAGCTCGAAAAAGTCAATGCCTTTTACCTACAAAAGGAGGCAGAGGTATGTGATTGTTTCTCTTGTTTAATGTGATGACTTTACCCTGTCAGACCTGACCCCCGCCTAGCTCAAGGTAAGACTGAAGACCCTTCTCGACAAGAAGAAGGTGTTGCAGTCTCGCAATGGTGTTTCCAGGCGTTCAGCCAAGTTCACAACTCTCGAAGAGGGGTTTCAACAGTTTGCCAGCGATTTGAACAAGCTGCAGCAGTTTGTTGAGATCAACGGAACCGCCTTCTCCAAAATCCTCAAAAAGTGGGACAAGACATCAAAGTCGAAGACCAAAGAGCTCTATCTATCCAGAGCAGTTGAGGTCCAGCCCTTCTTCAATGCCACCGTCATCAGCGAACTATCCGACCAGGCCACTACCAGTCTCCAAGACCTGGGGGCTTGGGCGGAGGGTGACAATGTCAGCTTCGAGCCTCGCAGTGATCATATCGTAAGCAGCCAGCATCTGCTCGGAACCGACGAAGGTGATGCGGACACACTACTACTCGACACGGTCATCTCTGGGAACCTCGAGGCGTTGAGGGATCTGCTGATTCGAATGCGGACGGCTGCTAGCTCATCCTCGGGCTCCGATATCTCTCTAATGGAGAGAGTGACTAGAACTTTCCTGGCCGCCATCCACGAAGCGCCTAAAGAGACTCTTCAGGCTCTCCTCGACACGGATTTGGTCGACATACAGTCGGAGGATGACATCAACGAACGTAATTGCCTGCACCAAGCCGCCATCTATGGGAACTCGTTTGTTCTTGAATACGGCCTGGCAAAAGGTGTTGCTGTCAGTCGTACCGATGTGTATGGCAGGGTTCCGTTGCATTATGCCAGTATGCATGGACGCTTGGACATGCTTGATGCCCTCACGAGTGGTGAGATCTTACAACTACAGGCAGCATGGTTACGTGGTTGCTAACATAGCCTTACAGCGGATACTTCGACGATAGATTTGATCGACCATGACAATTTTACCCCTCTGGTACACTCAATCATCCACGGCCACCTGCAGTGTGTTGAGCGACTGCTGGCAAAGTCTGCTCGAATCGACCCTGTCTCTGATGCGGATCATGTACCGTTAAATCTTGCCTGCGAGCATGGTTCGTTGGCAATCGTGGAAATGCTCCTCCAGCATGGAGCACAGATCGTTCCCGACGCTGAGGGACTCTACCCCCAACATCTTGTAGCTCGGTCGGGCCAAAGGCCAGAGCTCCTGCTTTTGCTCAAAAACTTTGGAGCAAACCTCGATCAGGTCGACAAGTTGTACGGATGGACGCCCCTGGTTCATGCCGCGAGCGAAGGCAACGTTCCCTGCCTCCAAGGGTTATTGGACGTTGGAGCAGACCCCAACATCGTCGACGAAAAGGACCTACCGGCAATGTATTACGCTGTATGGGAGGGCCACCTCGAATGCATGCAATTGCTTGCTCCGTACAACGCAAGAACGAAGGCAAGCCCCATGATCATGCAGCCCGGATTGGGACCTATGATGAGCAGCGGGCCCGACCCGATGGCCCTCGACCCGGATGCCATCCCCGAGCTTGAGCTGCCGCCGCCGATAATACCGTTGCGCCGGTACGGGCACAACTTCCTGGATACGAAGACAGTCATCCAAATCAGTTTCGAGGAAAACGGAGACCAGCCTCTCGTGTTCTTCCACGATGGAAAGTACCCTGCCGCCCGACTCACGATTTCGTCCAAGGTTTCCGATCTCATCCCGAAGAATATCATGTTGCCTTTCCAAGAAGATACCCGTATTGTTTCCTTTCAAATCGACAACCTGGAGTCGTTCACACTCGATTTCGACGTTTTCCCCACTTATGGCGCGAAAATCATTGCCAAGACAGTGGCCCTTCCCAACACCTTCAAGGCGCTGCTCAGTAGCTCAGGAAAGTGCTGCCTGCCCCTGTTCGACCCGAGGTTACGCGCAATTGGCCAGATCAGCTTCCACACTCAGGTCATCAAGCCATTCAACGGTAAGCCGCTCGAGATCACGGATTTCGAGACGTATTGGAAGGCGACAAGCCAGTTTGACCGCAGTCCAAGCACATTTGTGACTGGTTCGAGTTTGTCAGGCGACTTTGTCCAACTCTTCGTCCAGCACACCAGCGACGGTGTACCAGTTTCGTGGCCGAGATGGACGATACCATGTGGTGGAATTGACCTGCCAATCTCAAGATTGACAATGGAGCAGTTCAATACGATTACGTCAAAGAGTCCCAGCAGAGCCGAGCTGGCATCATTGCCAACAAGACCTCTGGACGCAATTGCAGACGTTCATCGGGTTCTTACAACGGCAGGTATCCCTCTCAATGAGGCGCTGGCTCTCCTCCCGCATGGTATGCATGTCAACATCCAAATTTTGTACCCGTCCCTGGACGAGGAGAGGTCACTAGGTCTGGGTCCATCGCTGGATCTGAACACATTCGTCGACTCTCTTCTCACCATTGTGTTTGACCACGCCCGCGCTCAGCGAGCACAGTCCCTCGAGTCGGTTCGCTCTGTGGTGTTCAGTTCATATAACCCGAGCATGTGCACAGCGCTCAACTGGAAACAGCCAAACTTCCCCGTGTTCCTGTGCAACGATCTGGGACGGGAGGACGTCATGGCGCCACCAGACATCATTCAGAGCCACGGCAGAAGATCTGCCTCAATCAAGGAGGTGGTTCGGGTTGCGCAAGGCAACAACTTCATGGGCTTGATTTGCTGCTCGCGGCTTTTGGTACGTTTGGGCCATTGCGTGGATGACTGCGATGTTCTTACTGACTGTATAACAGGAGATGGTCCCCGCCTTGGTGGACGCCATCAAGTCACACGGTCTTGCGCTGGTCACCGACAAGTCGCTGGATCCGTCGTCAACGAGTTCTTTGACCGATCCGTTCCCGCGGCTGCCCAAGGGGGTGGATGGCGTGCTCAAAAGTCACGGTGTATTGCGCTTCAACGAATCCATAGACGTGTAGAATGTTGTAATTATGTGTCAGCAAAAGTTAATAGACTTGTGTGCACTATTTTTCAATCTCAATTCGTAGCCCAACTCTGGACTTGCTTCCCTTTTTTCGCGTTCGCTCCATAATGATACGTCGTCATTCCAGCATAAGTCGTGAAGTAACTCCTTCCGTCCCGTGGTATTCGTAGTTAAACACAAACAATACATATCCCCGCCGTCCCGTACTTATGTACTTGGCTGTAAGCTTACGCGCCCTTGAATCCGTACTTGAGCGATGCCAACTCCTTTTCCGGATCGACGCTGCCCATGACCACCTTTGCGATCAGAACAACAACGTACACTATAGCGGGCAAGTTCCCCAACCCCACGTGGCCAAACGTAGCCTTGTCGCTCGACTTTGTCGCCAAGCCCGCCAGGACGAGCATAGCGCAGAGACCGAGGTTGAGGTACGGTAAGTACAGCTCCAAGGGACCCTTTTGCTCCTCTGCGAACGAGAACGAACTCCGCCTGCGTCTCCTCGGCGTCGTTTGGATGGGTTGGTAGGACGATAGGCCACCGGAAACGGACGAGGTCGAGGACTCGAGCGAGGAGGCTGGGCTGGGGCGCGGTGTCTTTGGTCGGGACCAGGCGTCGAGCCAGGGGATACCGGTCGCGCCTGGGGGTTGGGTGTGGAGGAGGTAGGCGGTCGAGAGGAGGGATGTCAGGGAGAGGAGGGAGGTGAGAGGGGCGGAGAGGCGGGCTAGGTTGAAGAGGTAGGGGATCGTTGTTAGGAGGGGGAGAGCGAGGAGGGCGGTTGCGAATTGGGCGTTGCGGGTTGCGTTGTCTTCTGCGAGGCGGCGGATGAGGGTTTCTTGTTCTGTGTTTGGGCGTGGGTTTTGTTAGTTTGGTGTTGGAGATAATGATGATGGGAGCGAGAGGGGAGAGTGGGGAGGCTTTTTTGGGGGGTTATCTTGCGTACCCTCTTCATCCATGGCTTCTGGCTGTGAGTCTGCTGAATCGTCGTCTGTGGGATAGTGGAATGTGCGCCGCAGACGAGCGGCTGCACCTTGAGGTTCTGCCATTTGTGGTATTGGGGGTTTTTTCTTGAATCCGCAATGGGTTGCAGCGGATCGCTGGTGTTTTTGTGTAAAGAAGTCGGAGTTGTGGAAAGCGCAGACACCTGGTCTTGTAGTCAACAAGTCTAGTCGATGAAGACAGATTTGTAGAAGCCTAGGTAGGTCGATAGGTTACCACAGGTAAAGAGTGTTGAAAGGTGTAGATGGAGCTCACCCTACCTGTCGCGGGGGCCGTGACCACTCAGCCTTATGACGCGCGCCAGCTGGACAATGGGCGACAGGGGTCTTGAACTGGGGTCTTGATTGGCTGGTGTTTATCGATTGCTTTTTTCTCTCCTCCCCAAATGCCCGCGCCAGGACCCCGGGAATTTTCTTTGACAGAGAGCTTTGGCCCGCCCACCGAGAGTCGAGACCGAACCGACCGAACTGACCGAACTTCGCATGGTCTGATTCGGAGCATCCCGAGAATTTGACCCAGACCCAAAGCTCCGGCATCACGAAATCCAAACCGACCACACTCCACAGACGCGGTAGCCCGAATTCAAATCGAAGGGCGCCTGGATACCACGAGGCTTTAATTTTCGAGCATGTTCTCAAAAACAGTCACCAGGAGGTTCGCCTCCTCGCTGCGCAGCGCCGCCGCGAGGCAACGCCAGCAGCCGCAGCAGCTCAGAGCGCAGGCTCAAAGGAGATGGGCGACCGCGGCGCCGAAGCCCGGGTCAGGACCGCTGATGGAGCGGCGCGCCGACCGAGAACTCCCAGGTACGCTCCCCGTCTCCCTCTCCCTCTCTCACCCCCGTTGCCGTCTATCTACTGACTTCCAATTCTACACAAACAGACCTTAACCAAATCACCTTCCGCTGGTCCCGCACCCTCCCCCTCTTCGCCGCCGCCATCGCCCTCAGCAGCATCGCGATCTTCAACTACCAAAAGTCCTCCTCCCCCGTCATCGCCTCGACCCTCTACGCGCTCCGTACCTCCCCGAAAGCCCGCGAGTACCTCGGCGACGAGGTGCAGTTCAAGCACCAGATCCCCTGGATCGCCGGCGAGATGAACCAGCTCCACGGGCGCATCGACATCAGCTTCAGCGTAAAGGGGTCGCGCAATGAGGCCGTCATGAAGTTTGCCAGCTACCGGACGTCGCACAAGGGGTTATTTGAGACGACCGAGTGGAGCTTGGAGACGCCTGACGGGAGGGTGATTGATTTGCTTGACGGGGCGGATCCGTTCAAGGGGTCGATTCCGGGTGATGATCTGAGTGACGATGATCTTGAGGCTGTGGTGTCGGCGGCGGAGACGAGGGGGTTCAGGCAGAATATCAAGTGAGAGATGGAGACTTGCTTGGGGTGGATGGTTGCACATGGCAGCACTACGGTCACGTAGAGGCACTCTTTGGGGGCTCGTCATCAAAAGCACGCATGGGGCCGAGGTAGTCAAGTCATTGGGTTGAAATTGGGTCGGGCGAGATAATGGCCCTAAAGCTATGCGCCTCTCTTATGGGGGTGATAAATGTACAACATGTATAGTACACAGACTTTCGTAAACAACAGCGGAGGAAAAATGGGGGTGGACGATATCTATACAAGTGCCGGGATCTCTTTCCTCTCCTTCTTCAGCTCCAAGTGCCTCTCTCTGGCCTCCTGCAATCTCGCCTCGCCGTCCACGTTGGCCTCCAACAGCTCCTTCAACTTATCCTGCCTGTAAGGAAGCGCCGGCGCCTTCCTCTTGACGGCGTCCTGCAGCTTGACGATGCAGTTCTTGGGACCCGCGACAGCGCCCTTGACGAGCACGACGCCCAGCTCGTTGTCCACCTTGAGCACCGTCAGGTTCTGCATCGTGACGCGCTCGTTGCCCATCCGTCCGGGCATCTTCTTTCCGGGCATGACTCTGGAACCGGAACCCTGCGAGGGGCCGGTGGTACCGATGGTGCGGTGGTTGAGCGAGTTACCGTGGGACGCCTCCTGACCCGCGAAGCCGTGGCGCTTCATACCACCGGCGAAGCCCATGCCGCGGCTGTTGGAGCGGACGTCGACGTACTGGCCCGTCTGGAACCAATCGGGGAACAGCTGGGCGCCGACGGGAAGCAGCCCTTCCTTGGTGCGGACCTTGAACTCGGCCAGGTGGCGCTTGGGCGCGATGCCCTTGGCCTCGTAGTAGCCCAGCATCGGCCTCTCGACGTTGCGCGGCTCCTTGGAACCCGCGCCGACCTGGACGGCCCAGTAGCCGTTGTCCGGGCGGGTCTTGTTGGCGACGACCTGGACCTGATCCAGCTGGAGGACGGTGCAGGGGACGCGCTTCTTGCCGTAGTAGATGGCCGTCATGCCCTTCTTGACAGCGAGGACGCCGGTGCGGAGGGGCGTCGTCTTCTCGCGGCGAGCGAGGGCGGCGGCGGGACCGGTGGTGAGAACGGGGAGACCCGCGGTGGGCTGGTTGAAACGGGTGGGCTTGCTGCGCTTGGGCGCCGTCGACCAGCCGTACTTTACACCGCGCTTCGCGGTGAAAGGGAGGAGCTGAAGGCGTGGGGCGATGACGGCCGAGGCATTGGCGGCGGCGGAGCAGGTGTTTGATATCGTTGTCGTCGTCGATCGGAGGAGCTGGAGGCAGCTCGGGGGTAGTCGGGGCGCCATGGTGGATGGCCGGGGGGGTGGGATTGAGGGCGGGTTGGGGTGGTCTGGTGTGAGGTCGGCGATGGAATTTTTTGGAGTTGAGGTCGAATCTGAGTGCCTGGGGTGGAAATCTTGAAAGTGGCCCGTGCACCTCCTTGAATTGAAATGGTCACTGAGCTTCCCAGGACCTCTTGCCAGGGTCTTCTTTCACCTTTACATGTAGTTAACACTTACTTCGCCGTCAAGCATACTACTTAATTATTGGTTTTGCAGAGTCCTGGCAGCATAAATTCTGAAACGTTCTTTCCAACGAAATAAATTTTCTACAAGGCAAAGCTAATCTCACGAATCGAAGCCAAGATGGATAAAACACCCATTATCCATGCCTATAGACATCTCTACCGTGAGCTCCTCCGGGCAGTCCAATTCGCACCGCCACACAGGTACACCGTCCGCGACCAGCTGAGGGCGTCGTTCCGCGACAAGAGCGCGGTGTGGGACTCGGAAGTGTCCAAGAGGACACTTTGGTTTATACAGGCGGCTCGCAGAGAGGCCGGTATTGAGCACAAAGTCCTCAAGAACCTCGTTCGCGTGGCGTATGAGAGGCAGCATATGGATACGTGGAAGGTCAGCTACCGCAAGGACTCGGAATCTCGGAGCAAGGACGTGTGAGTTTTTCTTTTGGTTGATTTCTGTTCGGTTTGATTATGAGAGACATGGTCGCTGACGTCGACTCATTTAGCATCCAAGAGGCCAACAACATGAAGGCTACAGCGTATAATCACTATGACATGACGGTAAATATGCTGAACAAGTCGATGGGCATTCGACTGAGGTGATGGTCTCGAGCAAGTCACAATACTCTTAGCCGAGTTTTCACTGTCACGCTTGCAGCAGATTTACTCATTCCTGAGGCTCTCAAGCTCTTGTATCATACTGGAACATACAGGCATTGAAGGTCCGAGTAGGTGACCAATCTCAGCATGCCTAGACGGGATCATCAGCCCAGATACCACGCATCGAGGCTTATTGTGGTGCCAGGGTAGGACGACGGCGGGACGACGGAACGGAACACGATAAGCCCGAGAGAGCGCGACGCAGTAGGTGTTCTCATATCCGAGGGTAAGCTATTGGGGGGAACTGGTGTCGGGGAGAGAAAGGATCGCTGGTGCGACCTTTGCCAGGTGGGCGATCTGCAGATGCGCGGGGTCAGCAAGTGAAACGGCTCACCTGTGGTTGGCTAGCACGTTTGGCTACGTGAGGGTTGGAGCAGACGTCAAGCTGTTGATGGTTGCATGGTCGATAATTTGCTGGCGAAGCGCTGCTGGCGCCCGTTCATATGTTGACTCTTGCTGTTTCTGAGCTCATTATCTTCGCCTCTTGCGGGTCTTTGCTTCAAAATTTCCCCCGAATGAGGCCAGAGACATTGAGGCAGTGTCACTCAACAGAGAGAAACAGTCGAAAGGTGAATGGGGACATATGCGTCGATGGCTGCGTCTCGGAGACAATGACGTTTGTCGCATATGGCGGGCGTTCTGCCCCAAAGGTTGGGAAGTGAGCGAGAGATGAGGTACCCAACCTTCACGGACTGAGCTGAGGGCTGAGAGGGGAGAGTTGAGGCGAACCCCCGTGTACACCCCCGTGTCGGAGCCAAGAGTCTCGGCCGCCAGGGCGGTGGTGGTCGGCCCTTTGCCGGTACGGGGAGATAAAAAAAAAAGAGTGGTTCCCTTGGGGATCTATTTGTGAGAACCAAAAATACCCAATTCGGAAACAATATGGCTCGCCCCGTGAAACCGACCCGCTGTTGTCGTAAGGTGGTCGACCGAGTTGTCCGTTTGGACAAGTACGATATCCCCAAAAGCTCGGGTGAGAAAACAGTCAGTGACACTTGAGATAGCCCACCAGGGAGACTGGGAAAGGCGTCTCTGGCTTGTGACGGTGGATTCTTGAAATGGCAGAACTGGCCAATCTGGGCTAATTGGTGTTAGCGGCCGCTACCGGGAGGAACAAATGAAAAGCGCTGAATCGTTGGAGATCCAACGGGGCCCTGGTCCCGTTTCAGTGGACCCAGACACTAAGGCACAGGTATCACGGTAGGTATCTGTTGCTGCGAAGTGAGGTGCGTCCTGGAGATACCAATCAGTAGCGGTACGACTGGTCGCTGGGCGGGGCCGAAGGGGGGCCTCCCAGGTGCGGAAAGGATGCAGCTTTCCGCACCACGAACTGCCCTGGTCCTGCAGCTCTGGAATGGTCGTCGTTTTGAAGGTACCTCCTGATACAACCAGCGCAGAGTCGGAACCTCTCCCGGTCACTGGAGTTGAGGTAAGAAGGGGATGGTGAGGGGGGCCAGGTGCTGGACTGAGCTTGCCATGAGGACAGGGAAAAGGCAAGGTTGGGTGCTGCAGTTGTAGCCGTACTCGTACCTTGAACTACGGATACTTAGCTGAGGTGACGCTACGAATACAAGAGTCTGTGATGCGGATGTATCTTTCTACGCCGTAGATTCCCACTGCCGACCCCGCAATCCGAGGGACCTCAGAAGTATCCGTAGTACTAGTTAGTTCACGCCTACACTTTCGACGCTTCTTCCCTTCTTCTCTCTTTCATCTTAACCCGCAAATCTCTCATGGTTAGCGGGCACAACAGCGTCAATTCCCGGGGGTTCAGCTCTCGATTCCCCAGACTGCCTTGAGACAGCTCGTTCTACATCTCTGACCACTCGACTCGTCATCACCAACATCGTCTCTGTTTCCCTTCTGCTTCTCGCTGTCTCCATACTTCACGACCCCGTCACCCCGTTTGTCGCTCGTCCAAACCACAACTCCACCTGCTGCGCGGTCTGGATGGACCAAAACCCCAACTGGCAAAGGGCCGTATCACGACCGCGCTGAAGACCTTGATCTCTCCCCACGAGATCACCGTCTGAAGGCGCTGCTAAACCGCCACTGCTAGAAGCATGCCAGCGACAGAAGCCGAATATCACCAAATACACCATGTTCCGGCCCGCCAACCGACTGCGATCATGCCTCGAGCTCAAGAAGAGCGCCCGCAGAGGCTGGTCAAGCGCTACCGCACCGAGATCGCCGCCAGCACGTCGAGCATGTTCTCGACTGTCCTCGCTTTTCCCCTCGATAGCGTGAAAACACGAATGCAGACCTACCGATACGAAGGCTTCCTCGATTGTGTGAAGCACACATATCGCACCGAGAAGTTGAGAGGCTTCTTTCGGGGTAAGGAGTCCCTCTGTCCCTCTTCCTCCACCTCCCTTGCCCACGCGACCCCTCATCTCGCCCCAAGTCATGATCCCGTTAACTAACCTTCTTTTGCCCCTCACTAGGCGTCCTTGCCCCAATGGCTAGTATCACACTCGTCCGAACCATGTCCTTTTCGATTTACCAACGCGCCAAACATAACTACTCCGGCTGGGTCAAGAACGCCTTGGGATTCGACGTGTTGCAACATGTTAATACAAAAGGCACATATCCCAATATGTACTCCATTGCCTGTTTTGGAGCTGCCGGCGCCACCGCCGGCTCATGCATCACGCTTCTCGCCTGCCCCTTTGAGCTAACTAAGCTCAGCGCGCAGGTGGCCGTCTTGTTGTCAGACCAGCAAAAGCTCAAGGAAGCAAATTGCCGCGCCACCAATGGACACCAGGTTGCAGCAAGCTACCAGAATAAGGGCACTTTCAAGACCATGCGCAACATTGTTCGCCATAGGGGTGCTCTGGGGCTTTACACTGGCTTCAACTTGCACTTGTGTAAGTCTGCCCAGGCGTATAACCCCATCAAATCCCTCAGCTGACCATTCCAGTGCGAGATACGTTGGGAACGGCCATTTACTTCATGGTCTACGAGAGCGGGAAACAGCTCGGAACTACGTTTGGTGGCGACCACCCAACGACTAACAAGTTTGCGGTTGTCATCTCTGGGGGCATGTGCGGGATAGTATCCTGGGCAATGATATGTAGGTGCTTCTTGTGTAAGAAACCTCGGGCAAGTGACGCTAATCCTTTAGCAGACCCCATCGACTCGGCAAAGAGTATTTACCAGCGAAACTCACTCTTGTACTCAAAAGGGCAACAGGTTGAGCCGCCCCCGAAGATAGAATTCTTCAAACGAAATATGTATCGCGGACTGGGGGTTTCAATGGGTCGCTCATGCGTTGTCAATGCCATCTTTTTCTCTGCCTTCGAATTCACCAAGAAGCATCTCAACTCTCTGGACGACAACTAAGAAATGATGATTCGCATGAACTACTTTCTTCTAGCTGTGAATGTTGCAGTTGAACAAACGCACACATAATGGTCGATGGCGTTTTAGCTCGGAGGTTGATGTAAATCACCGAGCATACTTGGGGAGAATGGAATGGAAGCACGAACAGGAACCAAGTTGTAGTTTGGATTCGACTGCAATCAAATGACGATATTGAAAAAGAATGCGATGCTTCGTTTGGTGACCTTTAGCGTGTTCAATGTCCGGGATATAATGATTGTTCATGCCTTTAACATCGGCGCGTCTTAAGCAAGTGAGGGCCTAGACGCATCCTCTGTCGTAAAGTTTCGATTGAAACAACCTCGGTTTACCCATTTGGACCTCCCTTGCCCAGCCTCTTGACGATTCCTTCGTACGGGCGCTTAATCTCGGTATATGGTTTTAGGCAAGGTAGGCAATTAAGCATGCCTAAGTTCACACACCTAGCTGAAGATCGGTGGGCCCGTGCAGGAACCCCCCGCCACTATCATCACGTGCCGATAGTACTTAGCAGGAATCCGAGTTGCGACCCGACCTGTTTTGGGCCTTCCTGCGTCTGCGTCTTCAACTGGAACGTCTTTGCCTCAACCAGCCCTGGCGTTTCCGTCGTGACTTGTGACCTTATGCTCCCACGCATTTATCCAAGCACCACCGCACGCGCGTCTTATTCGAGTGCAACGAGCTCCTGCCGCAACTGCTTTGGACGAGTCGCAGATTTCCAAGTTTCCGCCGCCTGGAAACTTGAACTTTCCTTCTTGTCTACCGCTTTGCGTGACCACTGCTTTTACCGTTTCCTTCGCGCAGCAAGTACCACTTGCTGACGTCGACGCCTTCGGGAAGAAGGTGCAACTTTGCAGACGCGCGCCTTCTGGCTTGACGTACTTGACTTGAACACCACCCTGTCTCCGTGCTGGCTCTGGTGCGAGACAAAGATTGTCATCCCTTTTACTAACTGTCGTTGCTCATCATCTTTTTCTTTCTTTCCTGAGGGGCAGCCTTAGACAGCACTTTGGTCTTCGAACCACCATGGTAAGCTGATAATAAAGGAGCATCATCAGACATGGGGAGAGAGAAGAAACCACACCCTGGCCCGGGTACCGGGGCCAAGGATCGCCACCGCAAGGCTGGCAAGGTCAATAAAGCCATTGACCGCAGCGCACCGCTGCCGCCAGGACTCGTCGCCGCGAAGCCAGTTACTGTGGTCAACAACAGCAAACACCAGTCATATTTCGAGTTCGTCGAGAACAAAGACAAGAAGAAGCCTCTGCTCTTTCAGGTACGCCGTGCCGAGGCGGTTCCCTCGATACCCGACCCCACGACCACCGGACTAACCAACACTGCGCCAGATTACAACAAACAAAACCCCGCCTCCCGGGATGAGGCATATCCCCCTTGGCAATCCTGAACTGACCGAACGATGCAAGGACATCTCGAGAGAGACGGGGGCCTCGGTCTACATTGTGGTAAGACGTGTCGAAAATCAACAACCGTGGAAGACCATTACTGATCGCATGTGATCCAGACCATGGCCAAGAATAACGCCACGGACTTGAGTCAACAGATTCATCGTGTCGGACACCACATTCGCGAGTATATCGTGGATAGGGCTCTGGAGGAACTAGGAATGGACAGTGTCAACGAGCCGGAACTCATAGGTCAAGGCGACGCTCAGGTCGAGAAGATTCCCGAAAAACAGAACGACATCGACAAGCAGGCGGACGCCGCCCTGCGAGAATTATTCCCTCGGATTCCGAATACCGACCGGCAGCAGATTATCGACCATGCCTTCCAAAAGGTTTGTGATGACGTGAAGTTTATGGGTGAGATCGGTAGGTGCTAACAAATTGCTATAGGGAACAAAATTCAAAGGCGACCTAGTCGTAGGGCTCCAGCAGGACCTGTCTCTGTCGCGGCGAGTACAGCTTGCCGTCCTGGCACACATTCGACATAACCATACCAGATATGACCAGCTCCTTAGGGAGACCACTTGGCATAATGCCAGGCGAGTTACCGAGCAGCTTTGTCTGGATTTCCTCGTCAAGTGGCGAGGCGATGACGAAAATGGCCGCAACCAGCTTGATGAAATCCTTCGCGAGGTTGTGGTTCTTTCAGACGATTCTGACGATGAAGACTCGGGTGAGGAGCCCGACTCCGACTCGTCGGAGGTACTCATCACCAGGTCCCACAACGTTGGCAGAGTATCGGAACCGGCCGTAGCCCAGAACGTCGCTAACCGCGACAAACGCTTGGCGACAGCGATACCATCACATCCAGGATCCCCAATGCTCCTTGCCACGCCCGGGATGTCCAAGAGGGCTTACAAAAAAGCACGCAGACGCGCCAAACACCGTGAGCGTAACTTCAGTCGTTATGAGGCTGCTGCAAACGCTGCCTGGGATAACGCCAGACAGCGGCAGCGCGGGCCCGATGATCGCACGAACCAGGCAGGCAGCTCCGTTAGTCACGGAGCGCATCAACAGGGCCCGCCTGTTGTATTCATCGAGAACAGAGTTCCCATGGAGCACATCAATCGTGCGGGCTCGCAGATGAGGTTACCCCCTGCGCCGGCCCGCAACAACGCACATGAGCCCAGGCAGCACATGGAAAGTGCCTATGGGAGACCCAAGGTAAATGGAGCTGGCGGCATTCCCAGTCTCGGTCCCTCAAACCACGCGGGTGCCCGGGCTCGAGAGAGCAACCAGCTGCAAGATTTCCTACACCCATCCATTGAGCCGAGATCCCCTGACGGTGTGAGATCTCCATCACGCTATCCCCGTGGCATGATGGAATTCACGGACCGCAGAGGTGATGAGCTGTACCCGCGTCTGAACTCCCCACCCCGTGGCCCAATGGTACGCGAGGAGCGTTACGTCCATCAACCTCCCTCCTACCAAAGTCACCCAATCCATGCGAGACCTTTGCGTGATGGCCAGGACGTTTTTCAACCGCTTGAACTATCACATCGCAATGTGCTACAGGATTCAGCTCGGCCACTCGTGTATCAGCAGCCCATGCGAGATCATGGCCCTGCCCGAACTCAGGTTTACGCTGATAGAATCATCCATCGAGAGGACAATCTGAGACGACGTCAAGGCAGTGTTCCAGGAGAGAGAGCCAATCCCATTATGATTGAGGATCACAATTTTCACCCAGGTACAGTCGTTCTTGGCACAGGCGAGAGTGTTAGGGACAGATTTGGCCCCGATGTTGAGATCCTTGCTGTCCATCGCCCCGGACGTGATCGTGGCCCGGATACTCAGCTTTTCAATCCAATGGACGAAGGATTCATTCGCTTGAGGGAGAACAACATGAATCAGCGGAATGGACTGGAAGAGGAGGGCTTTCTCAGGCTTAGAGAGCGCCCTGTCGCCGAACCCAGGCATTCTACATATGGTGTTGATGGACGTTCTCGTCCCGATGACTATCGGACTGCACAACAGCCGCAGTCATATCGACCAGCCGAACCTTCAGGGCAGGCCATCTATGTTAGGCGCGTGGAGAGGCCGCACCAGGCTGATCTAGCCTATCCGGTGCACACTTATGAACGTATGGAGGCAGTTCGAAATGACGGCCTTGCTCAGCGCGGAGTCCCGTCGCCTGTATATGGCGGAGCGTAAGTTAGCTGCGAAAAGCGCTCGAAAATTACCAACTAACTCGAATCACATACAGGCCATATGAGCATTCGCAATATCACTCGATGCAGGGAGCATACGGTGTCCCCGTTCATCGACACGCCGTGCCAGCTCCCGGACCTGAGGATCCGTTTAGGTCCGACCGATACAGGCCATCGCAACCGCGCCAGTGGCCACGCTCAAATGACAACGTAATCGTGCTCGAGTAAGCACGACTAGACATGGAATATGTTCCCAACACTGTTCATAATCGGAATGATTATGCAATCATGTGTGGTTAGGATCGGTATGGCAGCATATGCGAGGCGTTCATAAATTACCAGCATCCGCCGACGAGGGGTATTGTTTTTGAGAATCACCAAGGACGGACGGGCGAGGTATAAGTATTTTCTTCGTTAGGGAACAGAAGGGCCAGTCAATCAGTGACAGCTTGGGGAGGATGCATGGAAGGAGTTGTTAGATATGATACCCCAAGATGATGAGCATAAACTGCTCTCGTCTGCGTTTAGTGGAGGACTATAGATGGGAAACCCATCCGAATGAGAACATGTTAAAGAATCACATCGCACTCACTGCACGACGGAAAGCACCGTTACATATCTTCGTGATTATGCTGACACGACTGCGAGGCATCATCCTCCATCTCAAAATGTCACACTCACAATAGTCCAATTCGGATTTCCGTTGGTCACAACACATGGGTGTCCTGCGCGTGCACGGGCTTGGTAGGGCAGTCGAGGTTTTGTTGATGATTCCGAGGATACCCATCCAGTCTGCGGTAGACAGCGAGCAAATAGCCAAGCCATCGTCGATGATGATGATGCGAAGAATAGTCAACAACGATTTTCTATCCCGGGCTGTTCCAAAATGTACAACTGGCTGTCAGAAGCGGGAGCACTTTATCTTATTGCCCCCTGAATTATCCAGAGCATCTCTCTAGTCTACCCAATCAATCAATCAATTAACCGCCTCCTGACTGGTGACTGGAATGGAGTTGAGGGGGTATATTTAAGAGGGGAAAGTAGGTTGTAGGGGGGGGGGATATTCGGGTTGGTATACGGCATGCTTTTGGCTGTCCTACGTCGCTGGGATGTTCACTAACCCTCCCATGCCCTCCGTAGTAAAAGTACTGAGATGGTTTAGGTAGTCCCTTAATATGTGATATAAATAAAAGCTCCGCTAGGAATTAAATTTGGTACTATACCGGTACCGTGTCTTCTAAGTCTAGAATCTAAGTAATATATAGAAACTGTAAAACTGGCGTTAGTGCTTAAGGAGAATAATATAGTATTGATATACCATTACACAACTAAAGTACCCCTTTCCCGCTCCCTCCCGATTTGCTAGTATTCACTCACTAATACGTCCTGCAGGCAAGACGCCGCCTCTAACCAGCGGGAGATTGAATGAGCCTCCGTTTCTACGGCCTAGCGTTGAAGCAGACCTTGCGCCTGTATTCGTGGAGGGAGAGGAAGAAAGTCCCAGAGGCAACGCCGCAGAGGCACTGGTAGCGATGTTCACTCTGAAAGGAAAAGAGGACGACGTCCAACAAGGGTGAGACGAAACACCTATGCAGCGTATCGCGCCTTTTGTACTATTGTGAAGCCGTGATATACATAGCTAGCGTAGCTTACAGACCATGTCTTGTTGGGTGCGTATTTCAAAATATCCCACAGATGCAAAGATGTTGCAGACGTCTGTAACTCAAGGTTTGCAAGAGATCCTCCTTCCGGAGCACCGCATAGCTATCGTCAACAAATACCACTTGCCGAGTTAGCCATCATCATACTGTGAATCCTGAAATTGAATCAATATCGATGTGATCATCAGCTCATTTGTATTGAACCCCCTGAGAGTTGATTCTAGGAGCCAAGTAACGGCACATTCCGAAACAATGCAACGGTGTAGTTAATGAATTCAAAAAAGCAAACATGTCGAACCGTCCCGCCCCCAGTCTAGTGTCATATTGCCGCGCGCAGAGATGAAGAAAACTACTATAGATGTGGAAAACAAAAGACATGCTGCCACACCTCAAACTCCATGAAAATGCAACGAAAATTCCCCCGCACGCTTGAAGGACCCCCCCTGTATCATCAAGAACGTAAAGATAAGAAAGATGTGCTAAGAATAAATGGGAAATTTCAGGAAGGAACAAACGTCCAAAGAGACAGCCCATCATGAAGCCAACATGGGCTGTCTCGTCCGGATCGGCTGCTGCGCCTCGGGCTCTTCCTCCTCGCCCTGCGAGACCGGTAATTCCGTGTCGGGCACCGTGGGGAGCTTGTGCGGCTTGGGCGGGTTGCGGATAGCATCTTCGGCGGCGACGCTGGCCTCGAGCGCGGCGAGCTCGTCTTCAACTTCTTCCTCGTCTTGGACGGATATACGGCCGCCGAGCATCTCGCTAACTTCCTAGAACGTGGGTAAAAAAGGTACTGTCAGCCAAAGTTTCAAACATACACACTGGACTGCACATTTTGACCATTCCCCGTACCCTTTGATAAGCGATGGCATCAGCCGTCTCGCCCATGAGCTTCTCCACGTGCTCGATGCCGCCCATCTCAGAGTGAATCTCCTTGAGCACCTTAGTGCCCTGCTGCAGACCAAAGACGACGTCCTTTTGGATCATGGCGAACTCGACCGACGACGTGAGCTTCTCGAGCTGCTCGAGCTGGGCGTCTGTCTTTTGTAAGAGGGATTCTTGGTATTTCTTGCGGCGGAGGGCGAGGAGGGCGCGCGGCTTGTCGCCCTTTGCGAGCATTTGCTTCGCGATGGCCGTCTCCTTGTCTGTTAGGACTGTGATGCGGCGCTGGTATTGGTGGAGCTTGTCGCGTTGGAGCTTCATGTCTAGGATTGCCCTGGAGGAAGAACATCGAGGGTTAGCGGGTGTTGGTTTTCATCATGGCCGTGGTGGGATAGATGGGTGAAGACGCATCGCGCATTGCGCATTACGAGCGTCGCATGCGCGCGCGATATTCGGTGGGATCGGGAGTGTCGTACTTGTCCTGGGCGGTGACTTTGCTTGTGTTGCCGCCCATTTTGAAGAAGAGGAGGAGGATGCGATGGGATTATGCGATTCGGCAATGGTGTTTTTGTCTCGTTGGTTGGGAGGAAGTTGGAGGGGGGCCGACTTCGTTGCGAAGAGTGTGTTGTAGTATATGGCAACGTAAAGCAGGAAGGCGAATGAAAGTAAGCCGTGGGTATTCGGTGCACGAGGTTTCGGAGGTAGTTCGGTCGGTCGGTCGGGCACGCGATACCGGTGATCGGTGACGGAGGAGGAATGGAGGGTTGAGTTGGTCTCGTGCCTGAACCGGCTCGGTTTCGAGGCGCAACGCTGCGACGGAGGATGGACTGGGGGCACCGCTGTGAGTGCTCCGAGGGTGGGCGGGCACGCGGGTTGGAAAGGCGGGCAGTTCGTCATTGCTCTTTCCCCATGTATCAGGTGGGGGCGATTGCGGACCCTGATAAGATAAGGCCGTTTGAGGCTCCTGAAGGTACGACGGGCGCAGCTAACGTGCCTTAGGTAATTCATGTTACTGGGCCAACGTGTTTGCGACTTCATGTCTTCAACACCCACATTGAGATATCGCAGCTACGTCTTTGTCGGGTAGCGGCTAGCGATATTCCATGGTCTTCAGTGATGAGTAATCCCATGACATCTGTATGAATCAACATGATGAGCCGTTCTAGTCTAGTCGCAGACCTGATAACAGGCGTTGCATCACTGAGCATATCTAGACAAGGACGGCTACAAGTGATGTCAGTCACTAGCCACATCCATGTATCCATAAATGATATGTATACTATCAAGTTCAACTACCGAATATTGTCATCTTTGAAATCAATAAAAGAGTTTATTTGCCATTCTGCTACAGGACGAGCTACATCTCCCGTGTACATGTTGAGATAAAATCCTGATCCTGGCGACGTTCCTGATGATGACTTCCTGTCGAAGAACGAGGAAACAAGTAAGATAATATGGTGTTCCGGTAACGAGATGGACAGTTTCGGAGTGGTGCAGGTGGTGAAGGTGAAATTGTGATGAAATTTCATGGAAGTCGAAGGTGGGTGAGAATGCCTTCTTCCCCGGATGTTGATGACCTCTCACGAGTAGATACTCGATTACATGGCTCAGCATGTGCCCGGGTTTCACTATGATTTTGGAAAAATCTCATGATTGTAGTATTACTGACCCTTTTCGGGACAGTCTCGAGACATCGCGAACGCCAGAGTTTCACGAAGCAATCATCACGACACACAAGACTGGGCTTTCAACGCTTCATATTCCTGCATTCGCTCCACACAACTATGATACTAGCTGTAGTACTGGTAGAGATGTACATGGCCACCAGCAGTGTCAAGCCAGAACCATCCTTCACAGATGGGGATTCCAAAAGTCCACCACCATATCCTCCAATAGCTCAGGTCCCAATGCCGCCACCAACTCCGCAATGCCAGCCTTGAGGCACCCGCTAACTCCAATATCCTGACGTTCCCACGCGACCAGATCGCCGGTCTCGAAAAGAAGTCCAGAGCCGTCTATACGCAGCTTTATATGGTCCATCTCCTCGAGTGAGCGGATCTCGTCAAGTGACATGATGCCTGGCATACCCGTGTTGAACAAGAAACTATCATCATCATCGTCATTGTCGTCCTTAGAGTCTTCTGTCGACTCTTCTTGGCCAGCCGTAGGTTGATCTGAGGTATTCTTGTCTCCTTCGACAGCCGGTTCATCATCTTTCTCCTTCGATAAGCTCAGGTACGGCTTATTGTCCAAGAGGTCCGTAACTCTCTTGTCCATGAGATCCCAAGCCAGCGTCTCGGGGTCCAGTATATACTGGGGCGTGTAGTCCATTTTGTACCGCATTTTGGGACAACTATGGATATAGAAACCGGGATACCAGTAGCGATAGCCATGTTCCCGCGCTAGGGCAATCTCGCGAATGGCACCCAGTTTTCCCGGTGCAAATTTGTGAATGGACTCGTGATAAAGGAAGTATACGGCGCTAACGCAATGGGGAAGCAGGTCCAGTACGCCGATGGCTACCAGTTTACCATCCAAACGGTAGCACTGATGGAATGAGCCCAGCTTTTGCTCCTTGCCATCGGCCGTCGTGATTGTCTTGCGCTGGACCGGAGACTCGCACAGAAAGCGTTGGAAGCCGCGGCGGGTTATGTCGGTCGGCTCCTCCCCGTGGACGACTCGCTGGTAGTTCTCATACACCTGGTACTTCTCCTCGGTGAAGACGTCGTCTTCTAGGGTAACGGTAAAGACATGGGCGGGCTCAGGAGGCAGCTGCAGTGAGTCGTATTCCGCCTCGTGGACCCTCTCGGTCAAGTCGAACTCAGAGTCCCGTTTCTTGGCCTGCTCGCGTGACCGAGGGTGGAGACGAGCTGCCTCCTTGATGTAGGCATCGCCCGTTAGATACTTGTTGAACCGATTGATGGTTTGCCGTTGATCTCGGGTGGGCTTGAACTGAGTGGAGTCTAAGCGGAGGGTGTAGTGGACGCAGCACGCGTGGAGTTGGTCCGGCCGGTAGAGGGTCGTCCCGGAGCGCCTCCAGTAGTGATCCAGCAGGGTCTGATAGTATTCAGGAGTAAGAGATGTGGACTTGGCATAGTAAGAGAAGCCTGTCGAGCAGAGGCTCAAGTTAGTGACGGATTAGATCAGGGACTCCCACAGTAGCCGACTGCAAGTCACTATTCCGCAAGCCCATGTGCGGCTTATACGAGACGATATGGAAAACGAGGGATGGCATTCACGTTTTGACTGACTCTTGCCTTGGCGGCCACAATAACCACAGCGCGATGAATTAGAGTATCCTAAGTATGTATTAGCCAGCCATATGGTGTAAAGTATTAAGTAGTAGCTAGCTAGGCGTAACTCCCAGGCCTCTAGTCATGAAGTCGTCTCCGGTATGTGAGTATCAAACAATGGGAACAACTCTCGTAGGCCTTTGAAGGCCGGGAGCACAGAGCAGGGGGGAAATGGGACAGAAGCAACAGCCAATCGCGTGCCTTCGGGTTTAATGTACGTATGATGAGGGTACGTGCCAAATTTTGGAGGAAAGTCGGCTGGTAAGCGTGGGATTACGCATCCATGGCGTGCAGACAACCCCCAACTTGATCCGAATTTGAAGGATTGAAGTCAGAGGTTTGTGTGACTGGGAATGGGATACACTGACATCGATCGACGCAGATGCACGAGGAAAAAGGCAACTAAGCCACTTCCAGAGCAACCAAGGGTGCTACCCCATAAAATGCCACGAGCCAACGGCGGCTGAGAGAAGCTGCACGGGGGCAGATGGTTGGAGGAGAGAATAGGACGAACGACTCACCGATTGGAGTTATATAGGACAAGGCATCGCCAGGGGTCTGCATGCTTGTGTCTTCCATGGCTGTCTGGTCTGCTGCGACTTGCTCGCTCTACTAACGCGCCAGGGAAGCAGCCAGCTCGACTAGTGCTAGGCGAGCACGAAACGTTGGCTGATATTCGAAGTGATCGCTTCCGAGGCTGCTTGACGTCTAAACGCCGGGCGGAGAGGAGGGGTACGCTATGTATCCGGTGACTGTGATAAGGTGAGAGTCGAGGGGTGAACAGCTGCCTTTCTATCCCCTCCTCGGCGGATGGCGCTGTTCGGCTTGGGATTCGACTTGTTGCCGTGTAGTCAAGTCGGAAGTGCACTTGTTGGTGGAACTATCACACCCCCTGTGGCATTGGAGTGGAAAGCGTGGGCTGGCGGGGTTGCGAAGCTTGAGACGGAGTGAGGGGTTAGTCGCCAGACACGACCTAACGGCCTTTTCCTTTCTTGAGTTGCAGCGCTGTAACTGCCAGCTGGTGGGCCGTGACGTCTGCTGTCTAGCGCTTGGTGCAGTGCGGCCTGACAGCCTAGAAGATGGAGGAATATGAAGTAAATGCGACGCGAGTGAGGCTCTCCCGTTGGGACTGCGAGATGCCTCCTTGACATGGGCCGGTATGTATTTGTAGTCTGCAGTGGCCAGTCAATATCCAGCACTTGACCTCGAATAAGCCCTGAAGAAGACGTATGACGACGTTGCGTTTGTCTGCCTGCTGGCACGCTTGCCTCACCTTACCGCCCCATTAATTGCGCCTGCTGTTCCCAGTCGGTTTGTCCCTTGTCTGCCAACGTAGATACTCTGCTCTTTGACTCGAACCAACTCGTCGACGCCCGTGTATGGAAGCTGAAGTGGAGGCGTTGACCTGGACGCGCCGGCTCAATTTAGCTATGCGCTGCTCTCTGTTTGCTGCGTGTCTTTGCTGGTTAGTCACCCGACGACGACGAAGGCACGGGTATGCAGGAGGTCAGAGTCTGGAGCATGGGTAATGCAAACAGGCAGCGTTACCCTACCTCACGGCAGATGACTACACCACTAGGTCTGCAATCTCGTTGGCCCAAGAGAATGTCGCATACAACGTGCCAGGATGAGGCGGCGGCGGCTCTGTCGGATCGGAGAATGACGCGCGAAAGGAACCTGGATAAGAAGATGATATGCGATAGCTTGAGTGCGAGGTGCGGCTTCGAGGTTTCAAGCTGGAAATCCTCCTGATGGAAGCTGTCGAGTAAGCGTGCGAGCTGTAGCATCAGGAGGCAAGGCCAGCCGACACGAGCCCTAAGGTAAGGAGGTAGCAACGCGGCATCGAGATACGATCGGTAGTGAATGCAGGTGAGCTTTGGGGTGTTGTATTTCGTCGCATTGCTTGGGGTTGTATTCCGACCTCCCTCCTAGAACTCAATGGAAGAGCGGAAGCTGCGTTCCAGTGCACGCACCCGCCAGGTTGAACGACGTATCGGCTGAGGATTCTGGCCCTCGAGGTATAGATGCTTGGCCTCTTGTCGAGGACGTTACGGATCGTCATGGTCAGCATAGGAGTAACTCATCAAGAAGGTCCTTCCTTGGCTGATCAACTCGCACACGGTGGCATTGGGCGAAAGTTGCACCCCCACATCAGAATCCTATCCTGGACAAGAAAGCGTGGCTTGCTTGGTGAATTATTCGTAACTTGAGTGGCCAGCATGCTTCCAATTCCGATGCAGTGTGGGATACATCCCGTCAAACGTCTGAAAGACAACCAGTTGCGATGGGGGTGTGTGGCTGCACCCCTCCCCTGGACTGGTGGTTGAACTGTTTCGCTGGAGAGCCGAAGATGAAGGAGTTCGGGTTCATTTCAAACGGACATTGGCGCAGTAACGACGCACTTGCGCGTTGTACCAGAGTACCTATCCTACATTTCCAGTCTCGCTGTTATACAGTAACTGCCATCTGTCCGTAAGGTACTTAGTGCCTACTTTTGAGACAATCGACAACGAAATCCTCAATGGGTTGTAGAAGTTTCCTTGAGCATTGATGTTGTGGTAGACACTGGCAGAGCACATCAGAGCTTGCAAGAGCCAATCAGAACTTTCCGCGATGAGTTCACTCTTGAAGCGAGTTGACACCAGGAATGTACAACAATCCCCTGGGCTCTAAGTAAGCTGTCATAAAAGACCTCCAACTCTAGGCGTGATAACGTCGGAGAGAAAGGGCTTGGGCAGCAGCAAAGTAGATAGTTGGTCAGAGTGTGTGAGCTGATAACTCTTCGCTGAAGGCCACCTCGCAGGCTCGGTGTCATTCTAGCCGACGCCTGACGACAGTGCCTGGCTAATATTGAGAATCAAAAGTCAGCATGCCAATGTCGCCAGCGTTGAGCTACCATCCTGCAGCCGAGCAGCTTGCGGATGAGTCGGTCACCGTTGAAGATTTGGCATTGCCTTCCAGGTTGTGCCCTCTAGCGGGCTCGACACAATCCTCAGTCGGGGGGTCCCTTGTTAACCCCAGAAACAAGTCAACCGACCTCTGTCGCCAGTTGTTCGCACATCAAAGGAGGCGCTTGAGTTGACCAGAGCAGCTGTTCGGTTCATTGTGCCCCTCTGTTGTCCAGGGAGACTTTGTTCAGCAAAGCATCTCACTGGTCTTGCCGAGTCAGAGGAACACATTCTTGCGTATAGCGTACGCAAAGCTCATGGCGAATCGAATAGGCCTTGCAAGTTTCTAAACAGCGTCTCCTGATTCCTAGACCACGAGGACATCGGCGCCTGCTGGCCTAAACAACGCTCTTGCACTTTCTTATTTTAGTCGGAGCGACACGGCGTGGCTTGCATTGGACACCTGTGCCAGCGAGATGCTTGTTCGTCGCATCACTTGGCCCGGGGGCCAAGGCAACGACAGATTGTGGGAGCACTGGAGAACTCGTGCTGCTGTCCGACTGGTTGGCCAGTGGTTCCCGGCTCTGCTTGCTCAATCGAGAGAAGAGAAGGAACGGAGACGGATCGTTGTGCTCGTGCCAAGCGGCATTGAAGGTGGTCTAAATATCGGTAGCATGGTCGATTAGTTGATTTCAAGGCTAGGTAACCTTATGGTGCTCTTTGCAAGCCGCAACCCTTGGAAACGCCGAGCAAACCTTCATACGTAGTAGAGACTTTCCAAGTTCACACACAAGCGGTTCGGATAAGGCGTAGTATCAAGGAGCACCTTTCATGGCCATCCCAAGTCTTCAGACCTGACGATACGAGTGGACTTTGTAAAGGCCGATGCTAACAACCTGAGTCGCAGGCCCAAAAGGTACTCTGTACTTTGGTAAGAAACTGAGGAGGTTGCGGTAGCAAACGGTGTGGGAAGCACGGTACTCCGTAGTGCTAGGTACGTCGATACGGTGGACAAAAGTGAGAGGGAACGTCCAGGTCGCTGGAGCTGGACTGGATGGGCCCAGTCTCTCCAGTCCCATCACATCCATTACTGGCTGCAGCACCCCACCCCTCTAACGCATTTTTGGGATCATGGCCTGCCGCAAGTGCAGTGGATGCCGAGCCTGCAGGGCATGCGGCACATTTGGCACCCAATGCTTGTGCTCGAGGGTTCGAGTGCGCCGGCGGCGATGTCGACAAACAGTGGGTATGTACGTGTGTACCCCATAGGCCCGAGAAATCTCGAGATGAATTGGAAGTACTTGTGCGGATACCAGCCCAGGCGTAGCAAGCCAAGCCTGGTAACTTTCGGACTGACTGGAAGCGGCCGATAGAGAGAAAGCGCTGGAACACTGGGTCTGGACTGCTGGGCGTGGATGGCGAGACTGGGTGAGTGACTGGTAAACGGGGGACCTGGGTCGATCCATCAACTTGCTCAAGAAAGATTAGCGGCATTGTCGTTGAATTGTCAGACGGCAAGTCATGTACCTACGTACCCGACCAGCAGACGTCCAGATGTACCACCTCGTATGGTTCTTTTCCCACAGCACTCACGAGTACCTTTCAAGTTGCCTGAGTGAATCCAAAAGGGGGGCATGTTGTCTGGACAATATGCGTCAAGGTTGCGAGTTTTTCTTACCTTGTTTCTAGAACCACCCAAAGATTGAAGAAGGTAAACGGGAAACGGGGTTACAGAGAAAGAGGGAAAAGGAGAAAGAAAACGGAAGAGGAAACACAGAGTGAAAGAGAGAGGAAGGTACGGGATAATACTGTGCCTGAGGTGCGCTCTCCTGGTCCTTCCCTTCCCAGAATGTTCAGGTTCAGGTTGAGCTTCCCTGTGCATGCGGTCTGCGGTATGCGGACCTGCCCTGGCTGAATCCCAGAAACCCAGAGACCAACGGGGAGCTTTCCCCATGCATGTCACTTCTCACCCCCATCTCCTGCCTGTCCTTGCCACACCTCACCCTGTTGATTTTTTTATTTATTTTTATTTCTCAGTCTTTTGATCGGCTTTTTTTTACGCTCAGTTCACGCCTCTGCTTCTGCTGCCCACCTTGGCTGCTCTGCTCATCCTTCCCACACGCCGCAGCCACACCACACTTTCTTTCCACTCTCACATACACACACACACATACGCTCACACACACCAACCTACCCTATCCGTCCACAGCCTGGCATCATACCCTGACCTCCCATCTACCTTCACTTTTTTTTTTTCTTTCTTTCTCTGACCAGCGTAGCCCGCTAGCTAGGTAGCTGGACCACCTTAGTAGTCCCTCCCCCTGCCCGGTACCGTGGGCTGTTGGAGGCACAAGCTCTGCCTTCAAAGGGCTAAGTATATAAATCAACTTTAATTTCCCCTGGAGCCCGTTCCCGCCCATCTTTGCTCTTATGGCACGAGACATGTCACTCTCTGGCCTGCACCAGAGCTTCCAGCTACTATTACTACTGCCGCCGCCTTAGCAAACTACGCCCATCCTGGCCCTTCTTGGTCTTGACTTCTTTCACTTTCCACGTTGAACACCTTCGCTCCTTGTGCCCGTTCCGTTGCGGTCAGCTCCTAAGCCAAAATATACAATCCCCATCTTTTACCCTCTCACTAGGGTCTTTCGTCACTCGGTGGTGCGTGCCTCAGTCATATCTGACGCCGCGTCCTTCCGCCTCATCCTCCTTCCCGTCTCCTCTCTGGTCTACAACAAGCGATCTTTGTCACCCAAAATCCTCAAACCCCGAACCAGCCAGACGAAGAGCGTTCCTGTTGTTCTGCCGTATCTCCATCGCCTGGCCGACGCCTGTCTGCCTTACCCCGACTTCGCTCTCTGTAAGCCATTGAGTGACTCGGTACGGTCAAGGTTTGCCCTTTGGCCGGAAACGTGCGACTGCTGGCCCGACACAGGCTGGTCCCACTCGTTTCTCCATTGTGGTGGTGAATCCATCCGAGCGTTCCCTCTACTGGTCTTTCTTTCACTCTTCTCGCTCTCTGCTGCTGCCGCACCTACGATCGCACTGCCTTGGGTCTGCCCTGGTCAGATCTCTTAGAGAAGTTTGGTAGCCGCTGCTGCTCCTCAGATCCGAGCCTCGTCCGAAGCTACAACACGCGCCAGCAATCTGCGATTCCCTCGTCAGGACCCCCCCTCTGTCGTGTGATTCAGCATCGCACACTCTCTCACTATCAACCGCTCATACCACTTTGAAAAGCGCGATCATGTCGTTGAAAAACTTCTGAACCCGCATCGAACCCCGACACCCACCGCCGCCCGGACAGCTTTTGGGCTTGCAAATCATCTTGCGAGGGGAAAAAGTTGCCGGACCTACCGCCACCGCATATTAGAGCAGGCCCCCACCATAACCGACCCCAAACACATTCCACAACAAACCCCGCGACAGACAAGCTCTCCGAGATGGCTTCCTCTCACAAGGAGCGGACGATGGAGTCACGCACGGGAAGAAGCAAGCAGCGTAAGTGCGCAAACGGGGCAGAGGCAACACCTCTCCCATCCTGAGCCTCTTTCCCCGACCCTGGTGCGCCTGCTCGCTGCGCGGGACCCACTAACACCTTGGTCATCGCAGGTTACAACTCCAAAGGCGAGCGCTTGGTTGCTGGTGTTGTCCCCCTAACCAAGGACAAGCGCTACGTCCTCCTCATCCAGTCCACCCGCCGGAAGGGCTGGGTACTACCCAAGGGCGGCTGGGAGACGGACGAGGAGTGCACCGAAGCGGCGGCGCGTGAAGCCTGGGAAGAAGCAGGCATCACGATCGAGATCGACTATGATTTGGGAGATATTGTCGAGACGAGAGCACCGAAACACTCTAGCAAAGATTCAGCCAAGGCTCTATACAGGTTCTACGAGGCTACCGTCACAGCGCAAGAGGATGCCTGGCCCGAAAGCCACAAGAGGGAGCGCCAGTGGATGACATATGCTCAGGCCAAAGATGCGTTGGCAGCTCGACCTGAGCTACTCGAGGCATTGACAAGGTGCACTATGAAAAAGTCATGATACGCACCCGGCGCATCGACGCCGTGGTCCCTTGGCTTTAGCTCTTGGCTCCAAGCTCAAACCGGCATCTTCACGGTGTGATATGCTACCAAGGTCACCGCTGTCGTCAAACAAAGATGCGCCCCTGAGGTGATCTATGGATCTCGACAAACTTTCAAGTGTCAAAGGACCCTTGACTCTCGACAGAGGAGTTGTTGGCCCTGAAGAGCACACCTAAATCGTCGGCTCTATTCGGTCTACAGACGAAACCTCTTTCTTACTAACCCGCCGAGGAAAGGGAAAAAAGAAAAGAAAAAAATAATTGCATTATGACATGGGCGTTGATGGTTTGCTTGCTATAGATGACGAAAATCAAAAGGGGCGGCCCAGAACTGGCATGGGAAGCATCAAAGTGCAAAACTGCAATTGAGATATGGCGAAGCGGGAGGTATTTTATGGCAGTCATGGTCACTTATGACCAAAGTCAGTGCTCTGTGGGACTGTCGGGGCCACTTCGCGAGACCAAATGGTTCTTTGATTATAGATAGACCAACGCAATAGTCCGCAGAGAGCAGTATCGTGAGAAAGAAACAACACGAAGCTAGAAGTAAGAAAGCTGCAGCCCTCCCGGGGTTCGTGTGACCCAGACTTGCCCAAAGACTTGCCCTGAGACCTTTTGTCTCCTGTCACTTGCGCGACACAAAGCCTTTCTTGCCAACAACGCATACCTGCCTGCCAAACCCGTCGGCGCAGACACTGGAAGTCAACCTAAGAGCATACAGCCGGACTGGCTGCCACCTGCTTCCCCCCCTCCACAGCACCACCTCCCGTCAGGGACTACGACTGCCCCGCATGCATCTGAGATCATCAGAAATTTTGACAGCAGGGATTGACTCATGCCCCGCCTTTCACGTGCCCTAGCCGCCGACCTCCAACCAGCAAACGATCCGTGCCTGCGGTTTCTGCCGGGGCGTCTAGCCCCATTCCCGCTTCAATGTTCGATGTACCTCTTCGGATGACGCAAAAACAGGGCTTCCGATTCCGCATCTCAGCTAAGGTTGGGTTTACCTTTGAGAACACCGCCACACCAAACCCGTACCAGGGATAGACCCCACGATGATGATGGCTTGATCGATCACACCCAGCGTTTCTGAACCAAAAGAGCTGACCGAAGCACATTTGTCCATACAAACAAGCGCGAGGCAAGCTACAAACGATAATTCGAAATCCCTTCCTGATAATGTCCTTCCGCGACACGGTTTAATCTACCTACTCGCTTTGCTGCATCGCATTCGCCTCACACCCTCTTTTTGCGCCCAAATCGATGGACTGGGACAGGCTCGAATGCAATAACTACCACATACCAATGCCAACAAGATAACAATGGAAAACCTCAACATCTCCGATGCCCCTCCCCAGGGGGGCCAGCCCGTTCTCGGCGGCCGCGCGCCTCCACCTCAACAGACCCCTCAGCTCCCGCCTCAGATGTTCACCACTGCGGCGCAGCTGCTGGACATGACTGACAGTATGGGATATACCACGGCAGCCTCGGCCGCATGAGTGCTGCGGTACTCTTCGCGAGACAGCAAACGCTAACCCTCCGTCAGAGAAGCTTATGGTTGCACTCCGCGACGGGCGCAAACTGATTGGCGTCCTCCGTAGCTGGGATCAATTCGGTATGTAAACGGCAAACACCAAAACCTCATCCAACTGTACATTCAAGAGGCTGACGATGGGCTTCTTCTCCTTGCCTATTATCAGCCAACCTCGTTCTCCAAGACACCGTCGAGCGCGTCTACGCCCACCCGGACCCGGAAGCCAATCCGCCCCGCGAAGGGGGCCTCTTTGCGGATATCAAGCGCGGCATCTTCCTCGTGCGCGGCGAGAACGTGCTCCTCCTGGGCGAGATCGACCTCGACAAGGACGACGACCCACCCGTGGGCTACGAGCCGGGCGACCTCAAGCTCGTCCAGGGCCTGGCAAACGAGCGGAAGGAGAAGGAGAAGGCGCGCGACAAGGGGCGGATCAAGAAGCTTAGCACGCTGGGCTTCGAGGGCGAGAACATGGGCGAGATCTTGCTCTGATCCACCTTGACACATGTTCTTACATCCCTTCATGATGAGATTTTTGCGCGGGAAACCCTGACCACCAGGACAACAAAGTCAGCTTATAGGCTTCTTTATTCATCACCCATATGACTCACGAATGCACGCCGAATGAGAATAGGTTTGGGTTCGGGTTTGGGTTTGAGGTGGGAAAAGGAGGTCAAACCCCGGAGGCCCTGATGTGGTCTCTGTGGCTGCCGAGTGGTACATCGCACCGGCTGTTCACTTTATCCTTCCGACGCCGTAGTGGAAGGCTTGTAGGATGCTTGAGCAGAATATTGTGAAATGCTCATCATCCAGGGCCCGGTTAGAACGACCGACGCCAGCAGAAGATAAAATTTGAAGCGTTTTATGAAATTCCTGGCAAACACTTGGAGTTGTGCGACTTGTTCTACTTGTTTCATGTCTCTAGCTTTCCATCATCTCGCGCCTGCACGGATGGGTATTGAATATATCGAAGTTGAAAGGCAAGCCTATATTTCTACATGTTGCCCCCTAGCTCACCGGTTCAGCTCTTGTTTACAACCCAGGAACGAAGCCCTCGACTACGACATCCCACTCACTGGGGAAGTGAGGTCCTTCCTCGCCATCCCAGCCACCGGCCATCATAGCCACGGCGAGCAGCAAGCTACTCGAGCTCGGGAAGTACGGCGTCGGCACCCTCGTTCCGCCGACGGGATACCCCGCTTCATCAAAATGGAACGTCGAGTGGAGGAGATATTCGACCGCGCGCTCCGCGTCGCCCAGGCGGAGGCTGTTCATCGCGAGCATGGGGAAGTCCCAGCCAAAGGACTCGTCGAGGTCCCACAGCGCCCATATCCGGGCGGCGGTCTCCTCGAGCACGGTACGGTTCAGCGGCGGGCCCGAGGCCGGCGGCGGGAGGAGACCAAATATGCCGGCCATGGCCGGGTGGTCTTGCACCGTCGTGTTGGCCCACATGTTGGGGATGCCCTCGTAGACGGGGTACGTGCCGTCGATGATGGGTAAGGGCGCGAGATTATCTCTGACGGTGGTCCAGGGTTCCGGTACAGGGAAATTTTGACGGGATTTCCACGAGATTGCGACGTCAAGACCGAAGCGCCAGTACGCGAGCTCAAAGGTCGGGTTGACGGTGGCGTTGGGGTTCGTGTTCTCCGAGACGGGGTACATGGGCGGACCGAGGTCGTAGACGTCCGTCGTCTCGTTGCGGAAGGCGAACGAGGCCATAAAGTCCGCCGTCGCGGTGAGGACGGCGTCCCAGTCGGCGAGGGTTTGCGGGTTCGGCGCGTGGCGGTAGGCGAGCTCGGCAAAGTACATTGGGTGCGGCTGCTGCCAGATGAGGAGGGTGTTGATCTCGCCGGGAGCGTCGATGGTGGAGGGGTCCGTCATCTTGCCCCAGCGGGCGCCGGCGTAGTCTTGCGTTGAGGCGCGGGCGAGGGAGGAGGGGAGGAGGTGGGTGTAGGTCTGTGGGAGGGAGCGGGCGAGGAGGGCGTGGTTGTTCCAGCGGGCGAATTGGAGGGTGTGCCAGAGGATCATTTCCATCTTGGAGGTGTGTGTGTGAGCTGGGGGGTCATATATCAAAGAGTTTGGAGAGTACATCTTACGTGGAACTTGCCAAACCATCCATTGTTCACAAGACCGGATTCTGCGTCCCTGTCAGTACTTTCCTCGGGCGAGACATGGCAATAGGGGGTTGGATGTCGACTCGCCTTGGGGAGGGTAGTCTGACGCCGAGTTCACTGCCACGAGGTACTGAGATTGGATTATTCTGCGCTGAAGCTCAGTCGCGTTGGCATCCACGGTCCCTGTCAGGTCTACAAAGGCCCCGTTGTTCCAATACGATGGCCACCATTCCCTCGAAGCCGCTACGACACCGTCAAACTCGGGTGCGGACTCGGGTGCAGAAGGCGCAAAGTTGGCCGTGAAACGCAGTGTATCTGTGCCACTGCTCGAAAGGACATATCGATGGCTTCCGTCAGTGGGTGTCCTGATAGCACCGCTACCACCGGCGGCATCCCACTCGAGTGACAGGTCGTACTGCGTCGTGGTCAAGTCGTGATGGATCCTGGCCTTGTTGGTCCCTCCTCCGTCAGGGAACGACAGAGACGTCTTGTGTAAGTCCGTCTGGTTGAAGACACCTACGAACGGCGCGCCGAACTTATCGTTTGTCGGATAGGGAAAGTTGAAGAAGATGGAGAGGGCGCCGGTGGAGAGGAGGCCCGATTCGACAGACACGGCGACGCTGTCAAAGGCTGGGTCGGCCCAAGTTTCGACTTTGACGGTATGGTTTTTATATGTGAAGCTGGAGTGGATGACGCCCGTCCACATATCTAGGGTTTGGTTCTTGTTGCTGAGCATGTCCTCCGTGACCTTCGTGTTGCCGCCGTCAGAAAAGGAGAAGCCTATGATGCCTAGGTTTATGCGGTGTGGGTTCTCGCGGAGCCAGTCTGCGATGTCGTTGTTTGAGGGGTTGGCCATGTTGTATTGGACGAGTCGGCCGTGTGTCCACCACTCTGTGCCGTGGTAGTCTGTCGTAAACACAGTCAATACGCGTTTCTTACTCATCTGCTTCCCATTGCCTCTCGAACACGCAAACTAACCTTCGATTTGAGTCTGACCGGGCGTGGTGGGCAAACTGAAGTTGTGCCATCCCCACGTTGACATCGTCGCAAAGGGGCTGAAGGTCTGGAGACCTGTGATGTCGGCACCGAAGGCGAAGTTGCCGTTGCCTACTTGTAGCGGCGTCTCAGGGGAGCTGGCATTGCGGCGGGGGTTGAAGGCGTGGACAACCTTCTGCCTGTCAATTTTGGCATCAATGAGGCTGCAGAGCAGCGGGAGAACATGTAAAACACGCATGACTGGTTGCCTCTCTTCAATTACGAAGTCTTAGGATGGCATCGAGGAAGCAGGACCAATGTTTAAGTATACATAACCCCGGATTGCGGGTTACGCGGGGAAGCTGGGCTGCTCTTATTTCACCCAAGAGATCTGCGGACCGTTCATGACGACGCTCGAGGCCGGCTCCTCCCCCCTCGTGGTCATGTGTGAAGTTTGTGTCCATGGATTTTTGTCCGTAAACTACTCATCTTTCGGTGTGGTTTGTACCGAAAGCACCAATACCATGCTATGGATAGGCCCTGGGGAACGATGAGGGGAAAGAGATGAACTACGAATGCGGGGATGACATGGTCTCCACTTTGGAATTGAGGCTATTCAAAACCCAGGCCGGCAGAAGTCTTCGTGGAAGATTGAGTTTGTCTGCGGAGAAATCGACAGGGATGCCTACATTTGAGCGACACGACTGAATCGAAGTCAAGATTCAGAGACGCTCGGAAGCTGGAAGTTGGAGTAGCATGGCCCCGAGGACATTTAGCAGCAATCCGCAAATGCAAAATGCCGTAGATTTGGGTCTCGGCTCCGGGAATTAGGAGGCCCGCCCAATGTCATCCGGCTCTCCGCCCCTGGGAGCCGGAACCCGCCCGGGCGCTTGGAACCACTTCAGCCACAATTAGCAGGGAGCGACTGTGGCTCGTGTACCCACCAGCCGGGCTCCTGCAGCCCAGCAACCGCACCGATTGGGCAAGCGCATAAACACCATTCATCGCTTCAACGTAGTAGGGGGGACCCTTTCAAAGGCACCCACGCACCTTACCTCATGTCACCCAAAACAGCCAACAGCGCGCATCGTGGATCCAACAACATCTTGATTTAACATTTCACCTCCAGACATTTTCTCGCCCGGTCGCGCAAACTGGATACGAGCATCAAGACGACATCTTTGGACGTCATATGACTATCTGGTATGTCACAATATCAATGACATCTCTCAGTGACTTTCCTTGGATTTCAATTGTTCCATTACCCCGCTAACCACTGGAATGAGCAGCCTTCGACGACAACATTGAACATCGAACCCCCTTTCGCGCGCATTTCAATAATAGTCGCCGCCCATCATGGACAGGGTCGCGGGCCTCACAGTGTCAGTACCACACCCAACACCGCCCCTATGATGTCCCTTTTGCAATACATCAGTGTAAGGACGGGCTTGCTGGCTGGAATACCACCGCTACCGCCCCCGGTACCGCCAGCTGTGCCTGATCCTCCACCACGAAGCTACGGAGTTGGTCTCGTCAATCGAGACGTGACTGTCATCCAGATTCCCGAACCTCAGATCCCTGAACCAGTGTTGACAGCTGCTGACGACGACTACGGGGACGACAGTAACCAGAAGGCGGCTAGGAACCAATTTCGGTCGCGCACTGTCAAGGGAGCCAACAACGGCGTTGCACTACGACAGTATGCCGAGGCCACGCTCGGAGGTGGCAGCTTGCGCAAGGTTGTGAAGTTGCCTGAAGGCGAAGACGAGAACGAGTGGCTGGCAGTCAATAGTGAGTATTACCCGGGGGAATTGGGAGATGGAGCAAAGAAAACAGCACGACTGACACGCCTCAAATGCAGTGGTCGACTTTTACAACCAGATCAACCTCCTCTACGGCGCTATTACCGAATTCTGCTCGCCTCAGTCATGTCCCGAGATGAAGGCAACCGATGAGTTCGAGTACTTGTGGCAGGACAGCGAGAACTACAAGAGGCCGACTAAGATGGCCGCGCCGGACTACATTGAGCACTTGATGGCTTGGGTGCAGCGTCACATTGATGACGAGCAGATCCTGCCGAGCAGAATTGGTGAGATTTGCCTTGTCCCGCTCAATTGGAGATGGTTATCTAATATGGATTGCCAGGTGTTGCCTTCCCCAAATCATTTCCTTCCACCGTACGACAAATCTTCAAGCGCATGTATCGCGTTTATGCCCACGTCTACTGCCACCACTACGCGGTCATCAGGGAGCTCGGGTTGGAGCCCCACCTCAACACGAGTTTCAAGCAGTACGTTCTATTCGTTGACGAGCACAAGTTGGCTAGTGGCAAGGACTTTTACGGTCCTCTGAACGACCTCGCGGAGAAGATGATTGAGAGCGACTGAGCCAGGCCAGACGAGCCTTTCGAGAGTATGAATGCATGCATTGTCTAGGCGTTGGGGGAAACACGGATGACACGCCGGTTGGCAAGGTAATAAGGAAGGTCTGATGATTGGCGCGTTGGGCTTTGACACTGCTGAGCCTGTGGACATGAGGCACGGAAGCGGTTATTGTGATATCACTGTAGACTACAAACTGGGCAACGGGCAGTAGGGCTTTGGGTTGAGAATTCGAGCATTGAGAATGACCAACATGTTGTGTACTCTCAAGTACCTTGGGTAGTTTGCATGTGTTCTATCAATTGTCAGACCCAAAGTGACTTCATCCCATTGATTGCACCAGAACATGCTTCGAAGAGTGGAGCTTGGGCCCAGGCGCCTTCCTGTGCAGCAGCAACAACGAACGCCTCCGATTTCCACCGACCCGAGCCCTCAGACCGCTTACCTAAGTTGATGCCTTACCATTCAACCAGCACCCAGCAGCAGCGTCCCAAGGCATCAACATCCCAAATTGCCGAAGTTCAAACCTCAACCTCGAAAACCGACGCAAGCTACCACCACTGCGTCTCGTTCGAATCCAGCCATCCCTCCCTCCCGCCCGTCTCCCATCTTCAATTGAACTCCACCACCCACCACAACCGGAACCTCTCTTTCGCCCGACATGTTCTCGAGACAGGCTGTTCGCACCCTACGAGCGGCGGCTCCCGCTTCGCGCCTCGTCGCCCGCGCCCCGGCCGTCCGCACCTACGCCGCCGCCGCGGCGACCGAGGCCGTCAAGCCCCCCGTCGCCGTCTTTGGCCTCGACGGCACCTACGCCACTGCCCTGGTACGCATCTACTCTCCTCGTTAGACCGGATCTCTCTTGGACGAACGGTTATTCAATTGGTTTAATTGGTTGGGGGAGGATGTTTATTGAGAGGATTGATGGGGAGTGAGGGAGCTTTGCCGGAGGAATTGCAGGAAAAACACAACCGGAAGGAAACCACTCAAAGATCTCAAACAGATGGCTAACTCTTTGCGTCTCTTTCCCCCGATCACAGTACACCGCCGCCTCCAAGACCTCCTCGCTGGACCCCACGGCCAAGGCTCTGGCCACCCTCGACGCCATCTTCGCCAAGGACCAGAAGCTGGCCACCGTCCTCGCCGCGCCCACCCTGACCGCCGAGGACAAGGCCGCCATCGTCGCTGAGCTCACCAAGCAGGCCGGCGCCGGCTCCCAGGAGACTGTCAAGAACTTCCTCGCCGCCCTCGCCGAGAACAACCGCCTCGGCCTCCTCCCCGGCATCACCCAGAAGTTCGCCGAGATCATGAGCGCCGCCCGCGGCGAGGTTGAGCTCACTGTCACCAGCGCCACTGTAGGTTTCCTTCTTACTTGAGATTTGATTCAGGGGGGCATGTGCAATTCGTCATTGAGAGATTGAAGACGGACTCGAAACACATAGACAGGGGTGGGATCCTGAAAGTTGCAACCTTCAACGAGGGAATTTCGCACATGCTTTCAGGGACGTCATTCAGAACAGGCCACTAACACCCATTCCCAGCAACTCGATAACAAGACCCTCAACCGCCTCGAGAGCTCCATCGCCAAGTCCTCCTACGTCGGCCAGGGCAAGAAGCTCAAGGTCACCAACAACGTACGTCTTGACATCCCACCACCCATCTCCGAGCCGTTTCCCCCGAGATCACCTCGGTTCGGGACACTGGCATCAGAGATGTGGTTTCCCGAACGGAAGAAACTGTCTCTTTTTGACTGACACTCCCTTCTTCTTCTCTAGGTCAACCCCGATATCGTCGGAGGCCTCATTGTCGAGATTGGCGACCGGACCATCGACCTCAGCGTCTCTGGCAAGATTGCCAAGCTTAACAAGCTTCTCACTGACACTTTGTAAAAAAAACCACACCAAAACCTTCATCATACTAGCATGAAGAAATCCTAATCCTCCTTCTCACACCCAAACCGAACCTCCCTTATTTTCTCTTTGTGTGTGTGTCTCTTGTAAACTTGACTTGGGGGGGCATAGTGGGAAGGGGGATGAGGATGGAGAAGATGGTTGTCTGGCTCTCTCACGTGTAATGACCAGGAACGGGTGAAGACACCCCCATTCTTGTCTTTGCAGCACAGGGCTGAGAAGGATCGATGTTGGCCACTTTTCCCCCTCCCCGGGCGAGAGGACATTGAGGGCCTGAATGAGACGAAAGCTGTGCATAGTTCTGTCTACAATAGAAGCATTCACGGAACCCCCTTTTTTCTTACAACGGACATAATGGTCTTTATGACTGTTATTTCTCCTCTGAAACTGGAACAGCGGCAATAATGAGTCGCTATGATGTATGTTACCGATTCTCGACGCAACGTTCGCCCTCGCTTCTAGTGGGTGATGAGTGACGGTGGGACCGGAGGCTTTTTCCTGACTTGAAGGGATCAATCTTTATAGCATCCAGGCTTTCAAATGTAAGATCTCTCGGTGCAATTGAACAGACGTACATTCTGAAACACCTGCTTTCATGACTTCCTTTACCGGGAGAAAGCTCACTCGTCGGACACCACTCGTGACTGTATGGGGAAACCTTGAAATAGGTTAGCCTGGCCGGGCACGTCAAAGTCCTTGGCTATGCCGTGTGTCGACTGTGTCTTGCCGTCGAGGCCGTACGACCTTGACATTCCTCTGCAACGTATACCGGCCCAACAAGCCGCAGTCTTCGTTCTATCTACACTGGAGCTTGGTCTGGAAATAGCTGACATCTTGCTTGGTTGGGATAAAGTTATGCCTGTCTTAAGCCCGCGTATTGCGAACGTTGTGGGCGGAATGGTCTTCACTATAGGCGTCTCGGGCCGAACGAGCACCACGAACTTGGTTGAAACCCAATCTACGTATATTAATCCTGGGAACCTTTACCTATGCAGTCTAACAGTCCTGTATATGGCTCTATGTGCATTGATGGCATTTTTGGTTTGCCATCAGGCGCACTACGCAAGGAAACTCAATGGATGCACTCGTTCGCTTCTTTTAACCGCCCAGATTCAGATACACTTGCACCAGCCGGCTCCTCAGCCACTTCGCGTCGTAATCACTGGAGAGAAGCTCTAGACGCCAGCCTCATATTCGTTGTCGGTTCCACCCGGGTGCTCTTTGTCCTCCTTGAACCTCTCCAGCTGATCCGAAATGTAGCGATGCATGTGTGCGTCGGCTTCCGACTTCTCCCTCATCCTCTGTCGGAGCTTCTCTGGATCATCTAACGTAGCCGAGTTGCTCAGTGAGTCGTCGCCATTAGTCTCGTCAAAGTCGCTCCTCGCACCGATGGATCTCGCCGTTGATGATCTACGCATCCGTGGCTTGCCACCAGGTCCAGGGGTCATTGAGCCACGGCGGTCAGTGCCGCGGGCAAAGATGTCATCAAAGTAATGAGACATTCCCGCGGAGGGGGTGCGGGGAGTGTGAGGCAGACGGCAGTTAATACTGGCAAGCCTTGTTAGCAATCATGTTCACAAATGGCGGATTGGGAACCATCTTACCCAGTATCGTGGATCATGCGAGCCATTAAACCGGTCCAGCCGCACTGGTGGGTAGCGCCGAGCCCACGGCCACTGTCGCCGTCGAAGAATTCGTAGAACCAGAGGTAATCCTTCCAGTAGGGATCAAAGTCGAGCAGGTCGTTTCCGGAGTTGATGCTACGCCGACCCTCATCGTTGCGTGTCATCAGGTGCTGCAGACGATGCTGAATCTCCTCGGAGACGTGGCCCAAATGCATGTAGTCGCCACTTCCTGTGGGACACTCGACCTGGAACTCATGTCCGTAGAACAAGAAGAATCTCTGCAAAGACTCCACTAGAAGGAAGTTGACACACAACCAAATGGGACCTCTCCAATTGCTATTGCCGCCAAACAGACCGCTGTCAGAATCGCCAGGAACGTAGCCAACAGAGAAGGTCTGGCCATTAACCTCCATGGAGAACGGGTTCTCCTTGTGGTACTTTGACAAGGACCGGATTCCATGCTCGCTGAAGAACTCATTCTCGTCAAGCATGCGGTAAAGGATCTTCTCCAGCCTGTCCTTGCTGACGATGGACAAGAGGATTCTGTTGCCCTTTCCACGCTTGGCAATACTAGCCATGTTGCGCTCGGCCAAATCGCAGCGGTTCTCCATGAACCAATCAACCCTCTTCTTGAAAGAGGGCAGCTTGTTGATGAGTTCGGGCTCGAGAGTGAGGGTTGCGTAAAGGGGAATCAACCCGACGAGAGAACGGACTGGAAGCTGCTGGATCCAGGGGCCACCCCATGAGATAGCATCATAGTAGAAGCCATCCTCGTCGTTCCAGAGTGACTTTTCGTCCTTCTGGCCAGTTCTGAAGGTCATCGCATCACTGATGAAGATGAAGTGCTCGAAAAATTTGGAAGCAATATCCTCGTATGTGCGTCGGTGCTTTGCGAGCTCAAGAGCAATGTTGAGCATGCTGAGACAGTAGAAGGCCATCCAGCCTGTGCTGTCAGCCTGCTCCAAAGAGCCGCCAGTGGGGAGGGGCTCAGAGCGGTTGAAAAGACCAATGTTGTCGAGACCCAGGAAGCCGCCCTCGAAAACGTTCTTGCCATCGGCGTCCTTTCGGTTAACCCACCATGTGAAGTTCAACAGCAGCTTTTGGAAGACTCTCTCGAGGAAATCCAAATCCTGTCGTCCGTAGAGCTTGCGCTCAATTTTGAAAACTCGGAACGTGGCCCAAGCATGAACGGGGGGGTTTACGTCGCCAAAGTTCCACTCGTATCTATACGGCTTTAGCACCAATCTATTTCGGTGGATTGTAAGTAACTTACGCTGGCAGCTGGCCGTTGGGATGGCAGTACCACTCTCTGGTGAAGAGATCAAGCTGCTTCTTGGCAAAGTCTGGGTCCATCATTGCCAATGTGATACAATGGAAAGCACTGTCCCACGCTGCAAAGAATGGATATTCCCAAGAGTCAGGCATAGACAGAATGTCGTCGCAGTGCATGTGTTTCCACTGAGAATTACGAATGTCTTTTCTGCTGGGCGGCGGAGGGGGTTGTGTCGGGTCACCGTTCGCCCACTGGTCCCAAATAAAGAGGTAATGCTGCTTCGTCCACATCATTCCGGAGAAGGCTTGACGCTGAATGTTGCGCAAATCGTCTGCCATGGGGAGAGGGCTGAGACGGTAGTAGAAGTCGTCGGCCTCGGCAATTCTGAGATCGACCAGGTCGTCAAAGTCACCTTCGTCGAAGTAGGTTTGGTTCTTCTTGGAAAAGCGGAAACGAACGACGGCGCACTCGCCGGGAGGAACACCACCATCCTCGTTGAAGCTGAACCAGGCGGCGCACTTGGTGCCCTTCTGTGCTGGGTTGACGGCCCCCTTTTCCTTCTCGCAAATGTGACGATGGAAGGCATCTTTGACATACGGAGTCTTGTTGTCCTGCTCGTACAACAGCTCATAGTTGGTGTCGTTGTCGGTAAACAACATCTGGGGGATTACGTCCTCGCCGCTGGTACCGACACCGGGGGAGGGCGACATTAGGAAGTAACGGTCCCCGAGCTTGTGATGCTTGGATTTGGCCAGACCCTCGCCGACGTTCTCAATGGACGGCTTCTTGTCCTCAGGCTCCCGGCCCCAGGCCCAGGTGTTGCGGAACCACATTTGCGGCACAATGTGAAGTGGTGCCGGATCGGGACCTCTGTTCCATGCGGTAACACGGAACAAGATCTCTTCAGGGTCGTCCGTCTCCTTTGCCGTTTCGATAAAAATATCCCAGTACCTATCTTCGTCGAATATGCCTGTGTCAACGATCTGGTACTCCTTATCTTCCTTGCCTCTGCGCGCATTTTCTTCCAATAGGTCCTTGTAGGGAAACTTCTTCTGCGGGTACTTGTAGAGGAACTTCATGTAGGAATGCTGCGAGCGGTTTGTCAATATGAGCAGTTGGGAACTGCCTTTCTCAAACTCACTGTCTACAGAGTATGTTAGCTACCGAACTACAAATACACAGGCATTCTCGAGCTACTTACAGGGGTGTTGTCAACGTGGAAGTGAGCTTCCTTGACGCTCTCGCCATGGTTACCCTGGGGGTTTGAGAGACCGAACAATCTCTCCTTGAGGAAATCACTGTCGAATTATCAGCCATTGGTACGAAGCACAAGTAACCCGACGAGCATTCACTGACTCTTCCTCGTTCCAGAAAGAAAATCCAATATTTTGGAAGCCATGGGTGTCAGAAACACCGGCAATTCCATCCTCACCCCATCTGTAGGCTCGGGATCGTGCGTCGTCGTGGGTAAAGTCTGGGGCACATTGTCAGCGGGCTGCAACTGGAGCTCGTGGGGAATGGCGGGGGTTTCCTCACGACTCCACGCGTCTCCGTCGGGACTGTAGTCCTCTCGCACTACGACACAGCTTCGATTAGATCATGTTTATTTCGCTGACGGGGTGGTTTGCTAGCAACGGCAGCAGTTGCAGCAGCAATGGCAGTAGCTGGTGCTGAATCTGGAACTAGAGCTTGAGCAGCCACTCACCAGTGGCCCATTGACGTTCGGCAACGTAAGGGCCCCATTTCTTCCAGTACTTCTCGCGCCTGCGGTCTTCCTTGAGGCGCTTCTCCTCCTCGGTGAGATACTCGTGACCGTCAAAGACAACCATGGTGGGCGGATGGACACCTCGTAGTGTTGGAGAGACAGAGCACGCCCTTTACGACAGCGGAGGCAGCGTCGTTGAGGGTTGAGGGATTTCCAGGCCGTTTGGATTTGGGAGCGAGTTGTGGGCTTGTAGCGAGAAAAGAGAGAAAGGGTGTAGGTTCGGCGGGACGAAGTGCAGGATTAGGACGGAGGTGACCTTTAGTAAGAGCCAAAGACCCCAGCCAGCAATGCTACCGAGAACAGCACGGGCAGAGCACGTCACGTATCACGATAACCTCAGCGACAGGCGGTCAGTTTCGTTCACACCTGGTTGTCGAGCTAGCTCAACAAGGGCAGGAAGGTCGAGACTCTGGAGGATGCAGAATGCAAGATTGCGTAGAGGAGGTAAGGTAGGTAGTAGCGTAGGTGCGTCTTAGTTGGAGGGAAGACTCGAAAGAGAGGAAGAAAAATAAATTAGAAATGCGGCTACTAGTATGTATGTGCCTCACTGCCCTGGGTGATGGATGTACCAGACAGGGAACCGACGTGTTGGGAAAGCCGCGGGCAATGGCGGGAGGTCTGGTCCGAAAAGATTGAGATAGCGCCTCAGCATCTTCAGGTACCAAGGTGGGAAAGCAGCCAACCAAGGGGCGCGATAACAAAACTACCTTAAGCCCGTCCGACGACACCTTAATGAGTCGAGCAAGGTAAGGTAGGCACTTGGTAGCCAAAGTGCAGTGCGGAGTGTTAGCGGAGGTAACAGCGAGCAAGCAGCTGCGACACGAGTAAGCAGAACTATGGAGGTCTGGAGAGTACTCCGTACCATCAGGTAGTTCACAGCCCGCGGCAGTAACAGCCGCGAGCGACCAAGTAGCTGCAGCACACCGGGGGGAGGGGGGCAGGCATCCAAGGTTGAGGGGGCGACGGCCGCGGGGCATTCGAGCCATGCCATTGTGTTTGCCCATCTGGAATGACCGCCATACGATTACGGTGTACCTCGCACTTAGATAGAATTTTGTGCCATTTTGCCTGTGGCTTCTGCCAACCTTGAATGCCTGCGTTCCCCATTGCCCCCCCCCCCTTCGGCTCCGCACTCCGCAAGGCATAGAGGAGTAGGTAGCTGAGCAGCAGCACAACCTTGGACAACGCTTGCCTGTCATGCCAATTGCTCTCGGGGATTTGCAATTGACATCTGATGCAGCTACAGCTGACCCCCTTCTCGTGAGTCTCTTCTCCCAAAGTTCCCCCTTCTCTCTCTCTCCTCGCTCCAACCAAAATGGAACCATACAATTGCTCCTGGACACCGATATTACAGCGGCTGGCTGCTGCTGCTGCCCCTTGTTGCCCCTCTCTTTGAAACGCTAAAATCAGAGCTTTCAGAGGCATGACGTCAACTGGCTCTAGCGCACCTCCATCCAACCTAGCGGGGCAGCTCTTCGCCGGCCACATCTCACTGCATTGGGCCGTCGCTGCCACCCCCGGGGCCCCGACATGGCCTGGACCGTCGCCGACTGACAAGGGCACTTGGGAATATGTGAATCGATCGTCGATGAGGTACTGTTTTGGTCTTGGTTGCCGCCGCCGTACAAGCCCAGACACACTTTCGACGCCCCCCCGTCCGACGAGAGAAACGTGGTTTACTGGTCGTGGTGGTGTTCATGGTGAGCCTCAATGACTTACTTCCTTTCATTCTTGAGCCCTAACAGCTAGCGTTGCCGTCCGTCCTTGGCTTAATCTGCAAAATCCCAGAGAAGAATTGTCACCTCCACCGTCATAACACTGCGGGAGAAAATTAGTCCCGTCATTGTGCTGTACTGGCACGATTCCATTATCAAACTCGACAGACGGGACCAGGGTCGACAGTGTAATTCGAGGCCATCATCGACCTCGATATCAATTGCTGAACAGGATATCTATAACGTGAAATTCGAGCCAAATCGCCTAGAAACAGTCCCACTTCGCTGCGTGAACCCGACACGTTGATATGTACGCATGCATGCGCCATCACGTCTCGCGCGAGCTAATGACCAGCTTGCCCGCAGACGTTGCGCCTTCGTCCTTCTATGCTCTCGTCGTCGTTGGGCAAAAGAGTCTTTCCGTCGAGACACTTCGCCCATTTGCCAGATTCTATTTGGCGAACCATGGGAACTTCTTCTTGTTGTACTCGGCACCGCCGCCCGCCGTGCTTTCCAGCTGTACACTCCGTTGATATATTTCCTGTGATGACACGTTAGTCATGCTGTACTATTCATCATCGCCACCACCTCACTTACTTCTTCGTCTGTTGGCATCCTGCAGTCCAAAATCAGCTCTCTAGCTGCCTCGTGCTTCGAGAGGTTCGGGTATGCAGTTCCTTGACTCTTCATGAGCGGCAGCAGTACTTCCCCAAGTACCTCGAATTTCTTCCAATTAACTCTATCGCCTTCAGGTCCCACAAATGTCTTGCTTCCTTCCTCGGCCGAGACCAGGTCTCTCCGGTGCAGTGGAATGTATGGTATCCGCGGCAACGGGGAATTCTCCCATGCCAGGCGATACGCAAAGTGACTCTTTTGTGTGCCCATGAGAATGCCCAATTTTGCAAACGACTTTTGCGCTTCAGGCGGTACTAGTGCCCATGTCTGCGCCAGCCGATGGACCGCCGTGCCGTTGATCCCTGCGAGCACCGCCGCCAAACCGTTGTAGTTGTTGAGTCGCCGCAGCTTTTGTGCAATGTTCATAAACTTCTCCAACATCTGGGACCGATGCTTTGCCTTGTCTCGTAATAATATCAGATTGGCAACCCACTTCGCCACGTGGTTGAAGTGGTTAATCATCCGATTCACGTTCTTGAGACTCTTGCATTTGGATCGTTGCTCCAGGGAGAGACTCACATGCCGCACAAAGTCTCTGATGCGGATAGAAGAGAACATAACCCAGTCGATGCGTGTCATCTCATCGGCGATGTCGTCGTCCGTGATGTCCATGAAAATGTGGTAACGGAACTTGTTCATCGGTAGCACATCCGTGGGCTCCATGTTCGCCGCCTCTCTTTCGTATTCGTCGTACGAGTGAAACGAAACATGCGTACCCACGCTACTAGTCCTGTCCACTTGGGAAAAGTCGGAGCTGCCGGAAGGTCTCTCATCTGTAGTCCTGTCGTCGTCGATGCTCAGGGTGATCATACCGTTGGACATGTCTGATGTAGAGCGCGTCTTCTCCCTCGACAACAGTTTGCTGCCTTCTTCGTCTGCAACCTCGTCTGACTTTGCCCACCCGGTGTTGTCATCCTCCACCACACTAAACTCGAGATGTCGCCGAATTTGCTGCGCAGCGATGGAAAAGATCGGCTCGGTGGAGAGATGCTTGATGAACTCTTCTAGGTTTCGCCTCGTGCCTGACCGCGCAAAATCGCCAGGGTACAGCGATACCCATTTTGCGACAACTTCAATGATTCTGAGTTGTGTTGCGGTCTTGGAAAGATAATGTGCTGATTTGTCGTCTCTGACGCGGTCAAGTCGCGTGAGAATTGCTGAAAAGAGTTCGCCAGGTGCGGCAAACTTTCGGTAGAGGCACAGAAAAACGTCCGAAAAGTTGTTGTCTGCTTTGGTCATCCGGGGAGCAATGAGCCGGTCGACAAGTTCTTCAAAGGCCACCCCTGTGGCCTTGGTCGGCTTCTCGAGGAAGCTCTCATCACTCCGTTGTAGAATGGGAACCTCCTCCGAGTACCTGAATGATTCGGCGTCTGATTCCTCCATATCTAGAAACGAATCCGTTGGCCCGCGGTCGAGACGTATCCCAGGTGTCCGTAGCTGACTCGAGACAGTTTGTTGAGACTCCTCCTCAATGGTATCTGATGGGCCGAACGAGCCCGAACTTGAAGGCGCACCACCAAAGTCGGCTATTCGAGGACTCCGTGGAGGATGTGGGCCACGTAAGTGATCGGGGATGGGAGGGGGAACACCTCGAAGAAGCGACAAATCAGAGCTCGCTCGGCTATGTTTACTCTGCTGACTTAGCGGGCGTCCGTTGGAGCTGTCGTGGGCCTCGAGGTTGGCCGCCGACGCTGCACGGCGGCGGGGCATGCCCGATTCTAATTGTGATTCTGGTACTTCATCAGCATTGCATTGGCTAATTATGCATCCAATGACGGGTTCAAGTTACCCTTGCGGTAAGCGATCGAGGCTTTCAAAGTTGTGTTTAAACACGCTCTGGCCCGTTCTGGACTACTTGTTGATAGATTGAAAACCCCAACGCATGACTTGAAATACTCGTGGCTGGCGACTCGCTGCGAATCAACCTGCCGTTCGCTCTCGGGATGATCGCATTTATTGGCGACGAGGACGGCCGGCAGACCCGACTTTGTTAAAGCAGCTAGCGCGTGTCAGCAAGACGCGCCGCGTCTAGACGAATCAAACGGCGCAAAGTTAGGCTCACCAATCGTTTGAGGCAATTCCTTCATGCTCTCCTTATTCATGACATCGTAGATAATGAGGGCGCCATCGACCCGCGGGACGATGTGGCCGTTGATCTGTTTCGGCCACTGGATGGGCTGTAGCGGATTGAGCTCAAAGTACTCGAGGTCTAGCTCGATCAGCGTGACGCCGTAGGTGACATTGTCAACGACCATGCGGACGCTGGATGCATTGGTAATGGGCGGTCGCGATAGGCCCAGCACGCGCTGGACGAAGGACGACTTGCCAACGCCCGAGGCGCCAATGACTGCGATATTGAGGCTCTCCATGATGGCGGAGGTTGGTGGTTGCTATGATCGTCAGCCCCTTTTTTCCACTCCCGTCTCATCAGCTACCCCGCAGTCTGTGTCTAGTGGGGCATTATTACCCAGTACAAGGAATGTCCTATTATCAACGACTCTCTTCTTGGGGGCGGCCAGCGCTCGTTGGGCGTGTCGTCATCGCGGAACTCGAAAGCGTCGAAATCGAATTCTTCCTCCTCGTCTTCGTCTTCCTGGCTATCGCCCGCGTTTTCGTTTTCGTTATTGTCTCCTTCGTCTTCGGCGTCGGCGTCGGCGTCGTCAAATGAAGTTGCAGTCCAACGGGGGTCGAGTGCAAGAGCCCCTTCAATGTTGTTATCGTCAAATCGCAGGAAGAACGGGTCGTCGACGATGGAGATGAAGGAGTCCCGATAGTTGGCAGGTTGTTCGGAGGCAGAGGCAGAAGGCCGTATTGGCTCGATCGAAGACTCTCGGTGGACGGCGTAGTGAGGTGTATGTCTCTTCGGAGCGGCGGGGGCGGATCGGTGAGCGGCGTCGCGGTCGGCTCTTCGGGAGGAGGAGGAGGAGAAGGAGGAGACAGCGGCGTTGGCAGTATAACGGTCGGCGTGGTAGTATTTCGGAGGTATGTGGGAGCCTTCTGAACTCCTGTGAGCCTTTCGAGCTCCCATAGGATCGGACGCCATGGCCACGACCGGGGGAGGGCAGAGGCTATTCGGGGGAAGCAAACATACAATGTGCAAAGAAGAGGTTGGAAAGATCACGACCGAACAAGAACAGAGCGGAACTGGCAGGGCCTTGGGTGAAAACCAAACTTTTGGGACAGTGGATGCACTGACTAAAAGTCTGGATTTCAGAGCCTCAAGGAAGGCATGGCAAACCCACCAGGGACCGTTCTTCTTAGTGTGGTCTGCGGCCTGCCTCGTGTGTACCTTGCCTTCTCGTCGGGGGCCCTTGGTAATGGTTGCTGGGCCGGTGAGAAACCTTGACCAAAGATTGGGCAAGCAAGGTAAGGTAGGTACGGATGGGTAGGCCAGGTAGGTACAGTGTATGGTACGTACGAACGGGACTGCGGCTCGTCAGATCAGGTACACGGAGGATCCGTCAGAGGTACTGGGCGACTGGGTGCGTGTGAATAGCGCGAACGCAGTACTTCGTACGGATAGGATGGGACAGGAACAGGAACAGGAACAGGATAGAGCTTCGTGGTGCGGCAGACCAGGGGTTCGAAAAAGGGGCCTGGTTTATTTTTTTTCTCGCTAGGAGCTCCACCGGTGCGCAGATGTCGGGCTTGTGAGAAGTGACGGGCGTGGATTGGGACCTTGGAAGGGCAGCGTACGTACGGATACTTCGCAAGCGTTCGTCGACGATGCTAGACACACAGCAAATGAGGTCAGTCACGGATCCAGGCCACGGGCTCCGGCTCCTTCCAAGCTTCAGAAAGGAAATTCAGGAAGGGGGGCAATTGACGCGGCGCATGTGGTGCAGGGCCGAGCTTGGTGCGATTGCGATTGAGATTGGGATTCTGCCAACCTGGCTGGTTGATGATGGGGGGGGGAGAGGGTTTGTCCCCTAGCGTTGACTAGGGGGCTCAAGATCGAACCAAACCAGGACGACACCAACAACAATGGCACCTTTCGGTTTGTACCAGTGGCACAGCATGCGCTGGTCCTGTTGCTTCTGGAAGGGGACCGGGGGCCTGGGGGTTGGTAGGTTTGCTTCCTACGTACCTTTGGTAGGTTCTTGGAGTTGTGAATGGTTGAACCCTAGGCTTGCGCTGGTTTGGGGCCGGACTTGACCAAGTAAGATGAGGGAATGGATAGGAGTGGTGGTCGTGGTGGAGGGGAAAGAACCGTCCAGTGCCCACGGGCAGGTCCCGTCAGGAGAGAGTGAGACGAAGTGAGAGACTAACGGGAGAGCGGGAAGGGGCCGCGACGATCAGGACCGCTGACCGAGAGACGAGCCGTTGATGAGGGGTACGCAGTATCCGTAGGTAATAGCGTAATACGGAGCAAGAGAGGTGAGCTTGATTAAGGTATCCGCAGTCCGTACATTGGCTGCCGACCCTTACCGGACCTCAAAAGACGAAAGGCGCGGGTACGCTCGCTGGTTTATCAGCAAGTTGGAGTAGTCAGGAAATAGGTGTGCAGAGGTAAATAAGCGTATCCGTCCCTCTGGTGGGAAATGCAGCTGATGCGAATGGATACTCTCACCCGGTCAGAACAGAAACGGCAGCACGGGATGGGACTGGACGTGGACGTGGACGTGGAACTGAAAGTGGAAGTGGAAGTGGAAGTGGACGGGAGCAACCAGGAAAGCGGAGAAACCTAAGGGAACAAGGGATGTTCCACTGCGCCCTGTGCAGCTGTGCTCTTTCCACCTACGCAGTAGGTATTCTGCGAGCAGGTACCTGAGTACTTCCATTTCTGGATGAGGAAGCAACACTGTGAAGTCAGGAAGCTCGGGCCCCCAGCACCGCACTGAGTGGACCCAAAAGGCCCATTTGGTCCGGGGCCCATCCATCCAATGACAAGACCCGTAAGCATTGGTAGCACTGGATCCCTTCGACGTCCACGGAACGCTTGAACTCTCCATCTGCCGAATGATTGGTCACCGTTGCTGAATTCATCCTGCCTCTCCATTCAAGATATCTCGAGACCCTCAGTGGCTCCCATTTCAAGGTGGAAAGTGCAGGGAGACAGGTACTACCTTTCTCAGTGGATGCGTTGCGAGCCCGTACGGATACTCAAACGGATGAGGTACTCACACGGCCGGCCCTTGCTGCTCCACTGGACCTCTGCTTCCTGAGCTAGGTAGGTGCCCAAGTACCTTGGACGGCTTCGATGCGTCAAAGGTACCTACCCACGCTACCTATATGGAGTACTGCTTTGCTTTCATAGCTGAGGTACGGATAGCTGCTGCTTCTTACCTGACTATCATTGCTTCTTTCCCTTGTACTGATAATTAAGCAGCCCACCTAAAAATCAAGTCAAATCAAACCTCGTGAACCATGTTATCCGGGGTTGACTCCGGCTCGCTGCTCAGGCTCCAGCTTCCTCATTGCGACCAACACCACCAACTGGCGGTCTGCAAACTTTACCAGCTCAGGACTTGAACCCCAGACGAACATCCCTACGTACACAGAGACTTGCTATTGCACTTCTTCCCACTGTCCTCACGAGGTATGCTGCGCTTGTTCGGGCAATCAACCTTTTTCAGCAGCAAACTCACTTAGGCCGAAACCCAGTAACAATTCACCGATGACGTACGAATGCCTAGCTCGCATCAAGCTCGCCATGGATCACTCCTGCAGGGCCAAACTCATGTTCCAACAAGCTTCTGTCAAGAACAATGCTACTGGCGCGCGTACAGATACCATTCATGTCACAAGATGAAGCAGTCCAACTGGTGCCATGATCCTCTGCCGCCCAAGTCATCGCAATTTCGCATCAACACGTGGTCCCCAGGCCAATCAAGCTCCCTAGCTTAGCTTCAAAACGTTCAACAGGGTTGCTACTGCCACCCAAAAGTCATGCTCTCGAAACGCACCGTTGTTGACTCTTTCTTCTCATACTAGCAATCGCATTTCCCTATGTTTGGAGCGAAACCCCCCCCCCCCCCCAAAACAAATCACTCCGGGCATTGGTCTCGAAATAAGCGGCATTCAAAAGTGTTTTCACTAGGAACATGATCCTGGCATTGGCCCTGAGGCTTTCCAGTAGCTCGGGACCCGGAAGGGTGCCGGTCAGCTTTGGTCGGCACTGGCACGCAGATCTAGCCTCGATATTCCACCAACCTGGGTTATCATACAAGATGCGCCGTCTACAGGAATTCCATCCGGTATCTTGCCCACTTCACGGCGGAGACAAACGATATGCATCGTGTATTTCTGGACGGTTACGGCATTCTCATTCGCAGCGTCCGAACTCCCTAGGCATCCGACAACGCACCGGCCTCAACTCGGACTATTGGGCCCTGGTTCGAATAAACTTCTGTCAAAAATTGGGCACGGTTCATTGAGAAATTGCCTGGTCATCTCTCATCCCAAGCCCTTCTCTACCTGAGGAAACAATGAAGAGGTGGCACCGATATCTTCAGCTCCAATGAAAACCCCCTTCGGGTACACCACACCGCACTACTTGACCCTTTCCTCCGTTTCACGATGGAAACAACTCATCGTCCGACTTTCTGACACGAAGGATCAGCAAGCGGCGCCGACACGGATCGCAGTGGAAATAACATCGTCGACTAAACTGTGGCCGAGTTCTTGGCATCTCTCCACTAGAGGACCCTTGTCTTGGGCCACGTTCCTGCGCTTTGGCTATGCATATCCGTATTTGACCTTCGTTATTCGGACAAGTGCCTCCATCAAACTATAGTTCATTGCTAGCGACCAGATCCGGAATCATTCAACATCACCTGATGACGATAACCCGGCATTCGCTTTCCTTCACGATCTCGTCAGCAACCCGACTTCAAGTCAGTGCAATACGATGGCGCTCGCGGTAGCCGGCCGTTTTTCTTTTCTTTTTTGCTTTTCCAGGTCTGCAGCGGGAGAACAGCATGGCCGATAAGCGGGCCGATTGTGGCATTGGCCTTCTCAATAGACTGAAAATGCCAGCCACGGCTTGGCGACGGCGTCGTCCAGCGAACAGTACCCGCTTCAATTGGTTTTACGGGCTGCTGCTATTCCGAAACCATCGTGTATGTGCTGGTATGACATGCTCTCGGTCAATATTCTCTGTGAGGGCCGGCAATCTGCGAAAAAGTTACATATCAGGTTGGAGGACTCAAGCTTTTACTCTTGGTGGTAAGAGTACCTATGCTCAGGTCGCAAGTCACACGTCTGGCCCGGCTCGGCTCCGAATTGGAGTTACCAATGTCGAAATAGCCAGCTCCGGATCATCAGCCTTCATTCACAAACGTGCAGCTGTAGCGTCGCAGAATGACTTGTGTGCCTCCAACAGGTTAACAACTACGGATACTTTTGATGGAGGGTAGCTTGTGGGGCTCGTGCGCGGCAGTTCAGGGTGCCGCCAGCAACACACTCGAGGGATGCGTGGCTGCATCGCCAAGCTGCATGGTATGGCAAGACAACCCTTCGTAAAACCCAGCGTAGGGTTACATGGAAGGCGATACGAGGACAAGACATGCAGACATGCAGCAAGCTGCACAAGTGAACAACAACATCATCACCACTGCGGCACCTTTCTCTCGTGATACCTCACCGAGTCTTATAAGCCGTGTTTTGCATAAAGACCTCGCTGCGCTGGGAGCCGCGCCTCTCTGCGATATACGGATTGCGGTGAGAATGGTGAAGCCAAAGGATGGAGTGAGAAAAGCAACGAGGCTATCTTGGCGCACGATTCAGTTTGTCTAGATGGCAAGCAAAATTTCTCTCTAAGGCAAGGCAGGCAGTGCTACCGTCAACCCAGACAATTGTGCTCTCTTGGTCAGAATCAAAGTCCAGAGCCTAGGGTCTAGGGGTGGGACGCCGCGGTTCTATTCCCTGGGTGCGCCCATTGAGGAGATCGCGCCATGGCCAAATCCAGCGTGTGTTGCAGGAGCGTTGGAAGATAAGACGACGCTTGGCGGACCATTTGCTGATCATGCCCGATAGAATTGATTCTGCCATTAGTTGGATTTGACAACCTCCCTGGAGAATCGAGTCTTCCGGTTTCGTCTGCATCTGCAGCGTTTGTTCATTAACCGCCTGGATATCACTCACTGCCGAGAGCCGCCGATCTTCCTTCTTCTTTGTCTCTGATTATTCCTTTTCCATTACTTTTTCTCCGTCTACTTACTTGCTTACTAGGCATGATTTGATGGTGGTTCCAAGACCCAGGCGAGCCCACGAGCCAACCTCACCATGCTCGATGGCTGGGATATCTTGAGGCTTCAGATGGCGCGGTCGAACTTCTCGCCTGTCGGTCTATCCGTACCCAGCGTGCCAGCCGTCGTCTGGGGTTGGAAAGCTGGGGGAGACTGGGGGACGCGAGACTGGGGGGGAGACGGTGACCCGAAGGAACGTGGCATCACCTCCACACCCTCCCGGAGTCGATACCAACAACCTCAACCCACGGCTCAGAAGACAGAAACCACGCCGTCCTACTCGGTTGTGCGGCGCACATGGAGCCACCGTGCATATCGAGCTTGTCATGGAACTAGTCCCATCCCCCCTTTATCCCCTTCCTCTCCCGCAGCAGACTTGTTTCTAGCCTCCAGTCCTGACACTTGCAAGAAGCGCAACACAGGCTGCTCTACGGTCACTAATGCCCGCTTACACCCTTCGATACACATCAGAAGCATGTTCAGATCACATTGCACAAGGCAGGTTGGCTATTGCCCTACCCTCCGACCCTGCTCTCATACAGAGGACGGATGGATAAGGGTTGTCGAAGTTTCAGAACAGACAGCGCCACCGATGTCCGAAGAAGTGGTCGAGGTCCTTGAGAAGTGAGGAGAAGGGAGAAGGAAGCCGGCTCCGTGTGGTGTCGGTGAAGCGTGCGAACGCCCGGAGACAGTCCCAAAGCGGCATCCGATCACTGGTCCAGTGTAACTCGGATGACCAACAAGGCGTCTAACATGTCGAGCCATACCGCGTTGGTCCGGTCGGTTCATCCAAAGGGTAGGCTCAAGCACCACGGCCATGCTACCTTATTTTATTTTTTTTCTCCCCTCCAATCCCCCTGTCACCTTCTTTTTGGTAGTATGGTTTTTCTTTGCAGGTCACGATCTTGGTCGAATAAGGAATGGTTCGGGTTCGTTGGTAGTGGTGGTGGTCTCCCGGCACCCCAGTTCATGCGCCCTTACTCGCCCACAGGCTGAGGCCGAGATTTAAGGAAATCACATCGGACTAGTACGGAGAAGTCGGCTACCTATTCGCACAGCAGTTGGTCGTCACGCTGAACTTGTTCATATGGACATACGCAGGGTTGATTGGTGCCGCCGAGAGAAGAAAAAGGGACAGGGAAGGGGAAGGAAAGGAAAGAAAAGAGAGGTCTGAAGGTGGTATGCAGGTTTGATAGCTTGTCCCATGCGCCGCGTGCCGACTGGCACAGAGGAAGGTGGGCAACCGTCAGAGAACTAACTGCCCAGGGCCCCCAAGTCCACATCCTCGCTGCGCAAGGCAAGGTACAAGTCCGTCAGTCAGGTAAGGTAAGGTTACTAAGGATAGTAAGGCGAGGTGGGCAGGCTAAATGTCCATATCCCCGTCCCACAGCTCAGTGAGGTAAGGCGAGGGATCTTTTGAAGCCTGGTACCTGAAGCCAAACAAGCGGCGCGATGCTTGAATGCGTGATAGAGGCAGTTGCATTTCCCAACCCCCACCTGCTTTAACTGCAATACCAAAATGGCTCCAGACCAGAAAATGCAAACTAAACGTCTCCAAGCATCAAGCCGTTAACTCGTGCTGCGCATGCTTGCTGTATGGACTAGGAATTTATGGTATCCCCTGAGTCTCCGAGTACTTACCTGCCTTTGGTCTAAATGGATGCAAATGGTCTCCAATCCAACCCCCATCCATTCATTCCCATCCACACCGGACCAGAACCAGAACCAGTCCTTCAAGCCATCAAATACCATCAGAGGTGTCTAAAAATGCGACCTATGGAACACTCGTGTCCTCCAAGACATCCGTGAACCCCCCTTGTGGTTTTTAATTCTGCACCTTCCCACACCCCCTCGCAAGCCTTCTCTTTCTCTCTCTTCTCGCTACTACGTATTTCTCCCTCTCAGTCACTTTCTTGACTCTTCAGCCCTCTCAAGTCTCTCAATCCTGTCTCTCATCTCTTTCCTCGGTCTTTCGCTAGATCGCCCTCACATTTCTCACACACGCACACCACATAAAGTCAAGTGTGTTGTCTCTCCAATCCTTCCTGCGCCAGCCACTACCACGACCACAAAAATCCACCCCTCTGTCGTCCGAGTTCAGCCAGACCGGGCTCCCGTCCCATTCTCTGTCTCGCCGTCACCACACGCGCATACGGAGAGGAAGAAGAGAGAGAGGGAAATAGTACGCTTGGTGGCAGGTCTGAAGTTTGTCCCCGTGAGGTACATATTGTCTGGGACCCTACGAGACTAACGACGCACACCACCACCAACATCTCTCCTCCATCTTTTCCGCCTCTTGCTGTCTCTTGTCTCTCTGTTACTGTTACTTGTCTCTGTTTAATCGACCTCTGCGTACCTCACCTCTCTCTCACTCACACCCACGCCTCGCCCAACCTAATTCACCACCTCCAACCGCACTCCGGCACGCACACAGGCACGCACCAATAGCCCAAAACGCAGGTCCAACGCCTTGGACGTTCCCAACAGCCGACAGGACGACAGGACCCTGGACGCGAAGGAAGAGCTCTCCGACCCACTTCACCTGCCTTGGTCCAGACAGTGGTGCATTCGCTCGCTTCAACCTTGAATGAGCCCGCGTGCTGCTGCTTGCTTGCCCGGTTCCCGCGTCCCGGTCGTATGACATATACATAAACCAGACCCCCCGAGACCGCTGTTTGATCCAAAGCGCATTCGAATTTCCGCCGTAGACCCTCCTCATCTTTCTCTCTCGCAGAGTCGCATTCGACCGACGGTCACGTCCAAGGAAAGCCTTTTACTTTTTTTGTGGCAGCGGATGTTACCTACATGAATACCCCTGCCAGGAAACAAACAACCTTAACTACCCGACTCGACTTGCTCTGACGATCAACCCACCCCCGCGTTCCCAGTCCACCCAGTCACCAGGGCATCTCTATCCAAGTATAAGGCGCCCTCCGTACGGAAACGCTCTTTGCGACTGCGTCGTTTCCCACGGATTGGTTCAGCGGAACGCACATTGCACCACTTTTACGTTTGCACGATTTTTTCAAGAGTTCATTCTTCAATTGGAAACTTGACCCGAGGTACTGGTAGCTTCCAGTCAACGATCGACATGTTATACAACATGAGCTACCCTCGTGATCAGCCGACGGCGGCGGCAGCTCAGCCCATCAAGCCAATTGCCCCTCCTCGGCCGAGACAGCGGTGCTCGCAGCCGATGCCCTTTGACCCCGAGGAACTGTCTCAGAAGCTCGTCAAAGTCCTTGCCGATCAGAAGCTTCACGCCGAGAAGAGAAGGAGAGCCAGAGCAGATGCCGCCGCGCCGTCAGCACCGGTGGCGGCAGTTCCAGTTCTCAACGGGCTACAGGATGGCCACCCACAGCATACCAGCTTGGCTAGAGAATGTCTCGAGCAAGGATCACACAAGCCAGGCCAGGCCAATACTATCAGACCCGCGCCGCTCGCTGCCAAGCCGACCAAGGAGAGAGTGGACTCTGGCAGCTCTATCAGACCCAAGTCGAAGACGTCTGACGGGGACACACGCAGCTCCAAGTCTGGCGGGAAGGACTCGTCTTCAAAAAGCAAAGGCTCCGACGGCGACAGGCATCCCTTTATCCCACAGTTCGCCGCGGCGCAGTTCTCACGCACAACGACGACCGAGCCGTCAGACAGCAAGGGTCTCGTCCGCAAGCTGTCGAGGACGGCCCTCAGGCTTGCCCAAGGTCATCGCGAGAGGCACCAGGACCGCGCCCCCATCACTCACGAACAGATCCCGGAAATGGCTGAGCTGAGCAGTCCGCGCGCGCACCGCGATCGCAACCACCACAGGCACACCATTGAGGGACCGCTGGGCGTTGGGCGGGCCGGCGAGACGGATCACACAAGATCTGCCAGGCGGGCGACGACTGGCGACATTCTCCTTCCCTTTGAGTCTGGTGCCTCTTCACCGTATCATCTTGATGATCCCGAAGCGGCGGATCGCAATCCTTATGAGCACCGCGTGGACTGGACTCAAAGCGACGAAGCGCAGCCGCAGCCAAAGACCAAGCCGTCATTGCGCAAGGCGGACTCCATATGGGCTCTGAAGCATAAGCTCGGGGCCCTTACCAGACACGGGCGGGAAGAAAACCACTCCCGGGACAACAGCCCACCGTCTGACACCGCCTTGAGGTCGCCCAAGAGCGGATTCTTTGCGCGATTCAAAGTCAACCACTGAGCTCTGCAAATACGCCAAGGGAATAATAATAGAACCCTTACCTGATGATCGATACCATCTAAGCATACACAGTGCTTTCACAGCACACTCGATCGAACGTCTGTGTGCGCCTTATCCAACACAAAAGGGCCGCCGCATTATACCCGCAGGCGCCCCGCTCTAATCATACCTATACCAATACCAACCCAAAACGTCCTCACCCGCAGTCCTCCGTCATGAGGCGCCTAATCAGCTCGGCATCCTTGTCAGCCGCCTGTTTCCGGAACACCTCCTCGGTCTCGGCTGCTGCGCTCGCCTGCGACATGAGGTGGTTGATGAGCTCAACATACTCCCTCACGCCCTCGCCGTCCTCGCCGTCGGCGACCCTGGCCCTCCGCAGAGCCTCTTTTCCCTTGCGGATCCCGACGTCGTGCGTCCACTGCTCCTTCTTCGGGTTCGCGGCCGCCAACGCCCGCGCCTTCATCATGTCGTTGAGACTGCTGCCCGTCGACTGCAGCTCAGGCGGCGGCTCCGTGGCGGCGAAGATGTCGAGTAGTCGCGCTTGTAGTGTCGGGTACCGCCGGAAGAGGTAACGGAGCTGATCCGAGTCGTCTAGGACGCTAAAGGGGTTCCTTGGGTCGTACACGGCAGTGACGGCGGCGCTCAGTGCGGGGGGCTCGATGGCGGCTGGTTCAGGCTTCGGCGCCGGTTCGGGATCGGGCGGGTGGTTCTCGCGGTGCGTTTTATTACACGGGACGGAACAGCTGGAGGAGACTACAAGTTAGTAAAACATAATGTATATAATGAACACAACACCACGTATAATGAAGAACGAAGGTACTTTTGAAACGAGGCAAGACTTTGAGAGCAACAGCCGTGGAAAAAGTAACGTACAATGGTAATGCGCAGCGCGTGCACTTGTATTTTCCCTCCTTTTCGTGACACACTCCGCACATTTTGGTCTTTGGTGCGGCGGCCGGAGGAGGCTGTGTTGTTTCTGATGTCTCGGCTGGCGCTGCTCTCGGGGGTTGTGTCGTTTGCGCCGAGGGAGCTGCTGCTGCTGCTGCTGCTGTTGCTGCTGCTGAACTGTCGCCGACATCCCGCTCGCCCTCGCCTTCACCAGCCGTCAGGGACGCATTCGCCATCGCCGCCGTCGTAGCCCGCGTCTTTGCCTCGCTGTCGTCGTCATCGTCGTCTTCGTCTTGCGAGGGGCTTGCGGCGCGGGAGCGTTTCGAGGCGGGAGGGTGGGCTTCGGGGTCGGTTGCTAGGTCGTCTTGTGCGGCGCGTTTGGGGGATGTTGGGGGGCCATTGTTGGATGAGTCGTCTGGGATTGACATCTTTGTGGGAGGAGGAGGAGGGAGGGAGGGAGGGTAGATGAGCCTTGCTGGGCGAGGCTCGTGGTTGTCGTTTACTTGGTGGTTCTGGAGGGGAGGAGGTTTCGCTTCGATCACGGTTCACTTGGAGGGGAGGAGGCTAGGCGAGGAGGGAGTGGTGGGTGGTATGAAGGCGGGGGTGTATTCACTTCATGAAAGCGAGTGTCGTAGAGTGGCTTTGCTGGAAAATTCTCCTTCTCGGTCGTGGCGTGTAGATGTTGTAGTGTCGTCTATTCCGGAGAAAAAAAAAGAAGTAAATAGAGTGCTGACTACAGACAAGGGGTACGGGGTACGCAGACAACGTCAAGTCCTTTGCGGTTCAGGGTAGGTGGTCAAGGATCGAGATAACGTAGGTTGTTGGTCGTTTTAGTACCTAGAACCCCGCGTTCACTTTTTCCGTTTCTTTTTTCTTTTTTTCTTTCTTTTTTTTTTCTGCCAGTTGAGAAGACGGATTTTCCTCTGCTATGGGCCCTTTTTTCGAAACGTTTTTTTTTTCTGCCGTCTTGTCTGTTTAACGACTTTCCAGCGGGGGCGTTTCCTCCATAACACCTAGACCTCAGCAAAGCGGGCGGTGAACGACCGCTTGACCGCCAAAATACCTACCTACCTAAGCTATCCGAGCTCCCCACAAAAGGACTTGCGGTTCGAATCGGGAATTCAACGGACCAACCCGAGGGGTTTTTCTTCCTGCGTCATTCTTACCAGCTGTCCGAACCCCCCCCCCCCACCCGGCACTGGGCCACAGCCAGTCATGCCCCAAAACTGACCAATTCCTGTAGAGACCTCAGTGATTGGTAATGCAACGCCTCGGAATTGAGCGGCGACTGCGAAAAAAGTGGAAGCTTTTCAACCATTTTCCTCGCGCTGTAATTTGCTCGAAAAATAAAGGTCCGTCACCGGATGTAATGCCGAGGTGAGGAAGAGCAGCCCTTTGTAAATTTGTATGTCTGAATAATCCAACATTTTGACATTACATCTTCCACCTACCTACCTACATTCTACAACTCTTCTTCGCTCTTGATCTACGCAACCACCTCCGCCCCCCCCAGCATTGCATATCCAGTCAACAACGACGACAGCGACGCATATCGGATTGAAAAGCACACGACGACACCGCAGCCCGATCGTCAAACACATCGCCATCGCCACAATGTCATCGTACAGAGCAACGAGGACGGCCCTCCGCGCCGTCGCGCGCACATCGAGGCCCGCCACCAGACCCTCACAATCGCGATCCTTCGCCAGCGTCCACGCCCCCTCAAGCGCAGGCTTCCTACACCAGAACCACCAAACATCACAACGCCGCCCGACAGCAACAACAAGCCGGCAACAGCAGCAGCAAAGACAATCCCCCTTTGCCGCCCGCACCGGCGCCGTCCGCACAATCTTCATCCAGACCGAAAACACACCCAACCCAGACGCCGTCAAATTCCTCCCGAACCACCGCATCCTCCCCGACACCCTCTCCACCCCCTTCATCGAGTACCTCAACCCCCGTTCGACCATCGCGCCGCCCTACCCCTCCCCGCTCGCCGCCCAGCTCATGAACATTGACGGCGTCACCTCGGTCTTTTACGGCGTCGACTTCATCACCGTCAACAAATCCCCCGACGCGAACTGGGCGCACATCCGCCCCGAAATTTTCGCCCTCATCACAGAGGCAATCACCTCGGGCCAGACCATCGTCACTGTCTCGGCGGACAAGGAGGGCGGCGCGGGCGCGGCGGCCGACGGCGGCGCCCCCGAGGAGCCCGACAGTCTCGCCTACGATGAGAACGATAGCGAGGTCGTCGGTATGATCAAGGAGCTGCTTGAGACGAGGATACGGCCTGCTATCCAGGAGGACGGTGGCGATATCGAGTTCCGCGGGTTCACGGACGAGGGTACTGTGCTGCTGAAGCTCCGCGGCGCGTGCCGGACGTGCGATTCTAGCACCGTGACGTTGAAGAATGGTATCGAGAGCATGTTGATGCATTATGTAAGTTGACTCCAATACTTTTGGTTCTTTGGGGATTTCCTAGGAATCTTCGCCTGAGCAACCATTGGAAATACGTGCTGACATTTGCATATTTAGATCGAGGAGGTCAAGTCCGTCGAGCAGATTCTCGATCAAGAGGAGGAAATCGCCAACCTAGAGTTTGCAAAGTTTGAGGAGAAGCTCAAGTCCCAAAAGGGACCCGAGGCGACCGCTGCATAGAGGTCTACGGATAGTATATCAGAATGCTTTATGAGGAGAATTGTGTAGAAGTGTTTCCTGAACACTTTGAGAATGACGAGTCGACAAGATTATTGAGGAGGGCCCACGATACCTGTAGAACTGCTGTACAATTACAAAAAACGTTTCACCCGGCCTCAACCCGGTGACGTAGAGAATACCCACTACAAAGACCGTCCACTGCCGTTCCCTCGTTTGCATCGCAGCCTCGCCTACGTAGCCTCGCCTGGTTAAGGTGAGCACTGGCAATGACCTGGCCCGAGACCTACCTCGCAAATCCGCGATCGCTCAGCCTCGTGTTCGGTCGGATGCGATACCTCACTAATCCGGGGCTGAGGTTCGCCGCCTCGAAGAAAAAAAGGAGAAAAAAGATCAAGTCCCGAGCCGAGGCCGGTCCAGGTCCAGATGGATGACGATCTGGGCGAGCCTATGAGGGCCTTTTACACACAACCCTACCACAGACAGCGTCAAGTCAATTTGTAGAATTCAGACCATGCCATCGGCAATGCGGGAAAAGATCGACCATGGTCTGCCAGACAGCCGCGTTCGAGACCAATGTCCGTCGCAGCGAACTGGGCAGGGTTGGCGGAGGGTTTTCCCTATTGCCCTCGTCCTGATTGGACTCTGGCTCCAACCAAGGGTTGCTGCAGCGGATCAGGGCGGGGAGCCGGGGGTGGTTGCTGCCGTGCAGGAACCCCTCAACGAAACCCCTCAAATCCTGGCGTCCTGGCGTCCTGGCGTCCCTACGGTTCAATATCTCAGAAATCCAGAGTGTACTCCGTAGTTCAAGCCCCTTTCAAGTTCCATCCCGCTTCAAAACGGCCATCTCCGGCTTGTTTCCCACCCCTCTTTCTCTCCTTCAAACAGGGCCCAGGAGGTCGTCGGCCCACCAACTTCCTGGCTCGTCTTTTCTGCTCGGTCAAGTTTAGGTTCCTTGACTTCCGCTGATCTCGTGCCGCATCTCCTCATCATCATGCCAGTCTGCCGGGTGCATGCCTGTCCCGTCTCTGCCTCCGCACCGAGTACCACCGGTGTCCTCAGAAAGCGACTGACAAGCCCCTGTTGACGTTGTTGAAATACCGCAATACACTACACAATGAGTTGCGAAGAGCCAGCCTTGGTACTGATTGCTGACTTACAATTTGAGGCAGGCCAGATGCAGGAGCGGAACGTTTGCGGTTGCGGTCGCGCCGGGTGGGCTAGAAGAGGGTCGATCTTGGAGACCCTGAGTATCCGTCTTTAGTTGCAGTAGCGCCGCTTGGGCAGCAACTTGGAAGAAACTCAACACTCCAAGGTCAAACTTCCAGATGATTCCCTTCGAGATCCGTGTAGGTGCTCTCAGGTTGTAAATGTTTGACGTCCGCTCAGACGTTTTCTGGTGGCTTTTTGACTTCTGGCTCCCTGGGGAGCCGTTGCAGCAGCCGCCTACGGTTGAGTTTAATGACAAGATGAGAATCCGGGGTAAAGCCCCCTGGCTAATTTTGACTTTCGCCCTCCATCGGCTCGGGGGGGGTGTCGTCGATCTCCAGTGACGGTGCGGTACGTTGCGTTTCGGTGCCGTCTTTGATGGTCGCATTCGCAGGCCATCAAATCACCCTGTCGATTGCAGAAGAAAGGCATCTCTCGTCACCTGTATGCGTGATATAGGTTGGGTTGCTTAGTCTCAAGCTCGGCGCATCTTCCAAAACTGATGCGTGACGCTCACACTCACTTTCTCCAGGGTGTAGTTGTTAGACAAGCTGCAGACAAGAGCAGAAGCAATGAACGGCGAGAGGAAACCCTTCCAATGACATATATTGCTATGTTCTCCCCACAGCTGATCAATGGAATCGGGATGCACGATTCTGCGCATAGAGTGCGTCGACTAGAGGCGGAAACTTTCCCATGGTCGCATTTATCTCAAAGACGCACCAGACAGTGTCCTCGCCCACCGGTTGCCGGCAGTACGTTCCTTCATCGTCGTCGATACAGCTTACCTGGATTAATATCTGATTCGATATTGAGAGCTCCGAACCGTGCCATATGCCCAGAGTCCGGATGATGCCACTGTGAGGTCAGTGAGACAGTCCAATCGAAGAAACCTTTGAAGATGAAGGAGGTTAGCTTGAGATGGGCGCGCGTGACATGCTGCAGCAGCCCGTTTACTCCACAGATCCTTACCCCTCTCGGTCTCGGAGAAGTGCCCTGAACCCAGACCTTCATCGCCAAACCTTCTGCCTGCATCTGCACATGCATCTCTCTGTCTCTAGTGGTTGCTCCCTTTGACATCAGAGATGGCAGTGATGGTCTCCTCTAGATCATTGACCGATGTTTCCCAGTACAAAAGCTGGTCCGTCATTTCGTGATTAGTCGTATTCCATCTCTGTCGGTAGTAGTGGTCGTGGCTCCAGACTTCCTGCAACATGGCGCCTGAGACCATGTTTCCTCTTCACTGGCTACTCGTGGAAGAGAGTCTCAGCAAAAGTTGAGGCGTCTCATACTGACATCGGCTGGTGTAGACTGGAAAACGTTTCCTTGTGCCTTGTCTTGTCACCTTGTTTGTAACGTAACGAGAGCCCACGGACATTTGCAGAACATGGATGTAGTGCGGGGTGGTGAGGGATGAGCACCGATGGCAAGCTGCAGAATTCCAGCCACCCTTGCAACTTCAACGGCAAACCTCCAAACCTTCCAGGCGTGCCAGGGAAACCGCCATGCGAACATCAACCATGGCTCCCGCTGCCGTAGTGTTCCCGGACACGATGGCGGCGCGTGCTTCACATTGCGTTCAAGAAACAGACGTGTTTGGATCACGACTGTGTCTCACGTACGTCCGCGGCCTCGGCCAAGCAGAAGAAGGGTGAGACCCTGCAACGGCGAGACCACCAAATGTGCTTGGGCACTTGGGACGATGGATGCAATCAACCGGTTGGCTGGCTCTACTTGCTGGTGGTTCAAATATGCTCCTCCTGGTTGTAGCGCTATGCCACTGCTGACCGAAGTTGGACCTGGCCATTTGTTGATCAAGGGGCGAAAAGCCGCTAAAGGTTGGAGGATCGGCGATGGGCGAATGGGCTCAGCCTGTTGCAGCCGCATGGAGGTCAGATGGCCACTCCATGCCCGAAGGCTGAGGGAAAGCATGTCAGAAGAAAGCTGTAGTAGGTATTGACGGCATCGTCGGGACCATTACGAGGGCAGATATCCATGTCGGTGATCCGGGGAAGTTTGTTCCTCGCCCACACTGGTCTTCCTTGGTGTTTCGATAGTTTCGTTGAGTGATAGTCGCACCTTTAGAAGTTGTTCTTAGCGCTCAATCCGGATTCCCCACCACGGAAGATCGGTGGGCCGAAGGGAAATATTGGATGTGCAAACATGAATGTAGCGTCGGGACCTGCAAAAACGATTACCTACTACAAGGTGATGTATGGAGTAATACGCCGCGCTGGCGAAAATCTGAGGTGTACGGAGTACGGAGTATGGGTATGCCGCTGTCGACTGGGGTACATGGGCGCAAGATGCAGACGTATCACACAACGTCTTCTCTGCAGGCATTGCATGTCATGAGCGGGGCGGTGGTGATTAGGGAGATTTGGAGTCGTAGGACTCGGAAGAATCTTACGCGAGAGTGCCATCATTTGCTGCAGACGCGGATGAAGGAGTGGCCATGAGAGACGGCAGTGCAGCCTACTTTGTTCGGGAAGCTTCTTGATCGTCGAGGCTGGTCTTGACCGGGAACGGAATAACGAGGTGCTAGTATGGATACGATGTCGTTGTATCCGGTGTCTGCCATTGCCGCGATTTGTCGCCCGAGTCTATGTCGAAATCTCGGCCGGAGCGCAACGAAGTAGAGAATTTGATGGATATGTAGTTATGCAGACCGAGGTAGCATCGATGTACAAACAGAGATTCAGTCATGAACTAGCGAGCAACCTAAGGTAGCAATGAAAGAGGCAGCGCACTGAGGTGGGAACAAGACTGTCGATTCGGATGTACGGGGAGGAGCCAAGACGTCGCGAGAGGCTCCCATGTACTTCGCAGGTAGTCACGTATCTGTAGTGTGCATGCCAATACTAGGTATGAACACCTATTCATTTTGGGTGCCTTGCTTCCATTTCGATTTCATCTGTCTTATCAGAGGGGAAGCAGAGACTATACTCCGTACTCCGTACTCCTCCAGGCTCTATTTCCCCGCTTCCTTCCCTCTTGGTCCCGAAACTCACGATCTGTCGAGGCAGCTCCCAGTTGCTGTTGGGTGAACAAAGAAGCAACGACCTGGAGGACATTGGTCTGAGATGGTTGGTCACTTGCAGACGGGCGGCCCCACTAGCCAGGATCCCTGAGCCCTGACAGGCCCGGCCTGGCCTGTCTAGCCCGCCCATCCCTGTGTTTCCTGTGTTCTGACTGGCAGTGGTAGTGGACGAAAAATGGGGTTTTACCTGGAGAACAGTGTGGGGAATCGGGAAGATGCTGGGCAGTACGTACCTGTGGGTGACCGAGGACGGTTAGCTCGGATCCACCGCTTTAGACGGGCACTTTGGCCACACTGTGCCGCCAGAGTCTACTACGTAGAGAAGACAGGCATGGCAGGCACCTCCGTCCAGCCTGTCTGTCTCCTGCCTGTCCGACGACATTGCGTTTTGGAGACTTCCTTCTAGACCGAGTGCGTGAGATCTCTTCCTTCCAGCTTTACCTATCAATAATAACGGATACGAAAAGAGGAAAACCTCAACTTGGCACACCACTCACTCATATGAGGCATGATTCACAAAAGTTACACTTCTTTTGTCTTTCGAGCTAACATTGCTATAGCTGCCATCCTTTTTACATCTTTTCCATTTTCGGCCTGCTACTCTCAGGACCCCGTTCTCTTGCACCAAGTACCTGCATACCCGTTCTCTGTACGAAAATACCAATGGAAAAGTACAGCACCACACCCATCGCAACCCGGATTTTTCTAGCAACAATTCTTGGATAACTTCCTCCCATCTTTCCATTTTTTTTTCTGCCCCCATCACCCGGGCTATTCTGGCTCCCGCTTCCTGCCACCCTTTTATCCACCTAGGCAGGTACCTTGGCCTGCAAAGGGTGTCGAGGCTGTTCTCCTGGGCCCTACCACCCCGTCGTCTCGCTTTCCGCTGCACACCCTCTTGCAGTGCACCTGGGCCACTCAAAGCTCTTTGACGGGAAGGGGGAAACCTTCCAGTTGCAAGAAAAACTGCAAAGAATGTGTCTCCTTGTTCTAGCTGCCGTTCCAAGATTCTAACACATCTCGCAGTTGATTGGGTACCTTCTTCCCCCTTTACCTGCTTCGACATCTCAATGTGTCCATCACTGCTTTCTTGGGGCAACCTCAATGCAAAGAGGTCTGCAACAAGACCTTGTTCCATCTACGATGAATATCCCGCAGACTTCAGCAAGTGCTGTTCACAGTCAACGCGATGATTCTCTTTGTTGTCTCTTTCTTGTTCTTTCTCCAGTGCCAGTTCGGGTAGTCCCCATTCTCGGTCAGCTTCTGTTACATGCACAGCGACCAAGTGGTCGATCCTGTGGATAGGGAGCTTTGGAAAGCTGCGTTTTCTTCCACTCTGCTACAGAGCATGCCATTATTATTGGTGGGTTATGGGATTCTGTGCATTTGGATGTTCAAGGCAGCTGTTGCATAGCAATATCTTTTCAATATTGCTATGCTTCACCAAGTCAATGACTTGCAAGGCAACTTGGATGCAGCCTTCCGGTTACTACTGCTACGCCGGTGGTCCAAGGTACCATTGCTATCCGGGCATTCCTTTGAATGCTCTCCGCTTTACAAGCAAATTGACCGAGGGATCAAGGTGAGGGAGGGAAAAGAGGTCCGAATACAGATACAGATACCCTACCCTAAGGTAAAGGCAGTGGCAGGGTATGATTTTCCCCTCACCTCATCCGAGGCCCCCTTTTTCCTTTTTCTCGTTCTTGTCTTGATTTTCTCCCCATCTCAGCATCACCGTTGTGCTTTCATCGTCCCGAAGCGTTCCCACTCTCCCGTACGATGATCAACTATGACCTGCCCACTTGTCCTCTCTGCCGATATTAGTCGACTCGATCCACAGCCAGCCCGCACACTCCCGTCCCTGATAATCTGTTGACCTCGACAGGTACAGGCCTCCAGCGCAGACCTTACCTCCAGGCTCCGTGCTACCTGTCCGTGCTCCTTTGGGCCTAGGCACTGGAGCAGGCATCTGTCCCCCAAGGCCAAAACCAACCAGGGCTTAGCTCGTTCCTCTGTGCGTACCCTTGGCCTGGGGTTAGTGCTTTTCATACAGTGCATGCCGCTCGTGTGGCTTGCAGTGCACACAGACAGGCACACACCAACTCAACCCAAACTCAACTGGACCAAGAGAAAAAAAAGACCAAGACTTGGGTGGACTGGACTGGACTGGGCTGGACTGGGGTAGCTGGAGTTGGAGTTGGAGCTGGAGCTACTGGCTGGAGCTGGATATCGACTGCATTGCATCTCTCTCCTCAAGCGTGCTCTCTCTCTTTCTCTCTGCGAGTCTGCGCACACTGCATCTGCATTACGGAGTACTCCCGTTACTACCACACTTTACTTTGCCTCACCTCGAGGTAACTTACCTCCATATCCATTGCATGACCTGCTTGGCCTTGCCGGAACTGACCAGACCAGGCCTCTTGTTTTCACTACGCCCTATCCCATCATTGCCTCAGGTACCCTGCCCTTACTTGTGCGGTACCTTATGGAAACACCTCTTCAGATCAGACTCCCTCTCGTCTCTTCTTTACTCTCATCGACAAGACCTCTTGACCTCGCATCGTCTTATTAGCGAGCTACGGATACCTTGCCCAGCTCCGCCTACCACACATCCATCCGTAGGTGCGCGCACACTCACACACACACACCACCATTACACCCATACACCTATACCCCATACTCCCACACACCACACATTCAGTTCGCCCTTCTCCTCTCCTCAACTCAACTCCCCTCAATGTGCCCGCGGTTTGTGTGTCGTCAGGTGGCAAGCTACCTCCTCCCCCTCAGTCATCCTGTCTCTCACCCACTCTCTCACTCGCCTGGTGGCCCTATTCCTCTACCTCGCCTTACCTGACGGACACCCTGAACCGGACCCTTCTCTCTCATAGGTACGCACCAGCCACTTGGACAAGCTTCTGGTCTCGTGTCGCAGTCGCAACGTCTTTCTCCTCCCCCGCTTCCGTCAACGTATTACAACTGTGACCTCTTTCCATCCTTCTCAAACCTCTCCAACATTCTTCTCGTCTGTTCTCCTTCTCCCCCTCTCCGTGCTTCTCCTCATCTGTCCTTCAAGCCCGTCGCACTCCAAGGATCGAGGGCGCCGCCCAAGACATTCTTCTTTCTCATCCTCCCTTCCAGCATCCACATCCACATCCACAGCTTCCACCCGCATTCCACTTTGCGATCGTTCTTCATCCACTACGCGCCGACAATGGGCTGCGCGTAACTTGCCTGCTCTGTCGCATTACCTTCCCGTCCCTCATCCACTAACGAACGACATCGCACCTCGATTCTAGACGGTACGGAAACGCATACAATACACACGCGCACAGCACACGCATAGCTTCTTCATTCGACGACAGCCCCAGCTTTGCTGCGCGACCCCTCGCCGTACACCACGTTGATTATTTTCCTTTGGGCAACTTTGGGTCTGGGTTAGACGAACTGGTTTAGACGACTTTCGCGCTTTTTTCGGCTCCCGTTTTACGCGCGCCATAATCATCTTTCTTCATCGCCGTCTCTCGCTCTCTCGACACTCTCACTCACCCATTCTCTCTCCCTCTCTCACTTACTCTCTCACACACACACCCCCTGACCAACGCCTTCGTCTCGGTCACTGTGCGGAATACCTTCTCTCTTTCCCTGCAACTGCGCTTCGCGACTCCTGTCAGGGGCAGCATTTCTCCATACCGCCTCGACCCGACTCGCCGTGCCGCGCCACGCATCAGTCGTCACCCACGAGCCTCTCTCGCGCCTTCCCACATCGCTTTCGCCTCGGTCACCCGATCAGATTGTTTCCTCAGCATCTAGAAATTGCAACATTTGATACCCTGGCGATAGATCTACCCGGTTTCCCGCAGTTCGGTACGTACCTGTTTTCACTCGTCTGCTGTACGAATCACACACTCCATGTCGCAAGGCTGCTGCTGTCTGGCGGGAAATCCTCCGAAGACAAGCTCCACTGCCTTTCCTTGGGTACATCTCGTCTGGCTGTCTGATTCTGTCTGAGTGCGACAGCCTCACGCGTGTCACCCAGCGCTGCCCAAGCTCAGATCCCCGTCTTCCCTCGGCACCTTGGCGAGATCACCTCGACATCGTGGTCTGCCACAACATCCTGTACTCACTCTTTTTTTGGTCTACTCATCAACTATTTGCCCATTTTACCCTTTCGTGCGCCAGGCCTCGAACGTCTCTGTCTCGTGGCTCGGACCTCGTGGCGCCTTCCAATTGCCCTTCGCCAGTGGCTGTCAGCTTTGACCTGCAGCCCGAGCCGCAGCTCGCCGTGACACCAAAGCTGGTTGCGGCGAAACTCGTCCCTTTCATCTTGTCTCACAGCGCTTGCCTTTAACGTTTGACGACCTAGCTGCTAACTCAACTGCTAGTCTCATTCGGAGTTTACCGCCTTTCATCCTCTTTCGAGAACACCACCTGACCAAACCTCGTCAGCCCATCACTTACTTCTCTCCGTTTGAACAAACCGTTTCTACCAAGTCTTCAACAGCTATCAAGCTGCTCACCTCTGTCAATCTCAAAATTGACCTAGTACTCAGAAGTGGACCAGATTTTCCGGTATTCCATCGGGAGGCAACAGGTGGACAATGAGTTCTGGAACGGGAAGTGCTAGCAACGCCAAACCCGGCCCGTCATCCAAACAGGGTCAGGGCACTTTCTCCGCAGTGAACAGCCACGCCATTCTTCTTGATAAGCTTAACCGTCGATCAACGCCCGATTCTGAAGCTTTAGCCAGCTCAGACGACGAGGCTGATTCTCATCGCCAAGATCCACCCCAGCAAGCGCAGCTTCAGAAGCCCGTCAGAAGAGCTTCCTGGCTTAACGACACTACCCAGCCGCTACCTCGACCTCGAAAGGGTTCATTCGCAAGCAGCTCCATGTCTCCCACAGCTTCCCACCCAAGCACCCCTTCTGCGGAAGGAAACGCACCTTGGGGTACTCACACCCAGTCATCCGGCGTCATGGGTCGCGCTCCTGTTCCGGGAGCCTCCTTCACCTGGGGCACCGGTATCTGGAACAACGAGAGAAAGGATCCCCCCTCACGTTTGAGTGAGGTTTTACCCTCGCCCACATCGACGATGCCTCCTGGATCAGCTGGAGGTTCATTCTTCAACCCCGACAACTTTGGACAGACATCTCCCGCACCGCGAGACTCTGGTCCCAACGCTCAAATCCCCTTTGCGATTCCCCTGCACCCTACGCCTAAGACGTACCGTTCTCAGTCTTACTCGGTTGGCCAACTGGAACCCGACGCGCCTCCGGCCGCTATGAGCAGCTCTACGATCCTTGGTCGCGGACGTGCTCATGGACATTCTGGACTGCAGCATCGCCCTTCCCGGCCCAGCATGCTGAGTGAGATGTCGAATGAGGGAGGCCTGCTCGGAAAGGTCAAGGAAGTGGATGACGATGACGACGAGAGTGCGACAGAGTCCATGCAGAGTTCGATGCATCAGTCTGCTGAGGCGAAGACTATCGAGCTGCTTGCCCGTGAGAATGCCATGTTGCGTCAACAGCAACAGGCGCAGCAGCAGCATCAACAACAGCAACAGCAGCAGCAACAGCAACAGCAACAGCAACAGCAACAACAGCAGCAGCAGCAGTATCAGAACCGCCTCCGTTCCAGAGCCTCTACCGGTGCTGCTTACGGTCTTGGTAATGGCTACACCTTGCGCGAGTCCGTGCCCGAGGAATCTGACTTTGCCATTGACGAGCTTGATGAGGCCAATGACGGCAGTGAGATCGCGGTGAAAAGAGCTCTCGGTCGTAGAATGAGTGAGTTCGGGGCGTCAGGTTTCCGCTCGCCATACGAGAACAGAAAGCTGGAGAACGTTAAGAAGGCATTCTGGCACAGCTCTCTCGGTTTTGGCGGTCCCGAAGGCCAGCAGAGCCGCAGACATTCATTTGCGGATATTCCTACCCGCCAAGGTTCCATCAGCTCCATCAACGAGTCCTTCAGCGCGCTCGATACGCCCGTAGCTGAGCAGCCGCAAACCCAGGACTATTCCCTGGCCTACTCGGAAAACCAGAACTATCCCCTTGGCAATACAGGTGCGCTGCATTACTACTTTCGCATGAATTAAGCTAACTAATAGACATAGCTGCTTACTTTACTCCTGGTGGAGGTCTTGCTGCTCCCCCCCAGAGCATGCACTTCAACAACAACAATTTCCCATCGGCTTATTCGATGCACCCTCCTTATGGAAATCGTGCACCTTCGCCCCATCGCAATGTATACGCTATGTCGCAGCCGCGTCACAATCAGCTGCTCCACATTGTCTTGTTCAAGTGTGCTAGAGCAGATGTCTTCTACATTCAGGAGGGTACCGGCTTGACTGTCAAGCCTGGTGACCTCGTCATCGTTGAAGCTGATCGAGGAACTGACTTGGGCACCGTCGCCCGTGACAACGTTGACTGGCAGACCGCCAAGGAGCTCAAGGAGCATTACGCGGAGGAGCAGTACAAGTGGCTGATGATGTATTCTCAGAACGCTGCTGCTGCTCAGGACGGCACAGGCGCTGGCCTTATGGCGGCCGCGAACGGTCTTCAGGGTAGCGCTGTCGGCGGAATGGGTCCGCCAAACCAGCACGGCCATATGCAGGAGCCCAACGCTGGCGAGCTTAAGCCTAAGCTCATCAAGCGCTTGGCACAGAGTCACGAGATCCACGCCTTGCGGGACAAGGAGGGCAACGAGGCCAAGGCCAAGCGAGTCTGCATGCAAAAGGTCAAGGAGCATGGGCTGAACATGGAGATTCTTGACGCTGAGTTTCAAATGTAAGTCTCTAGACGAGCCGGATGAAGAAAGGTGAGACTAACCGCGCACAGGGATTGGAAGAAGTTGACATTCTACTACTTCGCTGATTCGTACATCAACTTCAATTCCCTCGTTACGGATCTGTTCAAGATCTACAAGACCAGAATCTGGATGTCGGCCATCAACCCGGCATCCTTCGCCAGTCCCACCTTGGGTATCCAGGCTCCTAGCGGCGTCGGACCCGGAGCCGTTGGCGTGGGTCGTGGTGGATCGAACAATTCCGAGCGACGCTCCGCGCAGCAGCAACAGCAGCAGAACCAGGATCAGCACTCTGGAGGATTCGGTGGCTCAGGCCCACCTGGCCGTGGATTCCAGAACTCATTCACCCCGCCGTTTGGTGAAAGAACTGGAGGCCCAGCCGGTGGCTACGGTCAACCGAATTACCCCTATTCGCACATGGGCGGCATGGGCACTGCGCCCAGGCCTGGAAACATGCCCTACGTCCCTGGAGTTCTTCCATCGCTCGATAGCTACAGCTTCCCTGGCGCAGCTGACTACCAGATGCGTTCTCGTTTCCAGCCGGGAACAGACGGACCTGGCCCGCACGAGTCGGGCGTGGGCCCGATGAACACTCAGAGTGAATGGGCTACCGCATTTCAGGGCCTTTCCTTGAACAGTCGCTGATGAGGCGCTTGATGTTGGAAGTGACCACGACACACTGGTTTTCATCTTCTACCACAACGTCTACCTTCTCAACGAGCATTCCACTTCTGTTCGTTGTTCGACGCATTTAAACGCACTGTCGGCCCAACGGTCCATCGTACATGGCTGCGGTTGGCATGGTTGTGGCATTGTAAGCATAGCCTGGGCTGCAGAGTCTGGCACCACATTTCTTTTTCTACTCACTTTCGGAGTTGGACGGCTTCAACTTTTCTGCTTTTAAATTGCCCAAAAATGGCGGGACCTTTGTGCTTCTTTCGGAAGAGAAAAGAAGACATAAAGGAGAAAAAATGGGAAGACATGCTGGATTCCCACACACTTTCATTTTCACTTTCACTCTACAGGCTTGTTTCGAGACCCAGCAACCACGGCCTATTTTTCCTCCAGCACAACCCCCCAAATTCATGATGAATGAGAGATTCAAGAGGAGATTGAGAGACTTTCACTACTACTCAGGGCACTACCGTCATAGACAGAGAGACTTCTTTTTTACTTTTTTTTTTTTTTCCACACAAGCATGGTGTAACCCGAGATTAAAAAAAAAGGGGACTTGTGTTTCTGGGTAATGGGCCAATGTCGGATTCTTGTACGAAAGATTTTGCTTTTCCGTCAACTTTTAGGGATTTGAGAACATGAGGATCAGAAACTCAATGCCTTTCCGCTTTAATGTGTACTATGTGATATGCACGTCTTTAATGCTGATGCCTCGCCTCATTTTGCCGATGACTTACTGCCTCCTGCGACTTGTGCCCAAGACAAAAGCCCATCACCGTATCATAGTGATGAGCCGTAAAGCTCGGATACTTGAAAGTGTCTACTCGTCAGGACACTGACAATGTTGGCGAAAGAGTATATGTAGAGAAGAGAAAACATGACGGATTAGGACGCGTGGGTAAGCTCGATCGGAGGAAAGAATGCAACCATTGATAGACGAAGACAGAACAGTCATCTTTCATCGTTATATAGCTGCAAGTCATGTTTGATCGATGTAGCATACAATATGCCTAAGACGTTGGTTACTTATCAGCCTTTTCCCATCTAGACCCCTCTGAGATTTTGTGATATGGGTAGGAAACGTGAGCTTTGGACCTAGAATCTAGCATCAATCGTAACGAGAGTGCAAGTCGAGATCGAACTGAACATCGGCTTCGTGAGGTAGTCAAAGTCCAATTAACAAGCCGTTCATTACTGCGAAGAATCATACTGGTCCCACAGTGCCCCTAAACGTGCCTGTTGGAAGAAATCCTCCTCGCCTAAACACACCGAGCACATCTCACCGAGAAAATGCCACACACCGAGATGAGAGACCCATAATTAGGTTCGGGGCAAGCCCAGCCCCAGTTGCGCTAGCCGTTTCAGGACTAGTACGACCGCACAAACTCTACCCTTCCTCGATTTTTCCCCTTCCACTCGAACATTTTTCAATCGTCGTCCAATTCACCAACACCACCACCAAAACCTCGGCAGCCGGATTTTACGTGAACAGCTGGTTTGTCCCCCTCCCCCCTTCCCTCTTTTCGACAACCTTTCGTCGCTCTCTTCTTTTCCAATTTTATCACACCTGTCAAATCAAAAGAGGCTAACCAGACGCCGTCGCCGCAGTCAAAATGGGTGCCCTCAAGTATGTCGAAGAGCTCCAGAAGAAGAAGCAGTCCGATGTGATGCGCTTCCTTCTGCGTGTCCGCTGCTGGGAAGTACGTTGAAACCACCCGATTCCGATACCATGTGGACGCACGACAAAGTTCAATTCCCTCGATCCCGCTCTCTCTCTCGCGATCTCCCGATACCAAATTTTTCGATACTGGATTCCTTTCTACTGAGGGGTATCGATGTTTAAAACTTCGGTCAAGGGGATCAAGAGAGATCAGTGGAGACTGGGAAAACTTTGCGTTCCTGCTATACACTCGTTGAACATTTGCTGAGAGTGCATCAATATAGCTCCGACAGCTGAATGTCATTCACCGCGCCTCGCGTCCCTCGCGCCCCGACAAGGCTCGCCGCCTCGGTTACAAGGCCAAGCAGGGCTACGTTATCTACCGTGCCCGCGTCCGCCGTGGAGGCCGCAAGAAGCCCGTCGCCAAGGGTGCCACCTTCGGTACGTTGCGAATCCCATACGATAGGGACAATCTACAGCTCTTCGACAAGAGCGAAATGGTTCCCCCGTTCGATAGTAGAGAGAGGGACGGTTTTACTAACGGCATTGAAATCACACAGGCAAGCCCACCAACCAGGGTGTCAACCAGCTCAAGTACCAGCGCTCCCTCGCCTCCACCGCCGAGGAGCGTGTCGGCCGCCGCTGCGCCAACTTGCGCGTCCTCAACTCGTACTGGGTTAACCAGGACTCCACCTACAAGTACTACGAGGTCATCCTCGTCGACCCCCAGCACAAGGCCATCCGCCAGGACCCCCGCATCAACTGGATCGTCGCCCCCGTCCACAAGCACCGCGAGGCTCGCGGTCTCACCGCCACCGGCAAGAAGTCCCGCGGCCTCAACAAGGGCCACCGCTACAACAAGACCCAGGCCGGCCGCAGAAAGACCTGGAAGCGCCACAACACCCTGTCCCTGTGGCGCTACCGGTAAACGGTTTCGCCCACTGCTCGCACTGGACGATTCTGAAAAGGCTACCGGGCCGCTCGCGTACTACTACTGTCTTGCTACGAGGACGGCATCGGCTGCCAGGTGTGGTGTTCGCGGAGGACACGACGACGGCGGTGGATCATCATCATCATGGAAGGTATTCGGGATATGGCCACTACTTTCACGACTTGGGAAAGCACTTGATATCATGCGCTGGAGTGTTCTTCTTCCTCTGGCTTGAGTCCCAGAGGTCAAAAAGGCTCAATCGATACGAAAAATGGAACACAACTTTTTCGAGGTTCTTAACTTAAAACACACTGGAGGGCTCGGCGTAAAAATGATGAATTATGTGATTTCAATGTGATAAACTTGAACCAAAAAACTAGCTGTCCCTACTATCCCCCTTCCCCTACGTGTAATATGTGACTTAACTGCGTTCCTCACCACAGATCTGTTCCATCAAGTTGGGCATTCCCCTGGTCTACAAAAATTTGTCCAAGGCGACTAATGCTAGATGCCTAACTCACATAGCAGGCGGGTGCTCCTTGCTCCTGCAGTGTCCGTATCCGATCAGAAAACTTCTGCCAGGGTTTCGACGGTGTGGGGACTAGGAATTCAGTCTGGTCCATCTGCGGGGACGATCGTGTGATGGGCCTTCTTCTTTCAAAGCCCTCAACCTCACTTCGGCAAACAGTCAAGTCAAAGTTTATATTGAAGCTTTATAATTATGACTGATCCGTCAATCGTGCATCTACTTCTGTTTAATGCTGGTAACTGATTGCTGGTCATGATCAGTGAAGAAAGATTCCCAAATCTCATATTCCCCGCCGTACACCGTGCCGTCGTGCCGGGTATTTTTTCAAAGCCAAACTAAATCATCCGTGAAACGCCGTTCCACCCTGCCTAAGAGGGATGCATATTCTGTAATACCAAGGCTGCTGTGAAGTCCATCGATGCCCGTCTCCTCGAGACAGAGAAGAAACTCGCGCGCGAACAGTGATCACAACTCCTTAGAAGCGGCTCACGTTGCTGGCCAGGCTGTACTTGGTGTGGCGGTGGCCAGCCATGGCGGGGTGCAGAGCAGTAGCCGGACGAGAGATATCGGGCATGATGGGGCTGCGGCGGGATTCGTCGTAGTCTGGCTCTGATTCGTGGCCCTGCTCGACGTCGTGAGTGATAGGGTGGCTGATGTTGGGGCGAGGGCTGGTGTCATCGTTGCTCTTGCTCCAAGGTGTGAACTTTTGCGTGAGGCGCTTAAACTTGTTGTTCGGCTTCTCGTTGCGAATCGAGTTGCTTCTGACAGAGTATCCATCTGCGTACGAGTTCTTGCCGGAGGCAAGGGTACCGTCGCTGCGAATGTTGCGGGCGTTGATGCCGTTGCTGCCATCCCGGAAGACGATGGACGAGACGATGTTGAAGAAACCAAAGGTGATGGCCAGAATGCCCGAGGCGAGGATGAGACGCCAAAGAGGAAGACCGATGGTCTCGACAGAGTAGGCAGGCACAGTGATACCCGCGAGAACGTGGCAACCCATGACGACCATGGCGATTCCCAGCCAGCTGAGGCCATGCTCGGGCGAGAGGGTAGGCCAGTTGCGCATAAAGTAGGCGCGGAAGACGTTAAGCTCGGAGATAATGAGAAAGACGGCGAAGCAGAAGGTGAAGAAGCGGGAGGCCGAATCGAAGAAGGCAAAATTGCCCTTGAGAATGGACATGACGATCATGGTCCAGGTGGCGGCGCTCACAGCCAAGAGGCCGATGATGTTGAACGCTCGGAAGACGTTGAGGATCAAGTGACCCGAGCCACGAAGGCTGGAGTTTTCAGAGAGGTTGAACATTCTGCGGTTGTACTTCGAGAACAGCAGTCGCGTGTATTACGAATTTCGGGGCAGTAGTATGTGTTCGGGTACTCGGTAGCTCTGGTGAAGAGTATTGAGATCCTGGGGTAGCATTAGTGACAAGTCCGAGGTCGATGAAGGGCGAGCCATCATACAAGTAAGGAGAGTATTGAGTGAATAGTAGCTGGTGGTAAGCTCGGTGATGATGAGGTCCGTAGCAAAAGTTTCGGTCAGTCCAAAGCTGACGAGGTAATCCAAGCGACTAGTGATTCGGCGATAGTGTATCGAGCGCGAGGGTATGATTAGAGACAAGTAGGAAAATATTCCCGGAAACCAGTCCAGGAGGGTTGGCGATATAGAGAAAGTGATGATGCCTTCACGAAGGAAGAAGGAGAGAAGGAGTTGAGGGTATGAGGAGGGAAAGATTGTAGGCGAACAGGATTAGTAGATGCCCAAGAACAGAATCTGTTCACAGCTATTCAATGGGGAAAGAGGGAAGGGAGCTCCTGCCAAAAGAGACCGGTGGGTAGGTTCGACGTCAAAGGAAGGAGGGACGGGAGCTCCTTCTCCTTTAATACAGACAAGACCCTGACTGACCTTGGAATTTTCTCCCACGACCTGAGCTTAAAGAAACATGGGGTGAAAAAGTAATGCAAAGCACTTGCGGTAAAGATAGGTAGGTACTCCGTACCTTGCTCAGAGCAGTGCCCTTATTCCTTCTCTTCCTGCACGTCACCTGGAATTTTGTCATCCCAGCGACAAGGCAAAAGTGAAAGTCACGTATGGTTTGACCAAAGGGAGCCTGCCCGGTGGCCCTCCCCATTCGCCGTTTCGAATCGCAGCCAAAAGTTTCGCGCAACCAGCACCCAATCATTCTGGCAGCGCCAGAGGACCATCAGGGCCGGGATGCGTCGGCGGAGACGCAACATGGGGGATGGAGGGGAGGCGATGGAGCGTTCATGGGTTCTCTCACGAACGGCTTGGACGATCCCTCGACGTCCCGGGCGGTATGAGAACTAGGATATGGGGGTGTGGGTAATAAGATATGCGGGATGGAGGACGGATCATGGAGAGACGCATATCGAGAACTCGAGAACGTGATAGCGGGACGAGGTACTGTGCTTCCTGCGGTTGAGGTTCCAGACGACGCCATGCGGCGACCAGACGTGGTTTCAATGAGACCCCTGGTCGAGCACGCGCAGCCCAGAGCAGCTAGCAACTTCATCTGCCAGTCACTTCTCGTCTTCACGATAGAGGTCGGGCAGCGGTGGCCTCGCTGCATGTGAGTGACACCATCTTCATCGTGGAGCTGCTGATAACCTGTGGCGTCCTCCACCTCGTCGAAGAAGATACACCCATGACACCCAGCTCGGCAAAGTGCAAAAGACGAGACGACGGAGGGTCTAGAGAGCAGAGACCATGGCAGACATGGGTGGCATGAACATGCCGTGGGCCGCTTTCATCCAATCGTGCGCTGAAAGTCGGACTGCTGCAGCTTGTTCAAGGGCAAGCAAAGCAGGCGCAACGAACCTATGAGAGTGCGGCAAAGGTACAGAGTTGGCGGAGCAGGAGGCGATTATTCAAGCATTGGGAGGTCCAGACGGGATCCGAGGTAGGGATGCCTATGGTATGGTAGACGGGAGGTTTGCTCAGGGTTACAAACAAGGTGAATAGTCGAGAGTGGAAGGGACATGGCAAGTTCTCAGTTCTCGGGCGCGATGCCGGATTGATTGGATGGCGGGCGACGAGACTTTGTTTCATGCGAGTTTAGCAAAGACAGCCGCCGGCCGAAATGCCAGGCACCACATGTCCGCTGGGCGACCCCTGCAGGCGCCAGAAGTACCGATTCGCTGCAGAGAGTTGGGCTTGATGGGCCAATTCCAGTGTGAGCGGCAACGCAAGGTACCTGCGTCCCGCCCTGCGGCAGTGAAGACTTGAAGACCGCAGGCCGTAAGCCCGTAGCTGTCTCTTCCGAGTGCGATTTCGCAGCACGGGCGAGCCCCAAACCTCCGGTACGGAGTCCCCACCGTCATACCGACAAGACCATAGGTCTTTTTATACTCCTGAATATCCGATCATGCCAGTGGATAAATCTACCGTATCCTAAATAACTCAAATATTGATCCAAAGCAAGTGATGGATTCATAAAGGGCTAGGGGCTACATGCCCAGGCCTCGGTGGTTCGGTCATGTCTCTCCGGCCGTCGAAAAACATCCCGAGGCATATGCAAGTTCATTTTCAAGTAGATATATCAGACCAGCTGAATAACAAATCCTTAGAACAACATTGTCTGGGAAAGCTGACCTCGGCCCCCCTCGAACACAGCCATTGGCTGTGGCCATAGCTCTTCGTGCATACGTCTGAGGTAGGCGGCTGAAGACTCCCCACGCCGCCATGATCACTTACAAGCTGCATCGCCAGAAAGGAATGAAACCTGATCGTGAAACCAAAAGACTGGGCAAGAGGCGTGCATCTACAGATTGCAGAGCGACCGTGCCTCCGACCAGCTTCCGGTGCATCGGATGGGGTCCGCATTTTATTTCCAAGTTATTTATGACGACTGTGGCCCGTCAAGAAGGTCGCTTAGTATTAAGCGCCCGTCCGCGTACCACCTCATTTCGTGATGCCGCCTGTAAGTGAGGTAGACGATGTCTCCACTCTCGAGACCATATTTGAGAGTGTCTTATCCATACTTGCGAGAACACGCGCCAAAAAAGAAAATATTGCCGCCAAATTTTAGAGCTATTCTAAATAAAAACCTATCTAAATACGGGCTTCGATAATTTGAGCCGCATATCGCAGCGTCTATCTGTCCAATCTAGGGAAAACCGCTTGCCGCCATTCTTGTACGATATGGCCCCGGCCAGGCCACCGTGGCAGTGCTGGCGTTTAACATCACCATCTTTAGTAGGATGTTGCCTTTTATTATTAGCTGCCCTATTTTATATCTCTTTTGTGAAGATAAATAAGAAAATTTGCAGATGGTTCTCGCGCCTCATTTCATTGCTCTTGAGCTGGGTCTTCATGCATCACTTATCTACCTTCAGGCGAGGTTCAGTCCAGTGACGGACACAGCTTGCCTTGTTGTCTGGCTTGTTCCAGGAATATACAGACCTGCACAGGTCTTTTCTTGCAGCCGATCTTAGTGAGCAGCTCGATTCCCAAGACCAACTTTTCTCTACATCAAATCAGACCGGCAAGTTTCAAATCTGTAAGTTCGAGCGGGTACCGAATACTTCGGGGTAAGGTTCTCAATGGATGAAGAGAGGTCTCATCAAAACCCTTCAACCATTCATTTCCTAATCATACCTTTCTTTATCGGAATCAGTCATTCCGGGTGCAGTCGTGTAGACTTTTGTGACAGCAAGACGCACCGTCTTCAAGCTCTACCCTAAATTGCATGACTGTATTTGAGTGAAAAGCGTCTGGAGCAGTGATCCCAGGACTCTCACACAGGAGATAATTGCACTCGACCTAATCGATGTAAGGCATCTTGATATGTTTTTACCTGCCTATTGAAATCTTCATCATGAATGAATGACTAACACCGTTATTTCCAAGTTAAAGATGTCTTCCACGTCGACAAAAGAATTCAAATTACCCAACACGCAATTCCCATGGAAGTCAAGGTGGTACCTTGAGGATAAAGGTGCCTCAGCCATGGATGAGCCGAGATGAGATAAGATAAGGAAAATTTAGGATGAGGTCAGCAAAGGTGACTCGCACCTTGCGGGCTCCTAGGTTGCCCAAGGCACGTGAGCTTGGGTGGGTCCGTCATTGCCTTTCACTGTCACTTCCTACCTCCATTGACCTCGCGACCCGACGTCAAATTCCTCTTCGCCAGACTTGCTGCTGATTGAACATCCATCCGTCAAACACAACGACAATTTGCGACCGACATCACACACGGCGAGGATTTGATTCAACTTGGTCTGAAATCAGTCAAACGCTTTTCGTCTCGTTGATTCGTCTCGCTGCGACAAAATTTGTGACTACCCAACTGCCACTTCCACTCCCATTTGCTCTTTGTCTACGCTATTCTCGCGGCGTTCTGCGTACGTTTGGCGACCGTCAACATCTGCGAAGGCTCCATCGCACCCTTGAAGCGGACGCGAAAGACCTCCACTGGATAATGTTGTGACGGTGTCCTTGCTCTCTGCTTGGATTTGGTTGGCTTTTGGTGCGGAGGACTTGAGCAGAAAGAGGGTCTGGACGCGAGAATTGGAATCTGCAAATCGGCCTCTTCCAGTTTAGGTTACCTGCGTCGTCTCTCCTTCCAAGCTGCAGACTGGTGCTCTTCCATAATAAGGGTGGTTCATTGTGCTTTCCATTGCATACGGTGAAGGCGCTTGACTTCGAGGTCGATTTGAATCTTCCCCGTTGCCGTCGCGTTCTCGCTTTCCTGCAGATCTCGCTCGCCATCGCGTGCTCTTGACAGACAAACATCTATCATCAAGGATATCGCCATCAGGAATAACTTCAATCATGTCGTACGAGTCGTCCGCCACTGAGGTCGCTGAGGACTATCGTCAAGCTCTCGAGGACTTGACTACCAATGTGCGATTCGAAATTAGCAATCTGACGATGATTGCAAGAGAGCAGACCGAGCATGCCCAAGTCATCTCTGAAGTTTTGCAGGACCACATCATGAAGGTAGGCTCTACTCTCCAGCTTTCGGGTAACAGCCCGCGTTATCTGCCAAGTCCTTCTCAAGCGCTGCTTGGGAAGTCACGAAGCTCCCTTCCCCCGAAGGACTGATTCATGCTGACATGTTTGACAGGCGCCAGCGCACAAGAAGCTCCCAGCCCTCTACGTCCTCGATTCGATCGTCAAGAATGTCGGCACTCCGTACACATTGTTCTTTGGAGCAAAGCTATACCAAACTTTCATGGAAGCATACGCCGCTGTCGATGGCCAGGTTCGCCGTAAGATGGACGAAATGCTCCGCACCTGGAAGGAGCCTGTTCCTGGATCTCTGGACAAGCGTCCAGTCTTCGCGTCAGAAGTGACGGCACCCATCGAGAGTGCCCTCATCAAGGCTCGTACATCCGCGCTTCAGGCTCAGCAAGGACGGCCAGGAGGTCGCGGCCGACCTGCTGCTGCTGCAGCACCGTACCGCGAAACGCCAACACCGCCGGGCATGCGACCTGGGTCAAATCAGCCGATGCCATACGGTCAACCTCCGCCTATGCCGCAAGCGAATGGCAACCGACCTCCAAGTGCGCCGCTCCCAAATCACCCGCAGATGGCACCTTATGCAGTACGTTCATTTTCACTATCTAGTACTTGGTATCACCTACTGACAGACCCTACAGCCTCCTCCACCATCCTACAGTGCTCAACCTTCGGCAGCCCCTGGTCCCTACCAACCCCCGCCGCAGATGCCATACGCAGCCGGACTCTTAGGACCTCCACAGGCTGCTGGGATAAACAAAGACTCACTGGGTCAAGATATCCAGAAGTTGATCGATGCGTCGAAGTTGGAGTTTGCGCAGAACCCCCATGACCATAGTATTCAACAAAGACTGAAGGCGTTGTTGGATGTGCAGAGCTTGCTCCAACACCAAGACTTGCCCCAGGACCAATTGGTCCTTATTAAGAATCAAGTAGCCGATCTTGCCGTAAAAGTGAGGCCATTCTCGGCCCAAAGCTCAACCCCTACTGCTACAACCGTTCCTCATCATCCACCGCCGCCACCTGCGGCGCCTGTAGTACCATCTGGCCTGCCTCAGCAGCAAGCTGGAGTGACGCTTGATGCCCTCTTGGGTCAAGGGGCTCTTGCTGCTCTGTTGTCACGACAGTCAGCCACGCCGCAGCTTTCAACGCCGCCGCCTCCTCCTCATGCCAGCATGGCAATCCGGTCTCCTCCCCAACAAAGGGCCGAGCCGCAAGGACAGCCCAGTGCGACGCCGGCAACAGATCCTATGGCTTTGCTGGCCGGCCTACGGCAAGCGGGAATCCTTCGCGGAGCAGCCCCGAGCGCAACGCCGACGCCAGCAGCGCCGGCTCCAGTACCTCCTCCAGGGATGCCTATGATGCCTCCCGGGTTCTTACCCCCTAATATTGCCAGTTTGCTGGCTTCCGGCCAACTGCCGCCAATCCCTCCGCTTGGGGGCATGAGCGGCAACCAGCTTGATGCAGCAGCCTTGAAACAACAGTAAGTTTATCTCTAAGTCTTGCCAAAAGCACGAATGCTAACTCCTTTCAGGTTCCAGCCTCATTTGATACCGTCTCTCTTTGAGCAGTTGGGTCCCCAATGTACTCAATGTGGCAGACGTTTCAAGACGGATGATGAGGGTAGGAAGAAGAAGATGGCGCACATGGATTGGCACTTTAAGGCACATCAACGACTCGCAGAAGCAGAAAAACGAGGCCAGCATCGAAGTTGGTATGTCGATAACAATGTAAGTTGCCGTGGCCGCCCTCGGAAATTTTGGAATGATCTAACAACATACAGGACTGGCTTAAATCACGAGAGGCCATTGATGTCGACCACGTTGCGACTGCGGATAACTCTGCGTCCAGCCCTGGCCGAGGGAAGAAGGAGGCTAAGCCTCGATACATTCCGGTGCCAGATGCTTCCAGCGGGATCAATAGCAAATGCCCCATCTGCCAAGAGAAGTTCGAGAACAAGTGGCTCGAAACTGCTCAAGAATGGGTGTGGCTAGATACTACGCTGGTTGGCAATCGAGCATATCACTATAGCTGTCATTCGGAAGCGACACAAGCACGCGGGAGCACACCAGTCTACACGAAGAGAGCGCCTGAGCCCTCGCACGGCAAGAAGCGCAAAGCAGAGGTAAGTCGGGTCGCAGCTCGTTTCACAATACCGGCATGGACTAACCGTGGTTCCAGGGTGATCAGAAGCCGTTTCGCGGGAAGATGAAGAAGGACAAAGATAAAGACACGGTCAAATGGCCCAAGGCGGAGCTTGACTACTGAGCGTTGAACAACCAACGCGCGGAAATTCTTCAAGACGCCTGTCAGCATCATGCGTAGCATTCGAATTTCTCTGCAATTGCTTACGACAGCAATTGCTGCATCGTAACCCAAAGGACGCCAACTCGAAATCATCACGCATTGCGAAGTCACGCACATTAGCCTGCCATGGAGCATATTCTTCTATGGCGGTGAAGCGACACGGAATCTCGTGTCTGCGACAGGACTGCCCACGCGTCCGTGAAGGGGGCAAAAAGCAATGTTTAATGGGGTCCGGTCTGGCGAGAGAGTCGATCGTTGGGGGATCGGCACAGACGGAACAACGGAAAGCGGACACCAATGAAGTGTCGTGAGGCTCCGTTGTTCGGAGTTGCCGGACAAAGGATCGGCAGACCAAGTTCGATATCGCAGTCGATACACCTGCTTGGCAAGGATAGGCCGCATCAGCGAAGACGGCGTGGTCATCGGCCCAGAACAGGGGAAGGAAGTCAGGCAAGGCCTAAGGCGAGCACACCGCAACACCGTACAGGTGACAGCGAAGCATCAGGGGCAGCCTGGTCGGGTGTTCATATGGCACGCAAAGAAGAAAAAAAATTCGTGTTATCGTGCTCCCAAGCTATGGAGTTCATTAATAAACAAAATACCCAGTATGGCGGCGGTCATTATGCAGCCCTGACAGGTATGGTTAGGTAGCAAGCGAAATAGAGGAATGTTACCCTAAACAAATCTTGAGATGCGTGCATGGAAAAGAAGTTCCGCTTATGATTTTCCTTGTGTATGATTTACTCCACAGGAGCTCTTGTGATCCATGTCCCGCGGGGGCAACAGAAGATGCGTTGGTTCCCACACTCCCCACAGTCCACAGTCCACAGTCTTGACTCTGCGCTAGAGGAGGTCTATCTGTCGAAACCCTGTCCAGCTTATGTTTGATTTGACAATTGCCTGCAAGTTTTGGGAGCATTTTGGTTCGGTGAATGTGGCGGGCTAAAGCTGATTCAGAGTACGTTTAGGAATTCATGGCGAGGAAAACAGGACAAACATTCTGAGGCGAGTTGGGCACTGATTGGGTCGCATGAAGGCGGGAAAGATGGAGAAGAGAGAGAGGGAGGGTGTGGGTGCGAAGGGTGGTTTGATCAGTGATGGCGTTGGGTTTCCTTTGGTTTCGGCACCGAACAGGATGGAGCGGGCGCGGGCGGGAAACGGTAGCCTTACGGTAGAGCTGGCGTTGGGAAGCACGGCCGGGGGACAGGCGAGTCTACGCCGGGGGGAGGGGGAGGACTGTTGATTGCCACAAGGAGGCGGGGGGGGACGAAGTGGCCGGTACCCGGGGGCGGGATGAGTCCCCCGGCCCACCGTTTTGGGGCTTGCCGGACCTCGTGTCTTTTTTGGTTCCTTGGGAGTTCGGGGAGGGTGGCTGAGACAGGGTGTTTCTCCTCTTTTGGCGTGGTTCGTCATCGTCTTTAAGACGACTCCATCGTACCGTTTATATAGACTCGTTAGGCTGAGAAGAGTTTCGCAGCTCCGTGGTCCCAACCATTGTAGCGTTTGACAGGAGACAAAGAGATGTTGCAGATCTCAAGGGACTATTAATACAGCTGGAGGGCAGCCTCAATAAAAATTGCTATTTAGGTCTTCGAAACACATGCAGTGAATCAAAATATTCGAGGCATCTCTTTTCTCCTTCCCTGGACTCTTTTGATGAACATTTCATGACGGGGGCTTGTGGTGCTTTTATGCAGGCTGCTCAGTCAGTCCTGCAGGCAAGCTAGTCATGTCTAATATCTTTGTGTCACACATCAACTGGCAGGAGTGTCAGAACGGTAGACGCCAGCTAGACGGTAGACGATCAACAAAGTTGGTGTTGAGGATTTGGTCCGGAGACTTTGGAAAGCACGAGGCTTGCAGGCCCTGTGGCTCTGAGAGTCTGGAATCGACGGGAATGGTTGGGCTTCTGGAACCTCTGAGCCGGCTTTTTCCAGGGACCTCCCCGGCTTTCCAATAGCTTCCCCGAGCATCCCATCACCTTCCTGCATGGTTGCATGGAGTGCTGCCAATCTGCCACACTGCTTTCCCCCCGCCAGCTCTGGACTGCTGCTTGTGGTTCCCAATATGGAATGAGATTGTCAGGTGGGCTTGGCCATCTTTTTCTACCAGTCCACACTGTTATTACCTTACGGATGGTGTACCATATCCCAAAAGGTCACCCTTGCCCCCCTCCCCCCATGGAAACCCCAAGATTCTAACTCTTGATGGGGCGCGGGGGCACTGGGGGGGGGGTTGTGCGGATGTCGGTTAAGAATGGATTTTTGCCCCTCCACCCCTCCACCCCTCCATGCCCTCGGTGTTGCCCCCGTCCCGAGGGTAGTCCCAGCTTGGAACCCCCCGGGGGGCATAGCGCTTGGAACTGCAGCTCTTACACCACAGTGGCACGCGGATCCCAACCGGACATGCTTATGGCTTCTTTCCTTTTGCTGTGACATTTTTTTGCCATCCGAGGGGCTGGTTGGCCTTGTCTTGCATCATGTACATCCCATCTGGCAGTAAGCAGGCAGTGACAGGGTAGCTCTTGTACGTACCTTAAACACCTTACCCCACTTGGAGGGGCAAAAGGGGTCCAGGTCCTAAGGTACGTACCTAGGCGCAACACTAGCTACCGTACCTTACGGTGGAAGAAGCACCCGGCCGCCATCAAGCAAAGTAGGCAAGAACCAAGCTCCCGTCCCCTCCCTTTCATCACAGGAAGGGATGAAAAATAAATAAAGGTGTGTGCCGATGATGGAGGTCTAGTCTGGACCTTTCCTTTCCAGTGAACCTTACCTTACCTCCCCCCTCCTGGTCGTGTTGAGGTGCTCTTTTAAGAAAGAGCTCCCGTCACCTCTTTTTTTTTTGTGTTGATCAACAATACCACTATTGCCCAAGAAGCTCTACACCGTCTCACTCCCTCATCACCTCTGCTTTCCTTCTTTGCTTCCGCTATTGACTTCCAAAGGATTTATACGTTCCTCTTCAACTTGTGATCAAGAGCTTACTATTTGAGTAACTCTTTCCCGGTTTGCACAATGGAGTAAGTTCAGCCACTGTTACAGCCAGTTGCCCTCCTTCCTGCGACCAAGCAATTGAACTTGGCCAAAGGTTCACGATGTACACAAGACCTAACAGATATCTTTAGGGTCCAATCCACCGCACCTCCCCAGCTTCTCGTGAGTTCGGCCAGTTTGGAGCTTGTTTTCTTGGTTTTCATAAGCCAGACCATTGACTCGATGAATTCTACTAGGACCACTACATCGGCATCGATGTGGGTACGGGTTCAGCCAGAGCATGCATCATTGACGAGACTGGCGACATCAAAGGCCTTGCCAGCGAGCCCATTAAGCTGTGGCAGCCCGAGACTGGATACTACGTAAGTTACCTCAGAGGCTCACCTGCTTCTATTACTTCAGCAATCGACCCTCATGAGATGTTGTGCTCTGCTGACAATTCTGGAAGGAACAATCCACCTCAGATATCTGGGCATGCATATGCCACTGCGTGAAGCAAGTTCTCGCCGAGTCCAAGGTCGACCCCGATATTATCAAGGGCATTGGATTCGACGCAACCTGCTCTCTCGCCGTCTTCAGCCACGATACGGACGAGCCCGTCGCCGTCACCGGCCCCGACTTTGACAATGCCGATGGCAACGACCGCAATGTCATTCTCTGGTTGGACCACCGCCCCGTCGAGGAGACAGAGAAGATCAACGCAACGAAGCACAACCTGCTCAAGTACGTTGGCGGCACCATGAGCATCGAGATGGAAATTCCTAAGGTTCTGTGGCTCAAGAACAACATGCCCAAGGAGCTCTTCGATCGCTGCAAGTTCTACGATCTCGCTGATGCGCTCACCCACATGGCCACTGGCAACGAGACGCGGAGCTTCTGCAGCACCGTCTGCAAGCAAGGCTACGTCCCTGTCGGTGTTGATGGCAGCGTTAAGGGCTGGCAGGAGGATTTCCTGACTACGATTGGGCTTGAGGACCTTGTCCAGGACGACTTCAAGCGTATGGGTGGTGTCAACGGGGTGGTGAGCCTTTTTTCCTTAAATCCCTGCTCCTCTGTTGCTTCAGCGTCGAGGTAGAAGTGCAATTGACTGACTCGATTTCTCACAGAACGGGAAATCCCAGAGCGCCGGCGAGCTCGTAGGTGGTCTCTGCAAGAAGGCCGCGGCAGAACTCGGCCTTCCCGAGGGTATCGCAGTTGGCGGTGGTGTTATTGACGCCTACGCTGGCTGGATTGGTACTGTCGGCGCCAAGGTCGAGCTTCCGCCAGGCCATCTCGAGGCGGACCAACCTAAGAACGATCTCTCCCAAGCCTTCCACAGACTCGCGGCGGTTGCCGGTACATCTACGTGCCACTTGGCCATGTCCCGAGACGCAGTGTTCGTGCCTGGTGTTTGGGGTCCGTACCGAGACGTCTTGCTCCCTGAGTTCTGGATGGCCGAGGGCGGACAGTCTGCCACCGGCGAGCTCCTTCGACACATTCTCGAAATCCACCCAGCCTTCATCGAGACGAACGCCCTTGCCACAGCCGAGTCAAAGAACATCTATGAGTTCCTAAACTCCCACTTGGAATACATGCGTGAGAAGAGCGGTGCCCCGTCAATCTCGTATCTGGGTCGCCACTTCTTCCTGTACGGTGACTTGTGGGGTAACAGATCACCCGTCGCAGACCCAAACATGAAGGGTGCCGTGGTTGGCTTGAGCAGCGACAAGACCACGGACAACCTGGCCTTGTGGTACTACGGCACGATGGAGTTCATCGCCATGCAGACTCGACAGATTGTTGAGGCGATGAACACGTCCGGACACGAGCTTAACACGATCTTTATGTCCGGCAGTCAGTGCCAGAACCCACTGCTGATGGACCTGATGGCCACCATCTGCGACATGCCTGTGTTGGTACCCAAGTACACCAACGCGGCCGTTGTCCACGGTGCCGCCATGCTTGGTGCCAAAGCGGCGACCGCGACTGAGGATGGCACAACGGAGAATCTGTGGTCCATCATGGATCGCATGAGCAAGCCTGGCCGCCTCGTCAAGCCCGGTACCCTTAAGGGCGAGAAGTTCTTATTCGATGCCAAGTACAAGGTGTTCTTGGAGCAGTGCAAGACCCAGCAGGAGTACAGAAAGCAGGTTGATGCTGCCGTCGACCAGTGGCTCAACAACTAAGCATCTCGGGGATGGACTTTGTGGCGTGAGACGATTAGACGACCTAGGGAATTAGGCCAAGGGGCATTGACGGTCTACAGTAACGGGACTTGGTTTTTCACTGGATGGGCTGTATCAGGAGTTGAAGGGTTAATGAAAATGGTCATTCTTTCATGAGGAAACAAAAAACAATACATTGTTAATACGACGAATTCGTATCCTGCATCAACCCATTTCATGTAGCGATTGAACCGGCGCAATTCTGCCGATGCGGCCATCTGCAAGGTAAGAATTCGCATACCTTCGGCAACAGTCGATGGCGCCCCGCTGGAGGGGTTTCGTAGCTGCAAAGCTGCATCTGTAGCGAACACACGTGCCTCTGAGTGCAGCTGTTGATAGGACAATGGCTGCCGCGCTACGTAACGGGACTGTGGAACTTTGCGGTGCTGGGACGGGAAAGTGGTGGGGCCGCGCGAGAAACACAGACCAAGCTTCGCCTTCTTGCAGGTGCCAAACCCCATCGTCTGCAACTGTCATCCGCGACCATACCTCTTTATCTCTGGTTAGACTGGTGATTGTTTCCACTTCTGTACTTGAACTAGACGACAGGAACTCGCTCGACGGAAAGAGTAGGAAGGATTAGGACTAAGGCAAGGAAGCGAAGGACGAGCTTTTATGTTCGACATCCCCTGTCGCGTGCCAGCCACATCAACCAGCGTTGCCTCGTTACACCCGAACCCGAAGCTTGTTTTTTTCTACTCACGACCTCCCCCTTCGACCAACTCAATCGAGACTTTCCACGGCCAGACTTGTCAGAACATACCTCTATCATCCTCGGCCACTCCAGTCATTATCAACTCACGACATTCCGTATCGAAGCGACTGGAGCGACGCTCCCGCAAATACACACCTCGATCCCTATTTACCACCGACCGTCACAATGCGCTTCGGAAAGACGCTTCGGCTGGCCGTGTACGCGCCGTGGAAGGACAAGTACATCGATTACGCGAAACTCAAGTCGCTGCTGCGAGAAGATAAGTACGACGACGAAGATGTTGCGTGGACCGAGGAGGACGAGAGTCGTTTCTGCGACGAGATCTTCAACGGCCAACTCGAGAAGGTCGCCGCGTTTCAGGAGAAGACCTTCAAAGCCCTGAAAGACCGCATCGAAGCCGCGTTCGAGAAGCTCAAGGAATTGGCCCCGCCGATCAGTGAGGAGGATGAGGGGGCGGACAACGACCAAATCAAGAAGCCCGACGCCGCGACGGCGCAGAAGCTGAAGGATATTGAGACGGAGCTCGATAAGATCACGACCGAAATCTCGGAGCTGAAGAAGTACAGCAACATCAACTATACTGGCTTCCTCAAGATTGTCAAGAAGCATGACCGCAAGAGGGGCGATAGGTACAAGGTGCGACCGATGATGCAGCTGAGCCTTGCGAAACGACCCTTCAACTCGGAGCAGGGGTACTCTCCCTTGCTCAATAAGCTGTCCATCATGTACTATGCCATTCGGCAGCAGTTGGACGATGGTGCCGGCGACGCACAGCCGCTGGATCTCGAGAGCCAGGGAGAGACGCGGCACGGCGAGCGATACACTGCCCACAAGTTCTGGGTCCACCCGGATAACCTGCTGGAGGTCAAGACGTATATTATGAGACGTCTGCCGGCCCTTGTCTACAGTGAGCAGTCAGCCAAGGAGCTGGATGGAAGCAACGACCCGACCATCACCTCTCTTTACTTTGATAACTCAAAGTTCGATTTGTACGGGAAGAAGGTGGAGCGCAAGGCGGAGGCGTCTTCGCTGCGCGTGCGTTGGTACGGTCAGTTGAGCGCAAAGCCTGAGTTGTTCATCGAACAGAAGATTGTCGGAGAGCAAGGATCTAGCGAGGAGCGTAAATTTCCCATCAAGGACAAGTACATCAAGCCCTTCATCGACGGCACCTACAAGATGGAGAAGACGGTGGAGAAGATGGAGCGTCAGGGCCAGCAGGCGGAGGTGGTGGAGAACTTCAAGAGCACCGTCGAGTCCCTCCAGGGTTTCATGCAGGAGAACAAGCTACAGCCCGTCTTGCGCGCAAACTATGTTCGTACAGCTTTCCAGAAGCCCGCGGACGACCGCGTGCGCATCTCCATCGACACAGAGGTGGCCTTCATCCGCGAGGACACGCTAGATAGAGACAGACCCTGCCGCGACCCGACAGAATGGCACCGTCTCGACATTGACGGCCGGAACCTGACATACCCGTTCAAGGATATAAACCAGAGCGAGGTCTCACGTTTCCCCTACGCCATATTGGAGATTAAGCTGAGAGAGGACCCCAACCGCAAGCGTCCTGCGTGGATCACGGATCTGATGGCATCTCACTTGGTACACCCTACGCCCCGCTTCTCCAAGTTTGTCCACGGCATCGCCTCCTTGTTCGAGGACTTTGTCAACAACCTGCCCTTCTGGTTGAGCGACCTGGAGGCAGACATCCGCAAGGACCCGCAGGTGGCTTTTGAGGCCGAGGAGCAGCGCAAGGCACAGAGAGCCGAGGACGAACAGGCCGTCGGCAGCTTTTTGGGCAATAAGGTGAGCTCTTATAAGATATCCAAGAGCTCGCCGGCCGGCCAGTCGTACCTCGCCAACAGGATGGCCGCCGAGAGCTCGCGTTCCCAGCCGAGACCCGTCAACGACGAGTCCCAGCAGTCGTCAAGCCGCCAGAACGGCGAGAGCTCCAACGGCCAGAGGAGTTACGGAACGCTGTCGTCCGTGCTCCCCGGCTTCTCTCTGTCCAAGTACTCGCAGGCGCGGAGAGCACAGAAGAACCAGCAACAGCTGCCTGAGGGCGTCGTTGAGCCGACAGAGTGGATCAAGAACTCCGGCGAGCTCAAGATTGAGCCCAAGGTGTGGCTGGCCAACGAGCGCACGTTCCTCAAGTGGCAGCACATCTGCATCTTGCTCGGCGCGCTCGCGGTGTCGCTGTACACGGCCGCCGGAGAGAACTTCCTGGCCGAGGTCATGGGTGTCGTGTATATCTGCATTGCCGTGTTCGCGGGTGTCTGGGGCTACGGTATGATGAGGCTGCGGAGGAAAATGATTATCGGCCGCAGCGGCAAGGACTTCGACAACCTTGTCGGGCCGTTGATTATCAGCATCGCGTTGATGGCTGCGCTGGTGATCAACTTTGTGCTTGCCGTAAGTTCTACCTTTCGCTGAGATCCCTGAAAGGGTGGGAGTCCAAATAACTAACCTGAGATGATAGTTCCGCGGCGCTCTTGAGAGGATGGAGGCAGCCAAGGAGGTGCTCAACATTGGTAATGCCACTGGCGAGCCTATCCGACAGGAGCTCATCTAAGGGTTGGTGGAGTGAAGTAAAGTAAGAAAAAAGCGTTGACTGACGGAGTACTCGCGAGTGCCCACTTCTCTTTGTAAGCTGTGGTTGTTTGCGTTTGCATGGTTTGATTCGTGTGCTGCATTTGGATCGGTGCTCTTCCGTTTTTATTTGGTACTGGTCATGATACCAGTCGACCCGAAGGTAGAAGAAGCGTTGTTGTACAAGATAAACCATGGCGTGATAATCGATATTCTGTGTGTATGTTTGTGTCTCGGATGACTTTGGCATGGAGTGAAGTGAGATGCTGTCGAGGGTATTCCTGAAATCGGTATGTTGTACACGCTTCCCTTCTCGCTTGCGTATATGACGTTAGAAGACAACGTTTAGAGCTGTCTTGCCGCCTAGAAGCTATCTTGCATATGCTAGTTAGCTGCCTAGGATGCCTAGCTTCCGCAATCAGATATCAGAAAGTGGCTGTCTGTGAGAAGGACCGTATTGTTGTCAAAGGCTGTGAGATGTCTTCAGCGATGTCTAGGAGGGCCGCCGGCGAAGTGACCGCACCTTTGAGTCCTCTCGCAATCCTCACATCGTGAGGTGCCAGTTTGATCCATATTGAGTGAGTGTCTTCGCCCTGATACGATACATTCGGCCTAGGTGTCATCGTGCTTGTTGAAGTCCTTATTCTCGCGAGACTTGAGCCTACGAATAGCAGAGTACAGCAGTGGAAGATCTTAAACTTGTAGTCGAAAGCTTAACAGATGCCACTACCCGAACGCTGTTAAACCAAATATGCCCGCGTGCTCCTCATCATTGATGCACTAGTATTTAATCCTTAAGAGCCCGGATACTCCGCAGCCCTCCTTTCTGCAGGAATCCCTCGCCGTAGTGCTTCTGATGCCAACTTTATTGAGCTCGAGGTGGAAAGACACGCAGCCCATTGGGGGGATCTAGCGCGGGACCTGATAAGTCGTCATTTCCGCCATACCGGCAAGGACGGTAAGGAAAGAACACAATGCCTTCTTCTACCTTGTTTGGCAGTGGGTAATTATTCCGGTGGATGGAACACTCTTAGAACGGAGAGCAAGAGTGTAATGTGGCATTATGTTGGGAACACATAATTTGCCTATCCGAAGGTACGATTTCACACACAATCATGGGGGCTCTAGTAAAACCACAGCTCACAAAGGTCCAGATCCATAATCTCGAGATTGAGGTCTCAGAACTGAAGAACGGACAAGGCTCTGAAACCTTTGTAGCGTGCATACTCCTCAGACCTCAACGCCCCCAAGGCTTCTTCATTTTATCTTAACGAGGAATTGAAGGTAAGAAGAGCCCCCTCCCATCCTCCCCGGACTTGTTCGTCTACCGTAGTCGCCCTCTACTTGTTTCTCCGCCCCCCTCCGCCCATATTCCGCCCCGAACGCTGCCTCCGTCCAGCCCTAACCCCACACCATCGGCCCTGTCTTCGTCAGGAAACTTATACTACTGCCTCTTCTTCTTCTTCTTCTTCTTCTTCTTCTTCTTCTTCTTCTTCTTCTTCTTCTTCTTCTTCTTCTTCTTCTTCTTCTTCTTCTTCTTCTTCTTCTTCTGCTGCTGCAGCTTCAGCGGGGCTGGCTGTACGAGTTGAACGTGGGGCCGACATAAATTAGTGGAGGAGACAGCTGAGGCATATGTTGCGCTTGTAGCGTGAGCATGTGGTCGATTTATGCTTCGGGCCCCAAATTCCTCTGTGGTTGAACTAGCCGCATTATAGATTCCCTGGCGGCATCCACCTGGCGTTGCTTATTCTGGGTCATCAAGTGCCTCAACAACTGATTGTCTGTGAGACTCGCAAAATTGGAGTTCGTTGCGAGAGTGTTCGAGAGGTCCTGCTTCGTCACTCGAGTCGTCTGACCGGGACTAGAAGGTATAGACAGTGGTGTTGTAGGATACTCGTAGCCGGCATCGAAACAGTTGGCCGAGTGGTCAGACGAGTGTGAGAGCGGAGGAGTCTGCTGCTGCGGAGTCTGGGGTGCCTGCTGGGGTGCAGCGGGTGTAGGCGCAGCCGCTAGGGAAGGCGCAGACGTTCTTAGACCATTGTAGCCCGAAGATTCTGGAGGGCTCTGCTAAAAAGAAGAAGAAAAATTGTGATTAGTTTGGGAACTTGATTTCTTGCACATTTTGCTGTTCTTGTCGACTTGGCTTGGGATTTGTTAATGGTCTTGTAGACGCTTGACTCACCTGATACAGTTCTGATATAATCTGCTGAGGTAGCGATGGTTGTGGGGGTGGGGGATGACATCTTCTATGGTGGTCTCTGAGATGTCTTGGAGAGAGAAACCCAACATCGTTATAGAAGCAGTCTTGTTTGAAGCATCGTAGTTTCTGGTGATGTCTCGTTGACTGGTTCATTAGTTGTGAGGCTGAAGAGTACTCAACTACAGCTTTATCGCATCCATAGACGGAACACACAAATGAGGACGGCCCATATTCTTCTTTGAAAGCGGTGAAGTCCTCGGAAGAAGCGTTGGACAATTTATCTCTCTTAAGAGGTCTACGACGTAGGTATAATAAATTCTTCTGACAGACGATAGCAATATGGCATCCTTAGGGTAGGGCGAGTCTCTGCGCAATAGCAATCACCAATTAGCAAATCTGCGTCGTGTCACATAACACTGGACAGAAGAATCAAGTTAGAACCGTATCATCCGATTTCTTTGTCGTTTTGCGCAACTCGAGGGCTTCTTGGACTAGTGCTTTCATTGAGGGAAGGCTTTCGAGCCAATGCAAACGAGGGTCAAGGCTTCCTGCATTGGAGATCCGCGTGTCGTCTTCTTCCTCAAGATCGAACCAACGGGATAGCTCAATGACTTCTTCTCGAATGCTCGAAGGATCGGGTGTGCAAAGTCCTTGACTAAGCTCAAGGCACCCCAGTAGGTGCTCAATCCAGTACTCAGATGCATAGGGAAGAAGCCCATAGAACCCTTGTGCAACGCAGTAAAGATGCTGCGCGCGTTCCAAGGCTTCGTCGGCCAAAGTCAAGCTCTGTGTCAACTGTGCAATACAAGCAGTTGTGATGTCTCGGCAAGAATCTCTCTTACTGATGAACGGCCCACTAGACTGGGCTTGAAGAAATCTGATATCTGACGTCAACCAACCTCTCTATGTTAAAGTAGTTTACCTGAGGTACTTACTTGGGCACAGTGCCGTGGACGAACACCATGGTTGCACCTGGACCATCCTCAATGAATGGTTTGCAAAGACCCAATACATTCGGAAACGGCTTCGTCCTATCATTGACTATAGTTAAATCGGCATAGAGTACTCGACCTAGCCGTAATTCAAACTTCCTCATAAGCTGGCCGCCCTTTAAAAACACCATCCAGCCAAATATTCGTCATAACTTCGACATATCCATCGCTTAACAACGACTCATAATACTTGTGAGAATCTTATAATATCTAGGTATAATCGGCCATAATACAAAAGATCGGGAAGTTTATAGCAATTACGCCTCTTCAAGGTCTTTCAGAAAGGCCTCCACCCTCATTATAGGCTCCTGGATATTATCAGTAGTCTCCAACACCTATAATACTAGGTAAACCCAAAAGAACATCCCAATATTCCCGTTAGTTCTCCATCTTCCTTTCGCTTTGAACAAGAGCCCCCAAACCTTCTGCTCTTTTGAGGGTTATTTCCCGGATCTCAGTGAGGACTATTTCGGGACGCAGCCATTCAGTTCCTCATTAATAGCTTCTAGGTGACTTAGAACAATCAAGCCGACATCCTTACAAACAGATAAAGACTACTTTCCAATTATTAGTTTTGGTCTTCCCTTCAAGTTTCTCGCTATACTTAGAATATCCTAGCTAAATACGAACAATCTAAAATTGTTTTATATCTCCGCCAACTTCGTCAGGGTCTTGATTAATTCTCCGTATTCCGACGACCCAATCTCATCGATACCATCGATAACCAGGCGCAGGTCCTCGAAAAAGTTGAACAGCTTTGAGATAATCTCTTACAAAAATGATGACGAAGGTATTTTCCCAGAAATAACACACTCTTTATGCATGAACGAGGCCGTCTCCGGGACAAGGTCCAGAATCTGGACACATATACTTCGCAGAACCTGTAGATCAGGCCCCAGTTACGGGTATCCATCTGATTCTAGATAACGAATGGCAACTAGTTTCTTCATCCCGCCCCGGTTTTCGCGCAGCTTTGGACTCATGCGGTCGTGAGTTGCTTGAGTTATTCCACCGCGAAGGTATCAGCATCGATATTTTGGGACTACCAGCTGATCAAGAGGCTATCGATGATGATTCTGGCATACAACTTTGAGCAACGATATATAGGCCACGGAAACTGGCCCAAGAGTCGGTAGTACGCTTCAAAATGCCGAGCTTTATCTCCAAGATCCCACTTTCTCTCTCACAGACGTCAAATACTTCAATCCGTAACGCTTTACTAATACAAAGGGAAGTCGAACTATCGACTTCTGACTTATTCACTCCGATAGGAGCGAAGTCTTATCTAACAAGGAAGAGACACTAGTGGCCATAGATGTACTAAAGAGCGTCACTTCAACAACTGTGCGGCATGAGATGAGCGGCTCATATTACCTTCAGAAAAATCTGCAAAGATGAGAACATATACCTAGCAGCCTTTGAACGGGGCAATACTCAACTCAGCTAAATAAGTCACCAGACGCAAGGCATGACGTTTATGCTTGAACGGGAAAGTGGCTGGCGGTTAGATGAACCTGATGGAGATGTGTGTCCCGGCACATCGAAGAGCTTGGGCGAACAACGTAAGACTGCTATCTATCGTTCATTATTATTTAGCTGACTGTCTAGATATATCAACAACGTCAACTCGTCGTTTCGCTGCACACCCCCTACTCCTTTTCGAGGCGGGATTCTTGCCGATCTTACGGGTCTGGGCAAGACCCTTAGTATGATATCACTTATTGCCCATGATAAGCTTTCTGAGAGTGGATCGCAATTCAATAGACAAGATACGAACTCGTTAGGTTCTGGTGAGACACTTGTTGAAGTGCCTCTCTCACGTATGTCTTTGAATGTGTGGGATCCTGCCTGAGTGTAACTGACGGTTTTATGTTTTAGTTCTCGACAACTGGGAGATGGAATTGTGCAAGTACGTGGCCCTACAGACCGCGCGTCTGGTAGATTTGATAAAATAAGAAACTTTTATAGACACCTTTCTGGGAATCACTTCAACTGGCGTCGTCATCACGCACAAAACCAACTGCGAGACATGTGTCACTTGAGCACGAGTGACATCATCCTCACGACCTATACGACACTTGCGAAGGAGTGGAAAGCTCATGTAAAAGCCAACGCAAGCCCAGTTTTCTCACATCAGTGGCATCGCATCATTTTGGACGAAGGTATGCGTCCTCGATTGTCATGCTAATAGTGCGAGCTGACTTTTGGACATAGCACATGAGATCAAGGACCTCAAAACAGCAAAAGCCCAAGCCATATGTGAGCTAAGAGGTGACTGTAAGTGGGTGGTCACCGGAACACCAATCCAGAATCGGCTTTCCGAGCTCCACAGCTTACTTTACTTCCTTGGGGTGTATCCGTATGATGACAAGAAAGCCTTCGACAGGGACATAACGAACGCCTAGCTTGGTGGAGAAGAGACCGGATCAGAAGCGTTGAGGAAAGTTCTAAGCTATGTTATGTTGAGACGTTCGCAAGACGCGATAGCCTTACCACAACGACGAGATCACCGGCGGCACCTTCATCTCAGCCCCCAGGAGCAAAGTATGTACGACATTGTCAAAACCAAAATCATTGAATTTCTCGACAATGCGCTAGCATCTTCCAGAGGAAAAGACAGCTACAGTAACGCATTAGAGAAGATTAATGCTCTGGGGCTTGTCTGCGAATTGGGATGCTTTCAGAAGTTGAACCTTCAACAGACCCCTGGGAAGCCTGCGTCTTCTACGAGACTCCTGCCAAGAACACCAGATCGACAGTCAACTCCGCTTACACCCGGAGGAGAAACAGAGGAGGACGATGATAATCAATATGGCGCCATTGCCGAAGAAATCGACAACTTCTGTCCGCCTCTGACCAGGCTTGGGTCTAACTGGACTCAAGAGCCAAGCGGCATGCTCTGTGGCGCCATGCCCACAGATCAATGGCCGACCAAGATCAGAACTCTTGTCGACGATATCAAAGGCTGCATTCCAGGAACAAAAAGGTTGCACCGAGGTCCCTTCCAACCCGGATAATGTAGCTGACGAGTCCAGTGTGGTTGTTTTCGTACCGAACATCCATTCTTGATGTCGCTGAACTAGCTCTCAACGACGCCGGAATATACTGCGCCAAGGTTGATGGAAAGAAAAAGTTAAGCAAGAGGAGTCGTATCATTGACGACTTCTCAAAGGCTGATGTGGTGTCCGTACTTTTGTTGTCATTGGGTTGCGGCGCCGTCGGGTATGTCACGCCCGTTCGCTGGCGCTGAGCCGTGTCAGCATCAAGCAATATCTAACTCTAATATCCTCTTACTAGTTTGACGCTCACTGCTGCTTCGAGAGCATATCTACTTGAGCCACAATGGAATCCGTCTATCGGGGAACATGCCCTGGCGAGAATCCACAGAATAAGACAAACTCAAGAGGTCACGACTGTTCGATTTGTGATCAGCAACTCCATTGAACAGGTCTGTGATGCTGAATTCCGTGGTGGAAAGGTACTGACAGACGTGGTCATAGTATGTCTTTGATATCCAAAATGGGAAGCGGGACCTCATGAGTCAGTCTCCTGAGCGCAAAGCCTGCCACAAGTCGTCAATTGACAGCCAAACTACAGGTAAATCAGACAAATTTTCTCTACGCGCAATTTATCATCTGACGGATTTCGAAGCAATTGCGTCAGCTTCTAAGATAGACGATTTGCTAGACAGCGAGTCACATCCAGACTGTGTTGGTCGGGGCCACAGTACTAATCAGAATCTGGTATTGGTCTATTGGCTCCTTCGAGCTCAGGTAACAGCATGATATGTACTGAGGTGGTCTTCTAAGCAAGGAACTAACTGCTAGAAAGCACTTGAGGTTATTGCGGAACGAACTTGGACTCTTCAAAACTCTCGTCAAACCACCGCGGACAAGAGACTTTCTTTTATGTTTATGAAGTTAGCAGCGATGCAGCCTGGATCCCGCAATATAGAGGAAGGGCGTCGTAGCTTCTAAAGCGGTATGGACTAATCCACTTCAATCATCAAAAGTTCAAATCTAGGCAGTAGCAAGGATTGGTATGTATGCCGATGCTATGAAATAGCTCATAATACCAGCCAGTACCGGAGTGTAAAGGAGGCGACCCTCATCCATAATGTCACTCTTCAGAACGATTCTCACCATCAGAACAAAAAGACCAAAAAATAAGAACTAGAAATGGATGGAGGGGGGATACTGACCTTAGTCTAAACCAGCACTGGCCTCATTGGAGTATTTGTTTTAATGTCGACTCTGCGTCAGAGTCGAAACCACTCGGCCAAATCGACCGGGGGTGCTGGTGACAGGAACAGTGAATAGGCGCCTTGAGTAGTAGGGTGGTAGCCTTGCAGGTTGTTTAGATGAAGAAGGGCAGGAAGGAGTGGCGTAGATATAAGAAGATGTGCTTGCCTAACGGGGACTGGCGGCGTTGAGATGGAAGGCACTCACTTGATCGCACCTGGGTAGTATGCGGTTCTACCTAAGGAGCTCCGCTCTGGATGATTCATCCGGTGGTGGTACGAAGGGAGTCTATTATACTTGGAAAGATTCAAGGAGACATTACCCACACGAGGCTTGGAGATGGCATCGACTTTAACAGACCTGTGGACCTGACCCCCTCGGCATTTCTACATAGTATCTCGCCTTTCAACGCTTCTTTCGTCGATGGTCTTGTCTTATGTTTTCGATTCTACCAGGAGTGGAGAGCTGTCGATCAGACCAACATTTGATTGTCAATCGGATGGCATCTGAGCGACCACCGGTGTATGAACCCGTGCAGATGACACAGTCGAGAGATGGAGGTGAACTGGGATTGATACAACTAGTGGTTTTGTGGTTGGATAAGTATAGCAAATGATTGCCGCTAACTTTTTTGTTCGGTACTAAACAATGAATATGCCTGGGAGGTGATGATATGATAGCCAAAAGACAGATGGAGGATCGACTTTAGTGCTGGGGGTGGCCGTTCACGAAAGCAAGTATGCAGGGCTGATCGGTTTGTTTTCATTTCAGTATACCATATCCAAGCTTGTACTCCCAACTTTTTTATCAGGTTGAGCTCAAGGTTAAGGAATTAGCCATCGTCTTCTCCCCCAGACATTGCGATAGACAGCCATGAGAGAGTCACTGTACATCCTCCAACCCACCATGCAGAAGTAGACGGTCTTGTGAGTAGAGATAAAGAGGACTCGGTAACACAATCTGGACAAGTGATTCATAGATCCGGCTCCCTCACGGTCGTCAGGAAGTTACTTTGTCCTAGGTAAGGACGAATGACAAAGATTGGAAGACGTATTCGAGGCAAGAGCGACGAAGTACCTATGTGGCCTAGCGTGCCTCTAACCCGCTCCTTCCCATACCTTTCATACCTGCTTGCCTCACTTGCACCTTCCATACCTGCCGCGAGAGGCTTTTGTATACCCCCTTAACTCTATTCTTGTCACCAGCCAGCAGGCGCCCCTTTGGGGGTCAGGTCAAAACTGGCTGGTTGGTGGAGTGCTTCAAGTCCGCGAACAGCCTAATCGATGAAGGCTTAGAGGTCCCGTGTTCGAGTCCCAGCAAGTGCGCCCAGAGATGTAGCCCCCATTCACCATCGGGGGGGAAGGGGGGGGGGGTGAACTCTTTTGTTTTTTTGCTCTCAGGTCAGGTAGAGAGGCGCGTGTTATGTATACTACCAAGCCAGACTATTGACACCAACGCGATCAGCCGTCAGTCGAGAAAGATTGAATACTTTATCCGATCTAAGAATAATACTATAGAGCATCGATATCCCCTTGTAGTCTAAGACCAGACATTGGAAGTCTACGAGTAGACAGGCAGAAGCAGTAGCAGCAACATTGGAGAGAGCCGCTCGTGCTCTTCGCAGCGACTAGTAGACTCGTCGTCACCTGAACCCAGCTGTCACTTTTTGCAAAAAGTTTCCCGGTCGACGAATTACGGAGAAAACGCTGCCGCTGCCGCAGAAGCATCACCCGGGCGCCATTTCCCCGTCTACTTCGCCGGACGCCATTTGGTCCGTCAATACGGTTCGGCTGAAAATATCAAAGGCAAACCGACGAATAAGAACACGAGAATGGCGCGAGCGTAATTACAGTACTGATACAATCGGAATATACTGCTAAAGAGCATCATACCCTCTGCACACTGGTCCATACAAAATACAAATCACGCATCCAGAAGATTAAGCAGGATCCTTCACTTCTTCTAGCTGACGCTTCCAGCCAAGGTATTCTCCAGTCGCGTGTAGTCGATATCGAAAGCTGTGATATGCTATGGCCCAGTGCATGAATGTGATAGCAGGTGGTCACAAGGTGGGTCCGGAGCGGAACAGACTCCGGGATAGCTCACGGCATGCGGAAAGGGAAATGGCATCGCCGGCAATAGTCTGTGAGTTCAAAGGATGGGCGCCAGAATTCACGAGTTTGGCATGTTGAGGTAGCTTTCTGATCATCTAGGAAAGTTCAGGGTCCAAGAGTCTGCCCAGTGCTTAGGTTGAACTCTGTAGATAACCTCTGGATCGTGGTTCAGTGTGCCAAGAAGGTTGGACTGATCTCTGTCCACCAGCGTGTTTCGAGGGGGGGTTCTCCGTGTCTCCGCGGCTGTCTTTGTAGTCCATTGGGGTGGTGGACTTGAACGTGAGCAATGAGATGCAGGCAAAGGCTGCTGCTTATCAGACTAACTTCTCCACCGTTTGGCCGGAGCTACTTTGCCGGAGGTCGGAGTGCCGAGGACTTACTATATCGGGGACATGAGAGGGTTGAGCAAGATATGCCGCGGCGGGAGAGAGTGTCGAGATACAGCGAAGATCATGTGGACAAGTATTTGGAGGTCTATACAAGGCCTTTAATATGGAATCAGAAAGACGGCTTCCAGAATACCAGAGACCCCGGACCCGGTTGTCACACCACCTGGGCGACAGGTCGAAACGCGAGATCCAGAGTTACACCAGGAAGATCCTTTAGATTGAGGAACATGTCAGACCACCGGTCCACCGATGGTAACGGCGGGGAGTAACATCGTCGGTTCGCTAGACCACGTCAGATTCATAGCGCGAATAGCAGCCGGCACATTGATGTTGGAGAAGCTGTGGGCAGTAGCTGGCGACCAGTCGATGACGTAAGAGAGAGTTTTGTCGCTTTGCTGCGGTAGAGGGCGCAGGGCGGCCATGGCAAGGCGAACGGGGTGGATGCCGGAAGTGTCGGACATTGGTTTCTGGAGGCGGCAGCGTCGAGGTCCGGTGGGCGGCCATCCGAGTCTGCTGGAGTCTGGTTCGGAGCCGGGTATCACGACATAAAGTAAAGGCCTTTGAAGAAGAGTTGACTCTGGGCAAATGTTTCGCTCACGAGACGAAGACGGCGGACCCTGAGAACGGTTCTGTTGGAAAAAAGGCCTGGGTCGTTCGAGACAGGAACCAGTTCCGGACACAGACGTAACATACCGTAGAAACTCGAGCAACTCGAACTTGCGCTAGCCCGTGCCAGCCCTGCTAGCGCTCTGGCAGAATCGTAATACTGCCTAAAGTGGTTAAATGCGGCCGCTACCTATTTTTGGCGTAGGTTAACATTTTGATCGATCTGACTAATAAGAGCTCGCCATCGAGGCCGGACCTATAATTAATATAATTCAATAATTATTTTAGCTTTTTCGTCGGTTTTAAGCTTTTTTTATTAAATTAGTAAAAAGGGTAAAAGTGTTAATTAGAAATAGTTATACGTAAGTAACCGAGCCCCTAATTATCCCCTAGCCTACTACCTCTAACGGGCCCTTATTTATATAGCGGTTAGACTATCGGGTCGACGAACTACCTATTAATACTATTACGGACTTCTTTTATTATGAAAATATATTTTAACCCGTTATTTAGAATAGCGAAGTCTAGAATCTCTTTTTATAATATCTCTTATTTAATATAGGCTTTTATATTAAAAAGCTCCTACTTAATATAATCGATGGCCTTGGCGGGTACGTCTTTAATCTAGATCTCGTCGACCTAGCTATTATTAGGCCGAATAAATATTCCGCACTATAGGAAGGCCTGGTTGATTATTAAGCCCTTCTTATAGGCTAATTTAGTAGCTGCCGTCTCGACTGTTTTAGTGACTATTATTCTCTTTATACCCGTCTCCTACTTGAGCTCCTTTTATTTATTTAGCGCTTTTTCTTCTTCGTTAAGTATATAAACGTCGGTTGTTTTTAAAAGCTATTATTTAAAGGGCTTATTGACTGCGGTATTAAGAGGTTGGAGGAGGGAAGTGGTCCTTAGCGGTATGAGGTAGGGTATAATATGGTGCTAATATAATAATATAAGGATGGAATCTATCTTATAGAAGGAAGCGATATCTATTATTAATAGGTACTTGTCTCCCTTAGTTAGCGTTATTAATTCCTCTTTAATCTATCTTTTGAATAAGTACTTATTATTGTAGGTAATCTTGTTAAACTTAACTATTATTCCTTTTATGTATAATAGGCCCTCTTTTTTTTATAATTAACCTCCTTCTTTTACGGGCTTATTGTAGAATATTATTTTTGGTTTAATTTATTATATATCGTCGGTAAAAATATAAAGTATTAATATGGCCTGCCGTTTACCCTAACCGTTATGGTCGCTCTTACTAACTACGGTTTTAGTCTTAACGTCGTTATATATATAACCGTTTAAGTATTTAAAAGGAACTAGGGTCTCGTCGAAGTTAAGAATTTATAAGTTAAGAAATCGACGGGCTAGATTTCTAAATAAATCTCTGATATTAGACCGCTTTACCTTAGCTAGGGCTATTTGATTAATTTGTTAAATAAAGGAAAGAAAGCTATTAATAATTTTAAAGTACTTAGTGGGTAACTTCGTTATCTATTTAGTAAGTCGACGTTAGGTAATTTTTATATGATTCTAGAAGCTACGAAACTAACCGGGGGAAAAAATAAAAAGATGTTTATTATTTAGGTTCTGCTAGGTGAAAATCCGCTTAGTGGTCCTTTTGAACTAACTAGTATTAACGAGCTTTCTTTTACTTTGTTATTGGTAGAAGGTGTTGTATAGTGCTATTTCGAGCTCTGGCTATTAAGGGTGGTAGGTATAGTTGGAGGATTAATTAACGATTGATTTATGGTTTTGATATTAGGAGATAACCGTGCTTTGAGGGACTTTGAACTAATCTATAGCTTCCTAGTATATAGGACGTCTATATATCCTTAAGAGCTCGGTCTTGCCCTAGCGTAGCTTTGGGGGGTAAATTAATTCTTTATCGAGCTTCTTTATACGGTAATACTTTAAAAATATTAGGATATTAACTTTAGTATTATAGGTATAGTAGTACTGGCGGTGTTTGATTAGGCTATTTTGCGGTATATATTTCCGGTCTTTAATAGGGGTAGGAGTAGGCCTACGGCGCTTAGCTATTGGAGGTATAATTGGTATTTTTGCTGTATTTAAATCCTTTTTGGTAAAGGCCTATCGTGAGGGTATCGTGGGTATATTGACGAGGCCCGTGGTAGAGGTATAATTAGAGGTATAATTAATAGTATAATTAGTGGTTAAATCGGTGATGTAATTGGTGGAAGTGGGTAGTTAGGTAGGAGTAAAAAATGGAAAATAATCACTTACCGCCTTCCGTATACGGTTTAGTCGATTATATAATCGGATAAAACTGATCCCTCGAAAGGGCTTAGTGTGGGCCGCTAGCAGGGCTGGCACGGGCTAGCGCAAGTTCGAGTTGCTCGAGTTTCTACGGTATTGATTGGGCGGCTGGGCAACAAGCATCTCGAGGGTCACGATCTCGATCGAGGAGTGGTCCAACGGGCGTCGAACTCTTGTTACGGCATCGGATGGTAAAAGCGGTTGACGTGCATGGACGAGGGTGGTAAAAGATGGGTTCGTGGGCTTTAGTGCCGGCGGTGGAGGTGAACAAGTGGTTTGTTGTTGGCAATAATAGTTGGACAAAGCTAGGATTGGGGTTCCTTCGATTCGGGATCCGGATAGGGCGTCCAGTTTGTTCGATGAATGTCATGTACACTAACTACTAGTAAGAAGCGGTTGTTGGGAATTTGGGAACAAGCAACACGGCGCAACCCCCCCAAAAACGAGGCAAACGAGGGACGAAGAAGCTCGGGCAGACGCATGGCCCTGGAGTTGGTGCTAGGCGAGTCAGATTGCGTGGAGAGAGCGGGATGACATACGACGTGGCAGGTTTGGATTTCTTGCATGCCGGCAAGGGAGACTGGGTTTTCCCTTCCTCAACGTCAAACGTGCAGGCCCATTCGCTGTTGTCTTGTCGGGCATCTGCGGCGGCTTGGCCTATCACGACGAACCTCGTTTGCGGTTGCGCGGTTGACTTTTCCCACAGCCACCTGATCTTGGTTCTAAAGGTAATGAGGCACCTCCATCAGCATTAACTGACTGGCGTGGCTCACTAAGAACCCAGCAAAGCAGCAAGCAGCATGTGCACCGTTGGCGTTCCTCTGCTCCCGCGTCTAAGATGAAGCTAAGTAAGGTATCCGTGACACTTGCCTGCCTTGATCTTAGTTATGCCACTTTAGCAAAATGTCACTTACATGAGCATCCGTCCTTCCTACGTTCCTACCCGTACACGTCGTATTAGTGATTTCAAAGTGGGAAGAAGGCAAGGTAGGTAGGTAGGTAGGTAGGTAGTACCCTGACTTGACCTTTCCTGACCGGGCTTACAGACCCGCGACCATCCGGCCAGTGACGGACATCTCCCCCACCGATGTACCTTCTCTTAAGGCGAGAGGATGTATACTAAGGCAGGTAGGTAATTACCTTGAGTAGATCACATCACGGAGGAGAAATGTGAAGCAAGGAACCAGCGACCTGCAGGAGATGAAAACTAGCGAGACATGTCCGCAGCAACTGGAGAAGCTGCAGCCCTGCGTTGGAAAAGAAAAGAAAGAAAAATTCAATGGCATTGGATCTAAAAACGCCGCAGCTGTCGTGTCCTGGTGTCCATCGCCGCTCCGTTGCATCAGTCAATGTACTGCCCCGTCCACTCACTTTGCTTTCCTCCCGTCCCCGGGTGCCCGCTCGCTCATCCTCACACAACACTCAGCTCACCACTTTACCACACTCACTCACTCACTCACCCACCGCGCACCACTCACACTCACACTCACCCACCACCACTCATTCACTCTCTCCCTCACTCCCCCCGAAACCCAGAAATCCAGAAACCCAAAAACCCAAAGAGACCCGCCGCCGCCCGGACTCACTCCGTCATCTCATGCTTCTGCGACACGTGAACCACCACCTCGACCTGTAGTGAGCGACACAACTGGACAACCACCATCTTTTTGCTCCCAACTTTGACTTGCCCGATAATTTTGTGGTTTGCGGGCGGACCGCTGCGAAGACGACCGTGAGCGGCAACCGCTACCTTACGGGGCACAACGGCTATCTTCCAGCTTTGCATAGCGCTGCGCCCACCTCGACTTATTGCGGCACCTCGACTTGAGATGCTTCGCTGATCTCTTTCGGATCGCCTCACAGACATTCACCACACAGACCTTGGGCTAAACCTCCGACGAAGACGTCCTGTTCCCACGGATACCGATCTTGATAAATCGCCCTGAATCGCCGCGCTTCCGAGAAAGGATGCTTCAATTGTTGCTCTAATCGCGAAGAAATCTGTCCATATCCACCAACATCTTTCCGCCTGCATGGTTCTAAGCCGATGCTGAGCACTTCAAACTGTCTGCGACAGGCGCATTCCTCGTGACGCGCATGGTGCGCAGCCACGCAGACTGACGAGTTCACTTGCGCCCATTCCCGCCCGGGCCTCGATCAACCTAACAAACATTGTTTGTTTATCACTTTTCAATTACTCACTCGAGTGCATGACACGGCCTCGAGGTCGCTCACACATAATTCGTTAATGAGACATGGCCGACGTTAAAGAGGAGAGAGACCGAGAGGGCCGCAGTGAGAAGAAGAGCTTCTGGGGTAGCATTTTCCGCAACAGGAGCCTGGCAAAGAAAGGGAGACTGGTTCGACGACCCAAACATTGCGCTGTGACAGACACGCGTACTTCATCTTGGGACTTTTGAACTGACCGAAACTGCAGGAAAATCCCGAATCTCGCAGGGCGAGCGATGGAGATGTCGTCCCGCGGAGACGCAAGTCATTACCAGACATGCCCAAGGCCTCGAGAACAGTCGAGTCCCCCAATGGCCACCCAAATGTCCACCCAGATCACCCTCGTTCGCGCAGACGACCTAGAAGGCCTGATCCCGCAAGAGCCAAAGGGAAGGGTCGCGCGCATCCCAACGGCATCATCCTCGAGCAGGGACCACTAACAGAATGGCCGCCCTCCGGCATGTCAAGCCAAGAGGAGCTCACCCTCGGCCATGCCATGGAACTCGTCTCCCGCGGCGCCCCCGCCCACAAGGGCCACAAGCGTCCTGTACCTCATGCATCCGATCATTACTACGCCCTCTACACAACATCCGCAGGAAATGATGCCGAAGAGACGGATATCGTAAATTTGCACGACCACATGACCCAACTGATGACCCTCCGAATGCAAGGTGGGGGTTCAGCGATATACCCATGGGAGTCCTTGGAACAGCCGAGCTTTGCCTTCTTTTACGGTCAACAGCCCGGCACCATCACCTTGAACCAATGGGCTTGTCTGGCCAGCATCAAGCCTCCGACCATCGGCTTGAGAGACTCGGGCGTGACGGCACGAGAGGTCGGCTTGGATCGTATCTTTGAGCGTCTGAAGGAGCTGGAGGTGGGATTGGATGATGATGACGAAGAATGGATGTACAAAAGCTTATATCGCCGCTTCCTCCGCGACCCCGACAAAATGATGAGCCCGCACAAAGGACTCGATAAGCAGATTACGGATCTGATCATGGTGTTGTCACGTCCGGACTGGATCGACTTTACGAACCCAAAGAACCAAGTCGTCACTCGCTTCATCTTCGACCCGAGCCACGGAAGCCAACAGCAGTATATCAAGTTTTGCCACCAACTCGTCCTCAGTATGGAACTAGATTTGAGGATCAATTCGAGATTGCACGGGGAGTGGGCGAAGGAGAAACTACTGCCTCAACTACCGCCCACCATCCAGTGGGATCTTGCGCTTGCCAGACGCTGGCGGGAACATGTGAGGGTTGAGGGGTATGGAAAGTCAGTGGAAGACAGTAAGCTACCATTCACATCCGGTCTCCTTAGCCAGAGCTAATTTGCAACAGTCAACCTACGCTTCAGGCTGAAGAAGCGCCAAATCAAGATGCTACGGCGTTTTGCACAAATGATGAAATGGCCAAACTTGGGCCACACTCTCGACAAGATGAAGCAGAGGGACATGGACGCAACGCTGGACATTATCAGCTCCGACGCATTGGCATTCTTCAGCGGTCTTGTACTGCCAGGCGTAAGTTCTGTCACACTACTGACATATTCCTTGCACACCTGCTAATAGGCAAAGACAACGTTCCCATTCCTCATCATGAACACCCTCATCGATATTGATCCTGACAAGGCAACCGACTCCTTGGCCATGATGACGCACCTCCATCCTCACTGCGGGTTTCAATATAGGAATAGTTACACCTACTGGACTGCTGCTTCGATCGTCGGAAAAGTCCTAGCCCCGACCTGTCGATCGTTGGCAGGCTGGGTCGGGCCAGCCCGTCCGACCGCCGATCTTGGCCGATCTCAAATCGCTCGCGTGCGCTCCCGGCGCCCTCGACAGCGCATGACTCCCGAAGACGTACAATCGATGAGCGAACGATCTGACCCTCTGGGCCCCCCGGCCGAGGTATTTCCGGTCAAAGAATACAAGCTCGTAGCTCCCGACGCAGACGACATTGTTGATACTGTCCGAATCGAGCTGCTCAGCTTCAAGGCTGTCCAGGACCGTTTCCAGGAACCTCCGCCAGCACCGAGGGTTTTCGACGCAACGGTGCAGTTCGCGGTGGATGGGGTGTCCTGGCCTATGCGTCTCACGTACGATGTGTCCTTTATCTCGGCTTGGCCATGTTCGGGCGGCCCTCATCCGCTGTTCTTCGACTACGTCTTCCAGACCGTCAAGGCGGACGAGATTATGAACATCAAAGACTGGGGTGGGCTGTATGGACAGTCTCCAAGTGCTCGTAGTTCGAGGACAAGCTCGACAGCAGGCCCACACACAGCAAGCAGCCAGGATCAAGTCGACGAGGAGCAGGTGTTGGTGGTGGAGGCCTTTGGCGTGAGGGACAACGAGGTCTTGGCACGGGCCTGGTGTTCACACTGGGGACTGAGTGCCGTAATTGCTGATATCCGCAAGACATGGTGAGTTGTCCAGTTACCTTTCAACGTTCGACCAACCTTTGCTAACATTGTTAAGCATGGCTTGTGCTATTCGCGAGGCATACGCAGCAACTTTGACAGTGGTGGTCTTGGTGGATGACCAAGAATACAATACGGACGACTAATGATTTTGCATGGGGGCAGAGGTTTCTTTCTATAATGATGAGGTTGATAGGATACGAGGATGAGGCCGCAGAGGACGACAACACGATGACCATTTCGGCTCGTGCTTTTCTTTATTGGGATTTAAGATACCACAGCGAGTCTTGTTTCTGCCAGGATGATTTCCTGGACTAGGTTGAGGCATTAAGAGAGAGAGGGGGGGGGATGAGACGGTGTTCCTGCACGAGAGCCATTCCGAGGCTTTGGCGGCGAGAGAGGGATGGCAGAGGATCGAGAAAATACCCAGGACAGACTGCATTCTTGGGCGTTTCATGAATAGTTCGCGGAGTCCAAGACTTTCTCCGCTCGAATAGACTTACTTACTGCCATGTCCCTTTTAGGATACCATGCTTTCATCACACGTGTCCGCCCTCTTCCAAGAGTGCCTCAAGAATCACCAAGCAAAGCTTTCAACGCCGCCAGACTCTCCCGCCACACCCCATCACCACCCCCCTCCACCCAAGCCATCACCTCTTCGACACCCTCGAGGTCCTCCTTCATCCTCACCTCATTCGTAGTCCCATCCAGCACACTCACCCCCCTCAACCCCAGCACCAACCCATAAAACGCAACCTCATCGCTCACGCCCGCCCCTTTGGCAACCTGCCTGACAAACGGACTCCTCACCAGCCGCGGATTCGCAGTCAGCGTCCAAAATGATTGGAAATTGATGTCCCTTTCGCGGCAGAAGACGCGGACGGGGGTGTTGTAACCCTCATCCGGGTTCAAGCGGTTCTGCACGACGACGGGCTTCACGCGGGCGTCCTCGTCGCAGAGGCGCTGGAGGTCTGGCAGGTCGACGTTGGAGATGCCGAGGGTACGGATGCGGGAGGGGACGTGGGTTTCTAGGGCGCGCCAGGCGAGGAGGGTGTCGGTGTAGGAGGGGTAGGGGGCGTGAAGGAGGACGCAGTCTAGGTAGAAGTCTTCTTCGTCACTTTCCTTCTTCTGCTCCTCTGGAGAGCCAGTAGGTGACGGCGCAAAGAGGTTGTTGTCGACGGCGAGGTTCTTGAGGGACGAGGCGATGGACTTGTGGACTTGCTCTGGGATGGGCAGGTCTGATGGCGAGGGGGAGAATTTGGTCTGGAGGTAGAGGCCGGCGCGGGTGATTCCGTGGGCAGCTGGTGTCGGGGCTTGGGAGAGAAAGTTGCGGAGGCCGACGCCGACGCCTTCCTCCGAGTAGTGGTGGGATGCGGCGGTGTCGAGGGCGCGGAAGCCGGCGGCGAGGGCGGAGGCGACGAGGGGTGCGGTTTGGGATTTCTTCCAGGCTGTGCCGTAGATTAGGCGGGGGATTGGGGCGATTGTTTGTGGCATTTTTTGAATGGTGTCTTTTGTTTACGGTGATGTACGGGTGAAATTGATGCTTGAGGTTCAGGTATAAGGAGATGGGTGAGAGGAGGATGAGTTCATCTATGCCGAACGGATGGTGATGTGGTCGGAGAAGGTGGTAGCGACGTGGGGTTGTCGCAGAATGTATGCACAGGCAGGTGAAGTGGTGAGTAAGGTCGTCAATCAGAAAGGGCTCAAAGCGGCATGCATCATAATTGAAACAGAAACCCCAGTGGTACTCGGTGTGGTGATATCAATAACGAATCGACCAGCAATTGGATCATTGATATCAACCAAGAAAAGGGCAAGCAGAAATAGAAAAAGAGATAGGGCGCTTGTGGGATTCGAATCCACAAACTACAGCCCAGTTAATTTGCTGAACAGGCTTAGACTATTACTGACACAGGCTTCTAGGCAACTATCCCTTTATTGCTGTTAAGAATTTCCGAGGTGAATTGGCCTATAGCCCAAAGGAAGAGAGAACCTGAGGCGTACTGATCTGAATACTCTGTGTATTCCGAATGGCTTCACATTGTCAGCAGGCTGCAGTTATATCAACAGATCTCAAGGTACCTAGGTAAGGTAGCTTCCCTCCCGTGTCATCTATGACGTCTTATCGCTGATAAGCAAACGAGGGCTCCGCCGCGGGGTAACAACACCGACCCCGCCATCCGTCGTTCACCTCACAGGAAATGTCCCCAGCTCATTTATCTCCAAACCGGCCCAAAGAGGAAACTCTAGGAGTCGAAAAGTTGGTGGGGCCGTAAGGTCGGGTCAGATAGTTTGCGTTGCGCCAATACGGATGCCGGTCTTGACTTGACCCCGGACAGCTCTTTGCAAGTCCATGTGTCATCGCGGAGTATCGGCGTAAAGGAACCCATTCTCACACCAGATCCCGAAGTCAATTTAACCGGGAGAAGGGGGGCGAGGGACGGGAGGACGGAAACCAAATCGCGTCTTTGAATCTTCGCTCTCGTATTTGGCGGCTTTTGCTGATATCCAAGTCATTCACCGTCACCATTCGAACATTGGAGCTTCTAGGCGTGTTTGTAATCCGCGGTTGTTAATACTATGATGATCTGACCGCTGGCGAAGCGAATTGACTCCGAAGCTGATTTGTCAGTATTGGACTGCGTCCTCCTGGGAAAGGCGGCCGAGTAGATGACATAGAACGTTTGTAGCAATGCCCCATGTCATAGTATGAGTGCTGATGTGGTTTGGTGTTGCCTCTGTGGTCGTGATGTGCATCGACGATTCGTCGCATGTTGGATTTAGCTTGAGTGGCTTTCATGTTTGACAATTGGCCCCTCCCTTTTTTTTGCTATTCTCGTACCCCGCAGCAACTACCTCCGAGGATTTGGGGGGCGGAGGGCCCGCACCGCGTGTTGGGATGGTTGCGCGGGATAGAAAAGGGAAAGGCAACCTCGCCGATTCGCACCTCGTTGACCTGTCTGCTCTTCCTCTACCTCTTTCTTCAGTCTCGATCTTCTTTATATACCCAGGGATCCAATTCCCTCGTCGAGACCCCATCAACTCTCTGCAGTAGAACCCAAAGCCACGCTACACACCAATAATCAATCACATTCACCTCCCAAAATGGCGCCGCACACTGTCAACTGGGGCATCATGGCCACGGGCTGGATCGCCGAGAGTATGCTTCCACCGATAGAACCGAGCATCTCTGCCCCCGAGCAATAACTAACAATGCCGTCTCTCTAGCTTTCTGCAAGGACCTCCTGACCAACCCGGCCTCGCGCGAGGTGACTGACGTCGCCCACCGTATCGCCGCCGTCTCCTCCTCCCGCGACGCCGAAAAGGCCCGCGCCTTTGTCAAGAAGATTGACGCCCCCGCCGACACAACAGTCTACGGCTCTTACGCCGAGCTCGTCCGCGACCCGGCCGTCGACATCATCTACGTCGCCACCCCGCACTCCCATCACTTCCAAAACGCCATGCTTGCCCTCGAGGCCGGCAAGAACGTGCTCTGCGAAAAGGCCCTGACCGTCACAGCCGAGCAGACCCGCGTCCTCGTTGAGACGGCCCGCGCCAAGAAGCTCTTCTTCATGGAGGCCGTCTGGACCCGCTACTTCCCCCTCAGCATCAAGATCCGCGAGCTCATCTCCTCGGGCGCCATCGGCAAGGTCTACCGTGCCACCTCGGACCTGTCCTTCAACAGCAACGCCGAAGACGCTTCCGGCAAGCTGTCCTTCCCCGACGCCCACCGCATGGTTAACCCCGAGCTCGCTGGCGGTGCCCTGCTCGACCTCGGTATTTACTCCCTGACATGGATCTTCCAGACGTTGTACCACCTGCAGCCCGAAGCTGAGGCCGACAAGGAAAGCCCCGAGGTCCTGGCCTCGGTGCAAAAGTACCCCGTCACCGGCGCCGACGAGTCCACCACCATGATTCTCAACTTCCCCAAGCACCAGATGACCGGCATTGCCACCACCTCGCTGCGCGTCGACACGGCACCCGACGGCCACAAGGGTGAGACGGCACCCGCGATCCGCATCCAAGGCTCCAAGGGCGAGATCCAGGTCTCCCATCCCGCCTTCCGGCCGACGTCGTACAAGGTCGTCAAGAAGGGCGTCGAAGAGGTCGAGGTTGTCGACTGCCCCATCCCCAAGGACGAGGCGCGCGACTGGGGTCACGGCATGTTCTGGGAGGCTGATGAGTGCGCACGCTGCCTGCGCGACGGCAAGAAAGAGAGTGCAACGCTGCCGCTCTCAGAGTCTCTGGTCATCATGGAGACAATGGACAGCGTTATCAAGCAGGGTGGCATCCAGTACCCCGAGCTCATCACCACCCACAAGTTCGACGCCCAGAGCCCATTGAACCTGGGTAACGCTTGAGAGATGAAGTTGCATCGGTTGAAGATGTGGTGTTGTAAGTCCGCTTGTACGGATAGATAATGAATAAATCTTGAATCTCAAATCAAGGCGCGGTCCCGCTTTCGGGAGGCCCGGGACCGCGGGGCCGCCAGATAGGCCCGGGGCGGGACTAGGCCGTAGGTGTGAAGTCTAACAAGAAGAAACAAGCCTTTTTACGGTCCGCGACCGTCGTACGTCAATGTCAATGTCTTTCACCTCAATCTGTGAAGCTACAAAATTGTGGCGCAAACCTGGGAACAGATTGTTTCCCTGCTCTACTCACACCCCGCCACACGCATTCCTTGTTTGTCTCCCTGTTTAAACGTGAACCGGGTACTGAAAAGTTAAATCCCACGCGGCAATGAACATGTCTTCAGCTGGCAAACATTGTTACCAAAGTACCTAAGCCCCTCGATCGCCGTGTCTATCAGACACGAGTGTGATCATCCCTAGTGTCACGCAATTTTTGATTCCCACACGTGGCCACGAAGAAAAAGTCGAAGGCTAGAAATATCTCCGCAAGGCCCACGCCACGAATTGGCACGCTAAGAAAGTTAAGAGATGTACGGATATCCGTACGAAGTTAAGCAAACTTGCACAAACGGTGACTACAAATGACTGCAGGCTGCAGCAACGCCCCCTCCTCCCTTTCCTGAGTTCCCTCCGAACCCTTGAATGTCTTTCCCTGCCGGATCGGAGATTAAAATCCTCAAGGGCACAGGGGCTCCGAGCGGTACCACCTGAATGTGACATCACCAACATTTACCCTATGGAAAAGGGGGCGATGGGCTGAAGCCTGGGAGATACTCGCACGTAAGGCCGTATTCAATATAACATGTGGTGGCTCAAAGCAAGCAAAGAGCCGTAGTGCGTAAAGTCTAGCAAACATTGGTGGTATCTCCCATCTTGCTCTCTCAGTAGAGACCCCTCTTCTCAGAGCCTAGTACGATATCCTGTTACATTATTGGAAAATGAAAAGAGCAACAACTGTCGATGTTGCCCCTTTTAGCAGGCAATTCGAACCGAGGGGAAGGCTCGGAATCCCTGACGTCAATCACGCGAGAAATCACTCAAGGATGATCTCCATCCGTTCGTACCGCTTCTTCGGGAATTCCAAATGCGTTTGAAGCCCCGGTCTGGAATGTGACGGTCTCTGGTCCTCTTGTCTCGTCTTTTTCCCGTCTAAGCCTTGCACGCCTCCTTGACAATTTGTTTGCTCCTTCAAAACTTTGGTACACCCCTCCCCCCCTTCCCTCTCTCCCTCACTACCAGTATCTTACGCCCCCCGTGGCGGAATAGAGAGCAAACACCATGGATCGAACATGATCGGTTCGCACGTTATGGATGTAACATTAGATCATCAACGAACGACAGGAAACTGGTTTCAGGGGCATTTCCCGCTCGTTTCGAAAATAGTTCATGAGAGCGTTCAATCAGCCTCCCAACCGCGAAAGGCTTCGGAGTAGACCGATCCGGGACAAGGGTGGCCCCCTTTCAATGTGCAATTAATCCCGGGACGAATCCCCGTTCGAGTCCAGCGCTTAATACCGTGCCGCGCCGTAACCTGCAGGTACCCATAGGCCGTAACGTTCTTTGAGAGAATGAAGGCACAAGGTGCTCGCACAATCGCTTCATCTCGATCCCTTACTGAATTTCCTCGACGGAAAGCCGCATGGTGCAAGTTTGTAGTATATCCGATATATGCGCATGCGTCTGTGCCAGACGGTCCTTGTTCGCTCTTACAGCGTTCATGCAATTGCAGCCTGCAGCCTTCGCGGGATCGATGAAATGTCTTCACCAACCTTTTCTCTGCGGCCCAGTCGGCGGCCGCGGCCGCAGCAATGGCTATCGAGAAGATTGAGGATACGGTGCCTGCATACGGTTAAGACCTAGGCGGTCCTTACATTCCCTGAAAGCCTCATCGGCTCAGCTGCCCCAATTGAGTGGGGGTGGGCCGGCCAGGTCAACACGGGCCCGGTTTGTGTCCCCCCCCCAGCCCGGAGCTACCGGACTCGGCTCACACCGAGTCGGAGCGGGGCCCCGCCTCCCTCTTTCCCGAAAGACATTTCTCAAGTCTTTGAATTCCTACCCCCACACACCAACGAAAGTGAGAAAAAAGAAACAAGAAAAAAAAACCCGGTGCACACCGACTCACCGAATCGAGAAAATTAGCGGGGACACACCGAACGCCACACACCAGATGCAAGCGCTCAGACAGTATTTCCCCCCCCCGCTCACTGTCACAAATCGTCATCTTCCCGTCGGTGGCTCACAATTCCCAACGTCCCTTCGTTGCTCTCTTGTACGTATTTTGCACCCACACCCTTCGCATGCACATACAGACACTATATCCCTAGACGCCTCATCATCTGCAGAGCACGAGCCTCATCCGACAAATCATTCTTTCATCCAGTTTGTTTTTCCCCCTACAGTGGGCTGGTGTACCTAATTTCCCATCGGCAAAATACTAGAGACACACACGCGCGCGCCGCACATCACCAAAGCCGCCAAGCGCAACGGGAACACACAGACAATATCCGTTGAAAAAGGGCGTTCCACTGTCTTGGCACGAACGCGCTTCAGCGGGCGCTATCTTTAACTCGGCATCCAAAACCTTAACGGGACCGTAGACCAGGGCCCCGGTTACCGACTTTTCTCCCTTCCCTCTGCCGAAGTCTTCTACCCCCTTGCACTCTCTCTTTCCCCCGTCTCGCACTCGCAAGAATCGACCCCCTGATCGACCAAAACTCCTTCGCTCTTTACTTCGTACGGATATAGAAGGACCTAAGCAAGGGGTGAAAAGAGCCGTTCTTGCAGGCTTGCCAGAGTACGGATACAAGGGTCCCAACCTAAGCTCCCCAGGAAAGGAAATAAGCTGCCTTATGGTGTGAGACTGAGAGTCAACGTCTCCCCAACTTGCGCCACACACAAGCACCCAAGCACTCACACACACACACACACACACACCCCTTCCCGCAACATCAACCATGACCGTCTCATCCGGCCCCCAACCCGGCCCCGGCCACCCGGCCGTGCCCGCCGATCCCCGTTCGCCGGACCCTCCTTCCGCCTCAACCATCACCACCACCACCACCACCACCACCGCCATCGCATCCCAAGAGACCGAGGACCCAACGCCAACGACCCCGCCTCCAGCAGAGGACGAAGACAACGACACAGCAGCAGCCTACGAGTCCCGCCACGTCCACACAGTCTACGAGGCCATCGCCCCGCACTTCTCCTCAACCCGCTACAAGCCCTGGCCCCTCGTCGCCGCCTTCCTACTCTCCCTCCCGCCCGGCTCCGTCGGCCTCGACGCAGGCTGCGGCAACGGAAAGTACATTGGCGTCAACCCCTCCCTCTTCATCGTCGCCTCGGACCGGAGCGCCAACCTCGTCTCGCTGGCGCGGAGCTACCAGCCGCCGCACTTTGATGCCTCTGTGGGCCCCAAGAAGAAGAATAAGGGCGGTAGCAACAAGAAGGCTGCAGACGTATCCCCGGCGCCAGTGGCACCAGCCCCAGCACCACCACCAGCACCAAAGAACCAGGTTCTCGTAGCAGACTCCCTAGCCCTCCCCTACCGCTCCTCCGCCTTCGATTTCGCCATCTCCATCGCCGTAATCCACCACATGTCCACCCGCGAACGCCGCCGCGCCGCCGTCGCAGCCCTCCTCACCGCCGTCCGGCCCGGCAGCGGCAAGGCCCTCGTCATGGTCTGGGCCCTGGAGCAAGGTAATAGCCGGCGCGGGTGGGACGCCGGCGCCGCGCAGGACCAGCTCGTGTCGTGGGTCACAAAGGGCAAGAAGGAGAAACCCGAGGGCAAAGTGCAGGAGCAGGGGCAAGAACAGACGCAAGCCGCCGCCGCCGCCACCGCCGAACCCGCCAAGGATGAGACGTTCCAGAGGTATTACCATCTCTACCGCGAGGGCGAGCTTGAGGAGGATGTGGTCGAGGTTGGGGGCAGGGTGCTTGAGAGCGGGTATGAGAGGGATAACTGGTGGGCCATCTTCTGTCGGGACTCATGAAGTTGACCTGGGTAGATAGCCAAGAGCGGCAAAAGCATGAGAGGAACCAAAAAAAAAAAAGGGAGCGTGGCATATCACGTAGACACCAATAGAGGCAAGCCAAAAAAAGAAAATGTGATCTAGAGACCTTGCAATTCTATCATGACCATAATCCATCTCTTCGTCAAGTGACGTATTTCGTTTACTCTTCGCCGCTTCCACTACATTCGGTCTTTCCCTCTCCTCGTCTCTCACATCTCTGTCCAGAACAATACATACAGAAGAAACCAACACAAGCTCATAGACATACTCTCCCTCCTCTCTCTCTCCATCCCACCACTCTTAGAAACACCTTTGCCTACCCAACAACAACAATCATCGTGATTTTTTTGTGTGGACATGAAATGATTCCGATCCGATGCCCCGTCCCTACCCCTCACCTGCCGGGTACCGTAAAAACCCAACGGCAAAAAAAAAAAAAAAGATTTGTTTTTGTTTCCCCTCCTTCGCAACACAACGCACACCCGCGCGCCGCCAGCTGAGAAATGACCACTAAGGGCAAGTTTGGAGAGGGGGAAGAGAATGAAGAGAGAGAAAAAAAGGTTAAAAGATGGGAGGAAAAAAGTAAAATGACACGAAGAAGAAGACGTGGCCGTGAGGAGATCGTTGCCAACGCAAGGGAAGCTTTTTTCCAGGAGAGAGATAGCATCAACCCCCGAGTGGTAACGATGTTAAGTGTATGAGAAGTTAAGAAAAATGAGACAAAATCTTGCTCCAATCCCGATGCAACATGCTGTTCCCGTGCCGTGTGTCGTGCCCTCCGCACACGTTGGACGAAAAAACAAATCCTCGGAGGTTTCCCATGCTCTCATGAAAAATCAAAAGGGGGGAGGCGATTCATTGTCGTCCCCCCTCAGAAAGAATTTTGTTCCCAACTCCAAAGTTCGCCGCGCCATCACCGCTTTCACCTTGCTTTCACCTTGCCTTCACAGTCACGCCACGCGTCTCCGATCCATCTCCTCCTGGCGGGGATCCATGTGCCGTCGTCGGCTCGTTTCCCTTGAGCCCATCATCTCTGTGCCTGGACTGGCTCGTCGCTTCGCACCGGCTTGCTCGTGGGGCGGTGGGTAGTGGAGAGCTGGAAGCAGCGGTCCCGGGCTGGCCCTCGCGCTTGGCACGGGGCTTGCCGTAGGCATGCCGCCCATCGCATATGCTGGGGTGCTGTAGGGGCTGACACCGGTAGTCAGTTCGGCAACGCCTGGAAGCATGCCTCCGCCTCGGCCTGGCGGAAGCCCCTGGATCGGAGCCAAACCAGGGCCTCCTGGCCCCATAGCCGCCATCTCATTCGGGTCCGGGCCCATCAACGGCCTGCCAGGAACGCTCTCGCGTCGAGCGGCAATGACTCGTCCGCCGGGGATCGGTGATATACCGGGTGGTGGTGGTCGGCTGTATCGAGGGGAAGGTCCACCGATGTCCCGGGGTAGGCTAGGCTGGGACTGGGTGTGCATGTGCCCCCGAGAAGGAGAGTGCCGGTGGCCACCGCCAGGCTGGTCGACGTTGACTGCTGTCAAAGAAAAGGGCACAACGCCGGCCCGTCGAGCCATGTCCGCTTCGCCAAGCTGCCAGTGCATGGCCTCTGCGGCTCGCCAAGGAACGGCCATCTCCTCCGCAACCTTTGCCCACATCTCCGGTTTGAACCTGATTTGACATGTCAGTTTTCGTCCTTTCAATACAAGCGGAACGAATAGAGAGTGGTTTCGATGCTATAGTGATCAAATCGTACCTCTCGTACAACCGTGCAAGCTTGTTCTTGCGCTCCTCATCCCACTCGCTCCGCCTCTCGAGGTAGTTCTGGTAGTGAAGTCGACAACTGATGGCACTTCTTCCCGGTAGACGTTTTGAGATGTCCTCCCACTTCATCCCGCTCCCCCGAAGTTCGATGATCAAGGCATCTTCCTCCGGCGACCACTTGCTCTGCTTCTTGGCCGGAGACTCCGCTACGTGCGGTGGCATGGCACGCTTGCCGCTCACAGCCAGGCCCGGTGCTACGGGAGGCGGGCCATACGGAGGTAGCCCGCTGACAGGCGCTGTGGCCGCCGTGGTTGCGGTTGCGGACGGGTCTGACGAAGATCGGGTATGCTGAGGCGGAGCGGTGGAGGACTCATCTGAGTCGGGAGCCTTTAGGAGAGACGCGATATCCACGGTGACGGTTTGGCCGCCTAGGTAGGTTGGATACGGTCTTGTGTCATGGGCGCGATAGACGCGCGCCAGCTTTTCGGTTTTCTCGACACCACCCAAGAAGGGCAGTTACTGAAGGACTTGAAAGGTTTGAAGGTCGGTAAGATATCCCGGCCAGTTTCGTAATGGGGACGGTTGTTCGGTGGTCGTTGAAAGTTCTCTTCGCTTCGCGCGTAACGTAAAGTTCAGGGCAGTCTACTCGTTGGGAATTACGGCAGAGGTGGGTTAGAGTAGGATCACAGGTTGAGAGCGGTGGAGATCGGTGACGCTGGCCCCGTTGCTGGAAGTGGTGAGGGCAACAAAGTTCTCTGATTCTGCCGTATCTGAACAATGGATGGTTTCGATCGCGAAGTTGGTGAGAGAGGAAAAGGCGTTCCGTTTAATCCTGGTGGGTAGGCAAAAGGGGGGAATGATCTGAAAAGGAAAAAGGGACCTGGTTTTAGATCAAGATGGCGGCGTAGCTTGCAAGTTGGAAGTCATCAACATGATTGGGCCAGTCAGAGAAGCCAGCAACCAATGATCGGAAATTGAGCTCGCTCAGTGTCGACGCAGGCAGGCGGGCGGGCGGACAGCAAAAAGAGGGCGGCGGCGTAAGTATACGTTGGTCAAACTAGGCTGCTAGAAGTCTTCATCAGAAAGCGAAGCTTTGCCAGAGTCATCGTTCTCCTACGGAAAGTCGGTAGAGGCCACGGAAACAAGGTACAAGCCGGTCTACGTCGGGAACTTGCGGTGATGCAGTTTGTGAATGGAAGAGAAAAGAATTAAAATGGACCGAGAAAGTGGTAGTTTGAGGGACGGTGATGGGTTGAAGAGGTGGAGGACGAAGTGGGGGACGGAAGCCGGGGTCTGATTAACAAAGTGACAGGCCCAAAAGACTCTTAAACTGACGAGAGGAAAGTCATCGAAAAAGAAACGCGAGGGGAGTGGGACGGAGTATGGGAGGGGTGTGTATAAGGGCGTGGGAGGAGAGAAGTTGAGACCCAGGACGACAGTGACGAGCCTAGCAGCAGCAGCGAACAAGAAGGAGAGGGAGTGAGAGAGTGTGTGTGAGAGCCACCGCGGCTGTGGAGAAGGAAGAGACGACGAGAAAGACGAGGTTTGGGTACGGATGGGAAGTGTGCGTGTGTGCGCGCGTGAAGAGGGTGTGTGAGGATGTGTGTGTTTGGCAAGGGCATATGCTGGTTAGCTTTTACAAAACAACACCAGCGCGAGCAGCAACAACCGGCAGCGAGCAGTGAACGTAGTAATAGGGCAGAAGTTATATGTCAAGCTCGCATATAGGTAGGGAATGACCAGTGGCAGATGATGGGATCTTGTTGGTGCCGTCCGTCCCTTGCCTGGGCCAGTCCGTCTGTTGCCCTGCCCTCATTGAAGAATGCGATGCGGTGGAGGTTGTCGAATAAGGCTCATGAAGGGCTACTTTCACCTAGGCATAGTTTGGGAACCGACATGGATGGGGAACTTCGAGCACATGTTTGAAAGACACACGCCCCCCTTCCCGCAGCGCGCTCACAGACACCAGGTGGCTGCCATGCTTTCTTTTCAAGACACACCCCTCTGCAATATGCCCTGTCTAGCGTCTGGCCTGGGGCTGGTGTTCTCCCGTATGTCGACACCCTAGATTGAAGCTCCGGTCATGAGGGGTCATTGTCGTAAAGAGGGCAGAGGTTAGAAGAGGAAGAAAAGAAAGAAAAAAAAAAAAGAGAAAGAGTAGAATGGAATTCCAAGTACTGGGTCGAATGTCCGGCTACCAAGCTAGGTGCTAAAATGGCATGGCCACGAATTCTTGCATGATGCTTCTCGGGTACTTGGGTAGAACAGGCCATGGGCAACCCGTGGTACGTCTGGATCAGCGCGTTTAATGCGGTGTCAAAGCCAGAGTCAATGGAGCAAGCTGGATGACAGCTTCTCCGAAAGGCTGGATCCAGGAAACGCTGGTCATAGGGATTGCTTGGATAAGGGTTGGTTCGTGTCCGTGTATGATGACCACACCTGGTCACAGCTCCCTCTCAGACTCGCAGAGCATCGGTTCAAATTGGAGGCTGGTGGGAATCTGGTTGAAGAGGGCGGGAAATTCGAGAGGGCGTCAAGTGTGCATGGCCCATAATCCTAGGGTCCCCGACAGAGTGAGCGTGTGTTTAGGGCAAGACAAGCGTGGAGAGGGCGGAATGTGGTGGGCAGCAGTTTGTCACGAAACCGCATACGGGTGCTGTGGACCCCATGTTTGAAACCTGCGGTTGCTGATGCAATGAAGAGTCGAGTGGACTTCGCACATGCGCATGCTGGTGGGTTGTAGTAGATGGGCTCCCGCTTCATGGGACCCTCTTTGTGCCGGCTGACTCTCCTAGGCAGACAGCTGGCGAGGAGATATGTTGATAGGGAAGGTCTCGCAAACCGCTACTTATGACAGACACTTCGGAGGCAGCGGTTAGCCTCGTAGAGTTGAACCCATGGTTGGTTGGGCCCCCCCCGACTCCGGCACGCGTAGAAGTCAAACGCGAAAGTATGACGGCGCGCATAGTTGAGCAACGAGCAGGCGAGAAACTAAGAGGCGTCTGGAGGATCGGAGACTGGAACACCGGAGGAGGAACCCAACTGATGGGAGGGATGGGTCGGCCGAAGAGGGACAACGAGGGTTCCGATGCTTGGCCGGGCACACTTGAAGGAACTGCTCTCAACTGTGGCTTACCCTGGTCCCGTCTCCTCTGATTTGGGGGGGGGGGGGACAGCCTCCACCTTTGCCTGTGCGCATTTTCGACTTGTTGAACCTGTGCTTATGCTGTTCGCCGATCCTAACGGGTTCAACGGGGGTCTGTGAGAGCAAGCAAACGCAGGCTGCATGTGTGCCTTGTACTGTCTTGGGCGGCTCCCTTCCGCGGCTAGTGCTAGTGCAATTGACAAGTCAATGGCGCGGATCAATTTGATGAGCTGAGCAGTCTGAAAATAAAGAGCCGGCAGTATAGCGCAGTGCTGTGCTCTGCATCTGGCAGCGGCAACGGCAACGGCAGCGGGAGAACAAGAGCGAAGCAGAGTTACAGCAAGCCTGATGTCTGTGCGGTCGACACAATGAATGTAAGATGAGGCTTGTCTCGACGAGGCCGGACAGCCAACGGCGGCCGTGACAATGCGCCACTGCCGAACGAGTCGTCGAGGGCGGTTGACTACCCGCAGATGTGCTGGGGCTAGGTTGTGCTGAGAAACATTTGATCAATGCCCTTCATGCCCGGCTACCAATGTCCCACGGCCATATCCATGAGGGCGAGCCAGGAACAGCCTTCGCAAAGTCTGTCTTGTCTCGTGTTGGGAATGCCTCCCTTTCCGTCTGGTCAACCGCTCCTTTGCCTTGCCTTGCCTTGCCTCGCTGATTCTGGTGCTGGTGCTGGTGCTCGGCTTGGCCCTTGCCTTGGTCTGATGATGAACTGGCGGTCAGATATGCAGCGCAGCCCAGCGTGCAGCGTCCGTCCAGCAAAGCCTCCCAGGACCAGGGCGGTACTGTTTTCACTGCGACGGACAGGCCAAGTATGAGCTTGTGGCCTGGCTGCATCAGTTGCCATGAACCATGATCGCCATGCAACTTGGGGCATGCTTGCTCGCTGCTTTGCTGGCTAGCGGCTTTCAAGCAGCCCTCTTTTGGTCGGGGTCGTCGCAGTCGCATCCTTGGCCATCGTTGTGTGCTATAGTATGGTGGTTGTAGTAGTAGCGGTAGTAGTTCCTTTTCTTTTTCCCTTGCCGCACCAGCGCCATCGGTGTTGTCCACCTTCCACGGCAATGAGGCGACCACGACGTCGTCTTTAGCGTCCAGTCAAGCCACACATGGCTTGGTTGGGCTGTTCGTAGCTTGTCTACTGTCTCCCAGGGGTCTCGGGGGTCCGGTGTCGTAGCTGGACCGGTGTCCACGGCATCGGTGCCTGACATGACGACGGGGCGGTACATAAAGGAGCAACTAATGGCCAGCAGGATAAGTGAAGAAGTAAACAGTGACTCCGTTTGGTGACATTAGGCTGCGGGCGAGAAGAGATGGCGCCGTCGTACAGAGAATGATTGTGTATTCTTGGGAAGAGACATTGAGCAAATCGGAACGGCATCCAGCATGTAGACCGCTGTGCGTTGAGATGGGAGACGTAAGGTTAGTTGCCCTCGGATGACTGGGAGCATTGAGACTGAGATTGAGGCAAGATGCTGACCACAGGACTACCTAAGTAAGGTATGCCTGAGGTTCCTCGCTCTCCTTCCCTCTTTCCGATCTTCTGTCGAGTTGTTCTTTTCTTATTCGTCTCTCTTTCCCTAATTGAACTAATATGACGGAATAAGGTAGCTTCTCTCCATCTGCTACCTGCCGTACAGCCAAGTCTGCGTAGGGTACCCAGGAAAGTTGGCCGGCTTGTAACCTTAACTTACTCGCACTTACTGTTTCCTCTAGCCTCCGAGGTACCCCTCTACATGATGGGCACGTACCTGGGAATATGTCTCTTGCTTCTATGCAGGGCACCTGGACACCGTGCTAGAGCTTTGGATGCTCCTTTTCTCATTTCGCATTTCGCAACCCTTGGGCCGCCGTTCTTTGCTTCTTCCGGGCGTTCCATTGCTGACGACGGCCTGCTAAGGCAATCGCGCTAGGGGAATTTCTTTGCAACCTTAGTCTAGCCTTGGGACGAGGTACGAGACTGGCAAAGGGCCGTCCGTGCAATGGACACCCCAACGTGGGGAGGCATCTACTATCTACATTACCTTAGTCCGACGCGCAATGAACAACTCCCGCCAGCGCCCTAATGTCTTGTTTCCCCTCCAAGTACGGTCTGCCGATACCACCTGCCCAGGTCAGGTACAAAGTTTGACTAAGTTGAGGCTTCTCAGGGCTGTGAAGCACTACGCAATCTGACTACCTAACCTTAGATTCGGGAGGCTACAGTCCAAGATGCAGACGCTAACTCTGGCTACCTAGGTTAGGACTTAGTCTCGTGCCCAAAGTAGATTGCTGGCACCCAATCTGCTCGAGAAAATAGTTCGAGGAGTTTGGATACGTGTCGGTCAGCTGGCAATTGGGTGTGGTGGGATGCCCCGAGGTCGACTCGGGCTGTCCTTTGATTCTAGTTCCTTTGATTCTAGTCTAACGTACCAGACACCAGCACCGTCTCCAACTATCAATGTACCAGGACACACCGTCTGGAGGCCATATTTTACGTAGTACAACGTCCGACAGAACTGCTCACCGCCGCCTTGATCTGGCATTGAGATTTGGATCTTCTTGACTCGGGTACGGTAGCGCACCTTGCCCTTTTTCAGCAGCAACATTGCGATATTCATAGCTTGCGGTGAGCAAGTCTAACGAGACTGATGCCACTGACGTCGGATTGCCTTACCCTCCGCTGTGGCCCTTACGTATCGTTCGGTAGATGACATACATGCGGCTGGCGGCTTAGTGTGCAGGCCGGGGGCCTCGGCCAGCTATCCAGCTCCGCGCCCAGATTCTCTCGATCAAGGACCAGGGCTCTACACGGCATGCGGAACAAGGGAACCAGGGAAACTTGCTAATAATCAGACCCTTCCGCATAGGGAGAAGGACAAGTGATGGAAATGGTCCGACACCCGCTCGGCATGTTTGTCATGTCGTTGTCCGAACGCCCACAGCAACATGGGAAGAAAACGGCGCTGTTTTACGCACGTGTCATCGTCTGTTGCTGCGTTTGCTCACGACACAATGTAACCGAACCCGAGATCGTAGAGACACCACAACGCTATTGTATATCTGTCCGCTCGACCACGGCTTGCGGCGCCTGTTGTTGCAATCCTGATAACTGTTCTGTCGGCCGTACGCGAGTGCTGCGGAGATGTCGCACAGCCGTCGTCGTCGTTCTTTCGCACGACTAAGCAAGTCAAGTGAGCTGAAGCTCATGTACGTCGATTCCCGCCCTGGTGGCACTGAGACTCGAGAGCCTATTAAATGGCCCTCGACGTAATTAGTAGCCGCCCGCCAGCCTACCAGGCACCTTTTGGCTGGGGTTGCATTCCACTCCAGGGCTGACGTCCAAAAGGGATACTGTCATTGGACTTTAATTAGGAAACACTCTCGCTGCCCCCCTTCCAAAAAAATTCTCATTCGTTTGCTGGCCTTGCATCGTGGCTTTGCTCAGCAGGAGGTCGTCTCGGGGGGAACCCAGCCTTGCGGGTTCTCATCCCATCACAAAAGGCGAGACATGCTACAGATACCTGGCACGGCAGGCACATCGTGCTCCCTAGCCCCCATGGTGGCCCGGCAATAGATTGGAAACAAGGGCAAGGGTGACAACGGGCGAGGGGACTTCCATCTTTGCAGTCGGTACGTCTTCCGGACTCCTTAGCAGAGCGTGATATAGCCAGAAGTGCTGCGCTGGCTATGCGCCTGTGGAGATCCCTGTCCCGGAGCTGCCTTTCTGGTTGTCCCCGCGCCATGACTGATGCCGACGTCATGAAGCGATCTGCGAGGAGGAACAGATGGATGGGCATAGGCTACACAAAAGGTGGACGGGTAGGTAGCCCATCGTCCAGCGTTGGGTTGTGAGTGTTTGGTGAAGCTCAGGCTATCCCGGGGCAGAAAAGCTGCTCTCATGATATGTGCACTCCTTCTGTCCCTACCACCCTTCGCCTAGATGTCGTCGTTGGGCTTGCGGTCAGAACGAAGTTGCTCATTGTTCCCTTGTCTTCATGCAGTAGATGATTCCTACCGCCTCGAAAAGGATTCGACGTGAGCACCAGATTGTCGGTGACACAAACAAAACCCAACGTGGCGGTGAACGGCAACCAGCATTGCAGAACCGGATCTTTCTTGGGCATAGCGGCAGCCCACTGGCGGATCGGGTAGCAGGGATAGATCTAGCGTGTAGTGGAGGTAGTTTGTCCGTGACGGCTCAAACGCTCAACATCGTCCTTGGCCAGCGGTTGTCAATGCCGTCAGAATCCAGCATTTCAGCTCCCGAAGACGCTGTTGATGACACGCGGGTTGACAGACTCGATTTGTTGGGCCTTCCGCCTGTCGTTTCTTCTTTTTCGCAGTGGTTTCCAATAGTCTCGTTAGGAGTAATAAAACGCGATGTTAATGATGATCGCATTGCACTCTCGTCGAGTTCGGACGCGGAAAATTGATTTGTGACCATAGGATATAGGCATAGAAAACGAATCTTGCCTTCATCAGGGAGGGCAAGGGTTGTTCTCGAAAAGAAAGCGCTTTGTGTGTGTATGTGTGTGTGTGTGTGTGTGTGTGTGTCAATGGGGTTGTCCATCCCGAGTCGAAGGCTCTCTGCCGCGCCTTGTCATCAGCCGCGTGCGAGCAAGTGTCCCATGCCCGCTCCGGCTAACCAGATTGAACCTGAGAAGGTTGTGTGTATGTGCGCGGGCAGGTGTGTGTGGGTTATCATGATTCTGCAACGAACATGATTATGGATGTTTCATCATGTCCGTTTGTGTTGTCCCTCACCGGTGGCCAGATCCTCGCGGTGCTGGTGGCCCTGCACGCACCCTGATGCTCACTATGGTGTCTGCATACACAAGAGAGATGGCGAGAGGCTATCTTACTCGATTGTCTTCGAGGGGCTGACAAAGGTATGTAATGCCTTTTTCCGATCCCACACACCATGACTTGGCTTCTTCTGAGCCGTTGCGTGTACATCAAGTCCGTTTGTCGGGGCGATAATGGCTGCAGTGATGTCCTGATAAGTAACACTGGGTAGAATTAGGCCGTGGGCTAGACCGGAGCGGACCAGACGAGACGGAGCCTTGCATGCGCGAAATCTGGCGTTTGACTGCATCGATGCCGCTGTTGCCATGTTGTGCTTCCCGACCAAACGGTTCCCGTAATTAATTGACGACTGCAAACGGCGGCTCGCCAATCATGATCAATGGCATTGTTCCCACCGGCCGAAGGTTAAACTTGTCTGAAGCGGTCTCGGACGGCTGCACCTGATTTTGTATGACAATGTCACAAAGCAAGATTCTTATTTCTGCGTCAAGGTTCAGCTTTGACTGGAGACCCGGGTTGGCATGTCTCTTCGTTATGTCGTGTCGTGGATGTCCCGACTTCGTGGCCTAGTTGGAACTGTCGCCATGCTTGGTACGAAGCTGTCAGGCTTGCCCAGGGATGCCCAACGACGGCTGGTGATGCGTATTGAAAGACTGGGAATCCTGTTTTCAAGTCTGGCCTTGCTGTTCTCATGTGGCGGTGAGCGAACAGAGGTTGGGCGAAGACGTGACGGTGGTTGAATGGGGGGGAAATACCGACAAGAAAGGATGTGGCGGATGGGTTGACAACTCACCAGTCGAAGAAGGAGAGGAACCTATTCGCGAGGTACAGATGATCCTTCCCTTTCCCTTGGTTCGATTGGGGGATTGGGGGAGGGAGCTTGACTGCTTGAGTACAAACTACGAATGGAGGTACCTTCTCGCAGTATCTTGGGTGCTTAAGGACGGGCACCGGAGGAGGAGGAGGAGGAGGAGGAGGAGGAGGGGTTACACAAGGATACGTACCATCTGTGGCTGGAGACTTCGCTGGCTGGTGGGGTTGAGACTGGACGTCCACACCAATGCCGTCAGGCGCTAGTCACACACCCCCTCCGTTACCCACTTCCTGGTAAGTGAGGCTTGAACCGCCTCCACGTTCGTTCTTGATCGGATTTCACCCACCTCATTTTCAGTCCAGGCACACACGACGAGTGAACTTCTCTTGACCGCACCTCAACTCTTGAAGCCTGAACCTGACCGAACAGAACACCCATTTGCAACCTCAATCAACGTCACCGGGCAGTCTACCGACGCACTACGCTATCGTGCACGCCCGTTCACCCCGCTACTAGGTACGCCGATACTCAGCAACCCAAAAGCCACTGGGTCGTGCATCTGACTTGCATCTAACGGGTTCGTTCCCATCCAGCCCTACTGTGCAGCCCCCTCCTCGGCCAAGAGGAAATTGCCCGGTTGGTACCTAATCTATTCGGTTCCAGAACCCTGTGGTCATCGTCCTTTCGCCGCTCGTCAACGTCTTCCGACCAAAACTCCCTCGTCTATCTCACCTCTGCAGAACGCCATACACCCAACAAGCTCGACGAGGCCCCACGTGTTCCTCGTAGTCTAGCCCGGAGTTCTTTCCATTCGGCCCCAGGAAGCAGCCCAAGTCGCCCGCCATGGCCGATGTTCCTCTGCATGTCATTTCCGACAACTCCTCGTCAGAGCGCCGCATCACCCCATCATGGACCATCACCCAGCTGAGGTCCAAGCTGGAACCCATTACCGGTATCCCGCCCTCGTCCCAGAGAATCAGCCTCAAAACAGCCTCGGCCACTGTTCCAATTGAAGCATCCGATGAGGACAGCGCATATTTGACAGCTTTCCCCCTGGCACCATATGCCGAGCTGCATGTAAGTAACCCCCATAACCGTCTAAACATGCCACGCAGCTCATCGTCTCGGTCGACTTTCGAGCATGCTTCTCCTTTTCATGATCACAACGCCAAAGCCGGACCTGTGAGGCTGGTCTGCACCTGTTATCGCTGAGATCATGACCCCTGCCTCCCGTAGTCTTATGGCACGTGAGTACGTGAGCCTCGCAGTCTCTGGCAGTGGGACTTACAGCTCGCTGCAAACAGCTATCCGTGCTCGATTCCAGAAACCCTGTGACTGATCGTTCCATATCCAGGTAGTTGACACTCGGCCAGCGGGAGCTCGCCCGAATTTCACCGATACTTCGGGAGTTGAGAAGTACGTTATGCCAGAGGAGGAGTACGCCAAAAAGTCCGACTCTGTGCTGGCCTGGAAGAAGGCCCAGAAGCTTGGTCGCTTCGACCCCGACGCGCCAAGCCACGAGCAGGCCAAGATTGATGCTCTGCAGCAAGAAATCGAGCAAAAGGGTATCCAAGTTGGTAAGCGATGCCGTGTGGGCGGAGAAGATTCTCGGAGAGGAACTGTCCGGCATGTTGGTGATGTCAAAGAAATCCCTGGCGGTCTGGGTCCTTGGATCGGAGTTCATCTTGATGAACCCGTTGGCAAGAACGACGGCAGCATTGCCGGAACGCGGTATTGGGGCGAGGAATCGACTCTGAAGCATGGAGTCTTTGTGAGGCCCGAGCGGGTAGAAGTTGGCGACTGGCCGGTCCTGGACGACCTAGAAGACATGGAAGAGATCTGACAGAAGCGAAGCGCCATCTCGGCGCCATCTTTGCCGCGCTTTGGAGTTCTTGTGAAAGGCCCATTCAGATGGTCGCGTGGCTACTTGCAGACAAACCCCGTTTCTTCTGTGCAGCATTCCCCAGCTCAAGTCCGGATACGCAAATGGGACGAACTCGCGCGTCAAGGTTCCACGAGCGGTAGGTGGAGATGGGCCCATTTTCTGTCGACGGAGAGATGAGGGTCTTGGACTGATCAGCAAACTCATCAGTGGGGGGTCTATGCAGTAATAGGAAGTTTCGATGCTTTTTCCTCTTTCGAGTAGGATGCCCTGTGTGCGAAACCGGTGGCTCAACGGTGTCATTAAGGACCAGACCCAATCTGTATCATCAATATCGGACGGTGTCTAAGTCCATCGTATTTCTCGACACCTCGTTGCTTTCTCCTCCTTTCGGCAGATCTTCAGATGAACCCGCCTCGTGGATGAGTTCGTTTCCTGTCTTTGAAAATCCGAACCTGGCTTGCTAGGTATAACCATCGAATGGCGTCTTCCACGGTGAGGAAGTCTCCGAGTCGGACCCGGCGGCATGAGAACGCCTAATTTTCTGTGACCGGCTGCTTCCCGAGCCACGTCTTTGCGCACAATGCTTTCTGGCCTGGTATCAGCATTCGAAACCAGATGGCTTTTGAACACTATCCATATCAGGCCCAACGGTCATCTTGGTCAGATGATTCTAAACGGCCTTGCGAGCTAGTCGATCTTCTGTTCTACCAGCGCTTGCTACAGAATTTACCGCGGGACAGGCAAGAGCTGCAGTCAAGTCTTGAAGCCAGGATTACCAATTGCATTATGAGGTATTGTCGAAGACTCCTCTAGCGAGGAAACGCCATGTACGCATTGTGAACTTTCTGCTGGCTATCAGGTCAGAATACTCCTTAGTACATGCATAAGACATCACGATACCGTTTGTGTTAATGATTTCATTGCGCAGGGTCCGCTTCGGCGACGTGACTCGATCTCGACGACAGGGTGATGTCTCGTTCTCGGTGCCTGATCTTCTGACAATGGGATAAAGGTAAAGAGCCTACATGGCAAAAGGAACAGGAGGGTTTGTGGGGTGTAGGAGAAAATTCAGCGGAAAGTTTGCAAATAGAATGGCATGAACGAAGACAGGAATCATGTCCAACGTTTGTCAGGGAAGACTGTGTCTCGCTAACTTTAGATAGGTTTGGAGAGCGTGAATCAGGTGTCTGCCGACCCCGTGCTGAGTCTTGAGGCTCCTGGTTCCCGGCGGATAGGGCAGATGATGATCTGGGGAAGCACCGTCGATGCTAGCCGGCAGTCATGGATCCGGGATAAACAAAATCCTCGGACGCGACAGATGTTTGAGCTGGAACTACAACGACTATATACCTGGCATGGGTTTCTACCAAAGGTACGAGTGTGGTTGCCAGATGACAGGCAATCCCTCTCTTCTTCCATCTGTTTCTTGATACCGGCTGTGACTGACGGAATTGGCAGATTGTTTGCGCACTGCCTTTTCTCACTGGGTGCTGCACCGTGGTATGACATCAGGATGTCCTTACAAGCTTCTCGTAGCATTAAGGTATCGTGCATACCACGAAAACCTCAACGGTGCCTTCTCTCACAATCTGCATCTCACGTGAAGCCGACTACGGCCTGCTGTGAGAGTGAAGGTTAAGGAAAGGAGCAACGAGGTTTGGTAGAGACGAGCATGAGGATTTTTGCCGCATGGATGGTGAAGAGACGAGTTTGGCATCTGAGACTGAACTACGGTCGATCACTAATGCAAAGGTGCAGGGAAAGTTCCGAAGCAGCCGAATGGGAGGGCGGGCGAACCACAAACAATGTTTGCATTGGCGTGGCGTTCGTCGAGCTGGCCAGATGGGGGCCAGTAGAAAGTATCAGACAAGCGCGGGATCAATGCATATAATGCAATGTCAAACGCTATATTGAGGAGAGTTGGGACAAAGGCCGTATCCCTACTCCGGATCGTCCAGAGTTGTTCGTCCATGGATATGACGAAGGGGAGCTTGAAGTTTGACGTCGGAGGTGTGTGCCGGGCGGTACTTTACGAAAGAGAAAGTCATACGGGAAAGGACCGGGGGTCCGGGTGGATAAAGAGGGTTTGCGGCCTTTCAAAGTGTTGTGGGCGGGTTGCTACGGGGGTCAGCCTGGGACGGAGAGCCGAGTACGGAGCTTCGGCGTTGGAACGGAGTGCGAAACTGAGAAAGACAAGATTCAGGCGTGGATTTCATCCGCGCTGTACTTTTGATCAGTTGGGTGCTCGTGACGCGACGGCGAGCAGCCGCGACTGCGTCCCTTCCATGAGGGCGAGGCACCATGAGCGGAAGCGGAAGCTGGCCACGTGAGGGTGAGCTCATCATACCAGACGGAATCGGCTCATGAGCGGACACGGCATTATCGAAAACCTCCGGAGAATTACCTTGGCGAGGCAGACCAAACGAATACAGCCTCAGCTTCCGAGAACGTATCCGGGCTCTTCGGGAGGTTTTTTTGTTTTTTTTTTTTTTTTTTTTTTGCTTGCAGTGCCATGGGGAAATACGGACAGCCATGGCTCACCTGAGCAAATGTTGGCGATCAAGGTTGAGCGAGAAAGGTTCAGCAAAAAGTATGTGGCAGAAGGAGAACACCACGTGGAATTGCGAAGAGGGAGGTCGGCGGGTAGACCGAGGACTACTTATCTCCTGGAGAGCCAATCCCCTTGGGCGAGCGAACTTTGCATCCGAACTGACCGGAGACCGGGTATCACTTGATGAAGCAAAGTCCTCTCGGGCGACGGATGATGAAGCAGGGTTCCATGAATCTAGGGTCTAGCGTCTAGGGTTCATGACTTAGGGCATGGACCTGGCCATGTGAACTCTTTCTCGGCTTGAGGCTCTTTGCAATCTGTACGGGACGTCGTTGTCAGAGGTTTAGGGGCTCGTGTTGGTGGTTTATGGCTGGCCCTTGACCGTACCTTGCCGGACTACCGAATGGCGAGACGTCAAAAAGACTTCACAGGTACGGATAGATTGCCCATGGTTCAGGCCGATCCGTCTGGACCGTATGAGATGGGGTGCCGATGCCAATCTGCCGCGCGACAGGGCTGATGCCGATCCCCGAATGTGGGCTGTCAATGGCGACAAAGATGGAGCTGCGGCTGTCTGGAGTTGATGGGAGTGTGGTCTGAGGTACTTTGGTAGGTTGTTTGCGAGACTTTTGCCGCGGTACGCTGTAGTAGATGAGTAAAGGCGAGGTCACCTTGACGGTTTGATGCATGGGATATCTGGGGCTGGGGATAAGTGAAGGTGACTAACTACCTGTGAGATGGCTTGCGAAGAAGTAAGACTAATCAGAGGATAATGCAGAAGATAGATTGGTGAGACTGAGAGTGAAGGCTTTGCAATGTTGACAACGAGGAAAAAAGAAGGGCAGCAAATAGATGAGACAACCGGGCGTGCGATGGACGATATAGCATTGAGCTCTATCGGTTTGAGTTGCGCTCAAACGGGGCTCGCCGTCTCATCGTGGTCGGAGGTTTCGTTCGGCTGAAAGGGGGGGGGGGGGGGGGGGCTCCACCCATAGCGCGTAAATCCTCAAGACACTCTCAGCCCAGGGTTGGTTGTCTGCCCGTTGGTGTCCACCTGCTGTCCAGTTCTCTTCCCGCTTACCGAAACCGTTGAGCCTCTGACTGGCTGAGTCTGGCTCGGTTGGACGGGAAGAGCGAGGGGGGAATAGAACGGAACGGAACAGAAAGGAGGCTGAGAGAGAGAGAGGAGAAGAGGTTGGAGAGGTTAGAGAGGCTCCCGGAGTTTTGGCGAGGCACGGGACGGTCGGGATGCAGGGATCCCGAGGACCAGATGTGCGGTTGATATGGGAGTTTTGCGGGGGAAGAAGTTGAGAAGAGGCGCGGCTGTCTGTGTGGCTACAGATATCCGTGGACATTCACGCGTTTGCCTCACATTGGATTCTTTTCCTATCCTCAACTCCCCGCCCGCCCGACTATCTACTAACGAGACTATCAGAGTCTCGATACACCTTGATTCCCATCATCCCGTGCGTCGCCCGCATCCCGAAAGAAAAAGGGGGCTATTCCAGGCTTCTTTCTACACGGCAGATTTTGTAGCAGGAAAAGGAACGGAGGATGGACGGGTGAAGCATGGCATTTACGGATGATCCGAAGCGGGTGACACTGGCCGGGCTTCGCTTGAACGGAGGCAGCTGTGAGGCGTCACAGGGCAGTCTCGAAGGGCCTGCCAAGACCGGGTCCTACGGTCGCATCGGATGCGTTGGCGATCTGTGCAGGGCCCTTCTAAGGCTCCTCCTCTCCTCTTCCCCCCTGGTGCTCTTCCCCCGCGAGCCGGGACTTGGAGGAAGAAGGAGAGCAGGTTAAGGCGGTTTTCTCTCTCGGAGGGAAATGATTCTTCCCGAAGACCTGATTCATCCGTGAGATGTGACGGATGCGGCTCACTTCTGCCGCGTTCTTGCTGCGGTTCGTTTTGATTGAGGCTCTGGACCAGCCCTTTTTGCGGGCGGGCGGCGTTGCCCCTCTTCCCTGCCCGTTATGGACCTTGTCGGTTGACGATAGACCTCCGTGTCGCATAATTGAGCCTCTTCTTTTCCTCGTTGTGTACCGATACTCTCTGATTATCTTCGTCCCCGACACGTCTCGCGTTGGGAGCCGAGGGCAGATCGAGGCCCTAGCCCCCCCGTCTGCCCCCGTCTGATACTGCGGCGGTGCCGTTATCTTTTTTTCTGTTGTTATTTGCTGTTATTGTCAGTGAGTTGTTGGCGATGTTGATGGGCTTACGCAATGATCTAGTGTCTCGTATGCAGCCATGACAGGTTCGCGGTCAGTTGGTGGTTCGTGCCATCGTGCAGGAGTTCCTCTCATCATTTTTTTCCTTGGTTATTCTCCGGTGACAGAAATTTGGCATCGGTTCGAGCGAAGGCCTGGGATGTAATGAGGACCTGACTCAAGATTCGAGTCTGGGAAATGACCAGACCCCCGGTGCTCATTGTGGTGAAGCAGAAATGAAATTCGGTGTAATTGGTCACTTCTCATTGATGAAGACGTGTGGTGGCCGCCCAGCAAAACGCCGAGGCTTGGCTGTCTCTCTCGACGGCGACGAGGAAGCCAAGGAGCGCAGGCCAGTCAGAACGCGCCAAATGTTGCCGTTTTGTTCGGGAATTTGCTGCCGGGACTCAGTCAAAACACGGGAGATGGTCGCCTCTGACGGGCGTCGCGCGGGTTTGTGGATTGTAAACAACGCCTTCGGAAGCGGGAATGATTCGATGACATCCGTATGTCGATTCAAGTCTCGTGTGAGCAAGTTTCTTTTGATATTCAATGAGGCGCAATGAAAAAAAAAAGGTTTAGAGGTCCACCTGCCCAAGAAGGTATCTCGAGTACCGAAATTCTCGGATGTGATGGGTTCCATTCCATTGGCAATGTGGGAAAGAGTGAAGAGAGAGTTGAGCACTGAACTCTGTGAGAACACTGAGGAAGGAAGTTCGAAGCAGGCGGGTACCTCGGAATATTTGCGATTGACGTGGCCCCGTCGAGTAAGGTATCCCCCCACCCGGTTTTAGGCGTGCGGGTACATTTCGACGGCAGCTCCTCGACTCGCTTCACTAACGTTCCTGACTCTCTAGTGTGGTCTCGCCGGTCTCGAAAGAGGTCAGAGACAACCTTGGAAGTCTTTCCGCGGCCACAGCCCACGAAATATGACATGACCCTCAACAAAGTGGGACTTTAAGCTTCGACTTGCGCGCGGGCTTGCAAATCAGATCAGGTTCATCTCAGCTTGTTGCTGTTCCTTTCTTTGGCTGCGCAGATTGGGTGGTGATGTGCACTGGCAACTGGGAGGATACTGGATAATGCGCATATCCCCCCTTTTTGGTCAGCTCTTGGTCAGTCAGAGAGAATACCTGAATAGCCTAATAACATTACCAACCTAAAGTCCTAAATGGTGTGAGATACGATGTGCCATACGGACATGCTCGTTGGACAGAGTTCCTCGCTGTCTCAAGTTTTTTTGCTGTGCCTCACTTGCGGCTCTGTTCCCTGCCGTCCAGACGGGACAATGAGATATACCTCCCCCCAGCCGATTGTTACACGGAGAAATTATGGTAGTCTGCGATGAATTATCAGGAATTGCCCACTGGATAATCCCGTCGAGTCACCCGACTTGTCCCAGTTCTGCTACAGCTGACCAACCCCCGGGAGCCCGGGCTGCCCTGTGTCGCCGCAAGTGAGACCGACCTCCGCTGTCCATCTCTCCACATTCGTCTTGGCGCTCGCGATTCCTCCACTAGACAAGGGTACTTTGCTCGCCCTGCCATTGACCACCAAGATCTCATGTACTCCATACACTATTCGTATAGATATTCTTCGTACCGCTGAATCTGATGCCCGTCCGGCTCACTTGCCGTGTGTCTTTTGGTGACCCGCCACTACCGTTCCTTCCCCATCCCTTCCGGTGACTTTTGTCTCTATTCCCTCCTCCTCCTCCACCTCCTCCTCCCCCTTCAACCACCACCCAAGACCCCGTCACCACTACCCGCCGAGCCGCCCTTCCTTCTTCCCATCCGCATCTCAACACCCAACCAAATACACAAAGGACCATCGCGACAGTAATAACGACGAAGATACCCCGATAGTTTGCCCGCCGCACCCCGCAGAGACACACGCGATTTCTACCAATACAACACACGCACAATCGCCCGGCCGCTTGCGATCAAATTCTTGGGGATGGAAATGACCATCTGATATTCACGGTTCAGAGGAGATGTGACACGCCAATCCCCCTCCTCTTCCAACAATAAGGCCTGCCAGCGAGCGAGCCCGACCAAACTTCCCGTCCTCCGTACCAAATCTGCGATCGCATTGCACTGCATGTCATCTCCACGTCGTGCGACTTGAGCCGTCATACCAACTCGTCTCCGCCTTTTGAACCATTTCCCGACATATTTTCCCGAGCGCCTCCTCATTCTGCAGGGCGCACCTTTGTCGTCCGAAATAAACGAAGTTTTTCCGTGGCTCTTCCCCCTCCCACCTCCGTTCCGCTGGAAAGCGACGTCGACCGTCGTGCGAACGTGAGAAGAGGAAGTAATCGAATCGACAGAAACGATGGCCTCGTTACTCCTACAGATCCTGGCTTGCGCCGTCGTCGGCGTCATGGCGCAGGCCGCGACCATCACTCCTGCGAACGACATCCCATCGTGGAGTGAGAGGTCGGGCATGCAGATGTCCCTGTCGACGGCAGGTGGCACCGTCCCACTGTCGTTCATCGTCATGCCGTCGACGGAGAACCTGGGCTTGAATCAGTCCGACGTTGTTCGTGGGGTACGAAGCCATCCATCATCTGGTCGCGCAGCGCAGCAGTGTCGCTGACTGACCATGGAACATAACACTTTGCTAACAACCCAACAGGCTGTTCGTATTGAGGGTACCATGGTAGCCGCCGACTCTTCGAATTACAATCAGATCAAATCTAACACCCAGGTCGCATACCTTTCTTGCGACACCCAAGACGGCAGTGGCTTCATCAATCCTAACATGATGCTGGGTACTCTGATGGAAAACAAGCCAAAGGCTATTGTCTTGTACAGCACGGTTGGCAACTGGTGTATGCTTGCTGGCTCGGACCTGACGTATTACTCCATCTTCACTATGGCGGATGCTGGAGACTCTCAACAGGCCCTGCGCATTCTCAACGGCACCAACGAGGCAGACCAGCTCAAGGTCACAATTACAGGAAACGCAACTGGTGCTGCTGGCGATGGAGGGAATGGTGGGGGCGGCAACAACTCAGCTGTCGCCATGAGCATTCTGTACAGCATTACGGGTCTGATTACACTGCTCTTCTTGATTATCATTGCCACCGGCGCCGTCAGGGCACACCGCTACCCTGAGAGGTACGGTCCCAGAAACGGGTTCAACGGCCGTCCCCGCCAGAGCCGTGCCAAGGGCCTCGCCCGCGCTGTTTTGGACACTCTGCCCATCGTCAAGTTTGGTGAGCGGCAGGAGGCGAAGCCGGATCCTAATATTGAATTGGAGAGCGCATCAAATATACCAACGAACGACACAGCCGTTGAGCGGCAGGGTGCTGCTGCTCCAGTCAGCACCAATGTCGGGGCCACTGCTACAGCGACAGAAACAACTACTGCTACGACTAGTGATGCGGCCGCCACTGCGACTGGTGCCCTTGCTGCCAGTGTTACTGGTGCTGCCAAGAGTGCTGGTTCTGACAGGCAAGATGCTGGAGGACAGGAGGATGAGCACCTGGGTTGCTCAATCTGCACCGAAGACTTCACTGTCGGTGAAGATGTCCGCGTGCTGCCCTGCAATCACAAGTTCCACCCCAACTGTGTAGACCCCTGGTTGGTCAATGTCTCAGGCACATGTCCGTTATGGTGAGTTCAGCACGCCGCCTTCTTACAGAGCCGATGTTGCATCGTCTCCATCACGTGCTATACTTTCACTGAATATCTTGCTAACGTTCATCTTCAGCCGTCTTGACCTCCGTCCACAAGGCGAAGCAGAGAATCCCAGTGATGAACTTCCGCCCCCGCTTGAGCTGGATGGTCATGAGAGCGATGGCTCTTCCACCTCGCAGAGACGGAGGACTCGATTGTTTGACCTCAACAGGTTGAGGCACGCTTCTGCAGAAGAGCGTATCCAAGCCCTCCGGCAATACCGTACCCAGCACCAAGTACAAGGTGAAGCTGGAAGCAGCACGGTCGACGTCGGAGGCGAGGAGAGGAACGACAGGAGCCGCAGGGCCAGATTGGCCGACAAGCTGCGCGACAAGTTCCGGATTCGAACAGGACCTCAGTCCTAAATCAACGTAAAAGTCATTCAGCACATTGACGTAGACTACGAAATACGGGTGTACCCAAGCAAGTCTTGGAGGAAAGATTAACGACACGAGAGAACAACGACTACAACAGCATACCAAACACACACACATACACACACACACTTACGACCACGGTATCTGGGGCGGCACAGGCGTCAAAGTGGACCAGATCCCCTTTTCAAGTTTCGACGAATAGACATTGGCGTTCTGGGCACAAAACAACATCAGGGACAGCATTGCATGGCGTTGAGCGGGTTATGAAGCATGGCGGAAATGCGACGCCGGCTTACTCAATTTGCTTTCAGCCGTTGAGCGTTGAGCGACGGCGACTGTATATTTTTGCTAGCCCGTGTCGTTCAACAGAGTCAGCCCTGGCATGATGGTTACGGAAGAACGCCATCAAACAGATGGCGTGGAAAGGAGACGGGAGAAAGGAGAAGGGCTTGAAACGAGAGTCGTCGTCAATCCCTACGTCTGCACAATTCAGCCACGGGTTGGCCCAAGGAACCACACGGGCTGCTTATCATTTTTAGAAGAAGAAACAGAGCAAGTCATTCAGGGAAGGGGAGCGAACAGTGCATAGCATAGACAGGACTTGAATGACGATCTGAATTAAATGACTCGACTAGCCTATTGGTGACCCATGCCTCTTGAAAGCTGACGATTGGGAAAGAAAATACCTAGCCACGCATACTCAGAGAGCCAAGACCAACCATCTGGAATCAAATTGACGCCAAAAATCGATGGGGACGGTACGGACGGAGCGAATGTGGCTTGAAGGGAAGAGTACCGTACCTAGGCAGCTAAGTAGAAGAGAAGAACGGGCTTGGCGTTCAGCCTACCTTGGACGGCAAAGATCTACTTGATGCGTGGCGTTTAGTGTCGACGCCGCTAGCCCAGCGGAAGAGGAGGAGAGGGGAGGTGTCTAGACGGGATTCAGCGGCGTCGAGGAGGACGGCGAGGATAGCGAGGACGGCGAGGAAAGGAACCCGTTTTCTTTCGACGGATAAAGAGTAGGCGTAACGTAAACACTTGCCCTCCTGGTCGAGAGAAAGTAAAAGGGCAGAAGAAAGGGCAACGAACGGGAAGTTCCCGAGGTTTCTGGTTTGGTTGCTTTCCAGAACGCCTTGAGGAAGGATTGTTTCGGCCGGAGGACGGACGGCGCGGAGGGGGGGGGGGCGGGAGGACTAGTTTTGTGATAGTCAGGGACGGAGGGAGAGGATCTTTTCCTTTGGTGTGATGGATGTTTTTGTTCCTTCGCAACTTGGTAACTATCGCGTTTGAGATTCTTTGCGGGCTGGTGAGAATACCGTCGATCCTTGAGAGACTGACTTTGTTGGCGCTGTGGACAGGAATAGAGCTTTTCTCGCCCCTATCGCCGTTTCGTGATACTCTCTCTCTCTCTCTTTTTCTCTCTCTCTCTCTCTCTCTCTCTCTATGTTCGAATTGGCGGTTGAGTTTTCCATTTGGTGTATAGGAGATCTCCGATGATCACCTCGAGGAGCTGGAGGTGGCCCTGTCTTAGACACTCCTTGAGTTGACATGTGTTTTCTTACATTCCCTCAAGCCTCTTGAAGATTAAAGATCTTCCCATCACAGCTAGATTAGGGACTGAGATCTTCCTTTTGGCTTATTTAGAAGCCACCGCCAACGTTTCACAAGACTAAACTGTCCGACTATGAAGTCTAATAAAGCAGCATGCTTTCGAGAAGGTATTTCCATAGCTCGGAAGTTTAAAAAAATTGTTTCTGTGTTTTCACTGCAAGTATCTGTATCACTGGTGTAGGGCGATCTACCTGCCCAAATGGTGTGTTTCGGTCTCGGTCTCTTTTCTCATGAGAAGCTCTTTGAGATCTTGGCAGAGGCGAAGGACATGCGAATAAGCTGGGACACCTTGAAATCTTCATCTGACTCAGTAGTCTAAGAAATTTCTCACTTGTGGAGTGCTCTCATCTATTCTGAATACTCTGAACCATAGCGGCTAATGTTCCACCCTTGAAATGGTGTTTGAACAAACTTGTAATGTTAAACCACAGTTCAAGTAGCATCTTCTACTTATTCATTGTAGTAACTCAAAACTCTTCTAAACAATATCTCTGCAATGCCCTCTGCGATTGTTCACCGAGAGGTCCTCCAACATCGTGCGATAGGCAGGCACGCAGGCCAGGCACGCAGGCCATTGCGATTTGCCAAGACACGAACATGGTACACACGGCAGGCACTGTGGCACCAAAGAGGCAGAAGAGACTCCAATGTCTCAGAAGCTTCTGGTTGAGTTCGTCGTGTCGTGTCTCACAGAGATCGACGACTAGATCCGTCCAAAAAGAACCCAAATCCGGTGGACGACGATCATCTCTACTGGCAGCTCTCAAGGTTGCCAAGAGTCCCGAGAACCAGATTGCTGGGGACCTTGTCAGCTTTGTGCGAGAGCCCCTCGCTGAGTTACTCTGAGAATGTCTTGTCTCAGAGGCCGGCGGGCCCCCATCGTGCACTAGATGGGTTCCCGAAGGGAAAAGAGATGAACGGTAGGTAACACAAAGTCGAGGTGATCGAAAACCTTGTTTGTGCGGATCGGTGGGATACCGCGAGGAAGAATAGATGCCTACCTAACTACCTACCTACTTCCTTCGGTGCCGGGGGTAGGCGCAACAGTCCGGCGAGAGTATAGTCCCCCGTCGGGACCATGAAAGGGGAAAAGGGCCAGGACTCGGACCTCACGCTATCCGCAAGAGGCGCTGCCCGAAATGAGGATCGCGTGCCTTGGACTACGGACTCGCCGGGCCGGCGACCTTGGCATTCGACGAGAGATCTAGCGGGCCGCAGAACGAGATTAGATGGCGGAAGATTAGGTAGGTCACGGGAGTGAAGTGTTGAAAGGCTTCCTCGAACATTCTGTACGTAATAAAGAACATTTGCGCAAAAGGTTGTAGCCCTGCTTTCGAGGGGCGATCATGCTTGTGAGATCTACTCAATTGAGCAAGGGCTAGGAGTGATATAGTTTTAAGTCACACGGCACTACTCATAACAACAGTGGAAAGTGTTGCTCTTGGTATGAAGATGGCATCGTGAGGTCTCACTGGCCACCCCCGCGCTGCCGACGTGGCTTGCATCGTGTGGCTGATGGTGATGTCGTCAGTCGAGCAGGAGCTGGGAGGGACCCCTGCTTTCTTGGTTCTTTCCCCGGGACACGTCGCACAGACCGCTCTGCTTCCTGCGAGGCGAGCAGGGGGGCTCTAATCCGTGTGGCTTCAGTGTTTCTGGGTCGTCCACATCAGTCGGGGGGGGGGAGAAGGGACCTCGGGCGGGGGCTAACGGAGGAAGGGTTCTTCCTTCCAGCGATACGTACCTCTTTGTGTCGACGATGACATTACCTTACGGAGTACTCCGTACGGATACCAAATGTTTGCTCATCTTTGCTTCTTCCGAGTTCCCGGCAGCTGCTTGTCTCTTCTTGATACTTCGGACTTGGGGAACTTGGCGTACTTGTGTCTCTCGTCGGGTCCCTCGCAGAGTCGCACACGTCTCGCACACGTCTCGCACACCTTGCGCTCGCGTGCTTTTCTTGGTGTTTCCTTCCCGTTTGGCAACTGCAACCGCACTTCATTCGCTCTAGTTTGAGGACGTCGGATCGCACACGGGATCTGCACCTGCTACTACCTTGGATCCTCGCTTGCCGCCTTCCGCGCGCAGGAATGGAACGCCCATCTTCTACTACTACTACAGTCCAATTTCTTGAAATACGACCTTCAGCTTGGACTTGCGTTTCTACGGCAGAGAGGCCTGCCGCCTCACGATGGATGCAGAGTTGCCTTCAGCTTCTTGTTGGGGCGGGCTAGTGTCAGATTGCCATGACGCTTGACGCCTGACATAGGTACAGCACCGCGCGCGACAAGGGCCCCTGAGGCCTGTCGCCTGCTATACACGAAATGGGAACAGTATGTGGTTGATGGCGACGAAAGGCGTGTGCCGGTGTCGGTGTTGTTGCCGGCCCTGCCTTGCAGTGAGTGCACGGTGCCTCACGATACCCGGCGCCGGCAGCCACATCTCAGCCACTAGCCCAAGTCTAGACCGAGCTAGACCTTAGCTGACCGGGACCTCGATTGGTTACGCCGCATTAGACTGCGGTGTCCTGAGTCAGCTTAGGTAGCTCTGGAGTATGGGGAGGAGGAGGCAATGGAGGATCCCGTTGGGCATTTGTCCAAGAAAAGTTGCCAAGTCTTTTACACAAAAAAAAACTCTAGACAAACTGGACGGTGGTCTTGCACAATTACCTTGCGGATTATGCCTGCTTCTTTCAGACCAAGATTGCGACATTGCGGCATCCGTGGCAACGTAAACGCAGGAGTGCCCGAAGCAACCCGTCCATGCTCGTTCACTGAGCTACAAACTCAGCTCTCTCCTCGCCACGAATGTGATTGGCCGGCTGCCATTATCTGGATGCCATGAAGGCGCTCGACCGATAGATCGGTAGAGAGAACCCTTCGTGCCTGCCGCGTTCAAGGTCGGCCGCACCATCGAGAACAATCCCTTCAGACTCTTGGGACGTTTTACACGGCCGCCCTCTCTCGACATAGCGTGCCCGCATGATCACGAAATCTCTTGAGCCGCCAGGCAAGGAGTGCTTCAGCCATAGGCTATAGCAGCCATTTTGAGAATGCTACGAGCCGCTCTTTGCCGGATTAGAGAGGTCCGGCATGCCACGCCTCCAGCTCAAACGGTCAACCGAACCCTAGATCGCGAAATGAATGCACGATGCCCGCCCGGGCTCTCTTACACAGACTCAATCTGAGAAACAAACATTTACGTACTTCTCAGCGCTAGCTCCAAGGGATCTGTAGCAATGGCTTCGTCAGAATCCGGGGGTGCAGCAAATTACGAGGCAGAGGGGCAGGAACACCATGAGGAACGAAGGAAGCGGTCTCGGCCGTCATTCTGACTGACAGTGCGATCGGCCGACTGTCTGCCAAATTCTCGTCTCTATTCCTTCCAAGCACGTTGATTCAGGACTTTTTGCCTTCTTGACGGATCTGACTTGCCAAACCTTCTTTGGTTTTTTGCCATCTTCTGGTCGCTTTCTGGACGCAAGCGATCACCCGGCCGTAAGCCAAGCAGGCTTCACACTACATCATTGTGGCCAAGCGGCTAGATCAACCTTCTGAAAAGGCAACGACCGGATGAGGCGTGAGATAACCGGCAACAGGTCTCACGTATGTGTGAACGTCGGCGAAGACAAGCCAGTTCCCAAGAACGGCTGTGCTTATTTCATTCCCAGCTTTGTGTTGAACCGGCGATGGGTCTTGGTACTTACAGATCCGCACCTCCTGCGCCTCTGGCTCCTTTGTCGACCTGCGGCTCTGAATTTCCATGCCTGCCTACTCCGTCGTTCCGCCACACCAAATCACTATCGGTACGGGAAATGCCATCGACGTATCCGTTCTTTCCACCACAGCCTCTCCCAAAGGGCCCAGAGCCAGGGGTCACGGCTCGCCGGGACCGATAGACCACAGACCGGACTGCATGTGCACAGTCGCTCGCAAGCTATCAGGACGTGCTCAGCGGTAGCGCTGTACGCTGTTCGTCAGAGGCGCTCGAGAAAGGGCCCATGCCACAGCCATCACTTGCGGAGCTTTACGTATCGCGGCGTCTTTGTGTTGAACGGTGGACCGCAGGTGGGGAGGAGGAGGGGACCTGCGAGCTAATCTTTAAAATCTTCAAATCTAGTTGAGCGCGCAAAAGTCTTCAGCCAGTAAGGGTACCATTGACAAAGCTAAAGTGAGTGGGAGAGAGGAAACGCAGGCCAGCCATGCAATACGCTCTCTGCAGTATAGCAAATCCGCTGGATACACCTGGTCAACATGGAGAAATTTTAGTGCCAAAGGTTCGTCGATATTCAATGGAGCTGGTTGGTGTATAGGCCGGATCGGCAACCAGATTTGACTCCAAATACCCTTGTTCCGTTGCAGAGTCGCAGTCAACCTCTGCCTTGCGCCGTCGAGCCGTCCAACCAGACAAGGGTACGAGCTCCCCGCTCCTGGTCGAGGACTCGAGCTACGCAGTAGTCTATGTAAGTCTTGCGTAGACATGCGTAGACTTCCCACCCACCCACTACCAAACGACGCTCGGTGAGCCGCTCTTCCTGTCGCGGACTCGATCTGTGGGCTGTGGCAGGCACAGAGAGATGCAGACCAAAGGCAAGGCCAGCGCAGAGAAAGACAGTCAGACAGATACAGGGCACACGCAGGATTAAAGGGCACATTGGATTAGAGTTTCCCTCTCGTAACGATTTGCCCCTCCACCTCGACTCAGTCACCCCCGGCCCCGTCCCCCGTCCCGTCACCGTGACATGAGCTTGGCGACGAAACAGCCTTTTTTGCTCTTGTTTCCTGTCGTCACCTTTGTCTGGGGGCGATGCACTGCTAAGGTAGCCAATACCGATACCGTTTCTTCCCTCCCGAGACGATGCAAGAAAAGTCCTCCGGTAAGGTGCCCGTCTCCCCTTCTCTTCAGTTTTTTGCCCGTTTGGGGCTTGGCTTGTGCACGCCCGGACGGCGGGCATACTGTACGTCTGCCTGTCTCTCACTCACAATCCTTCAACTCTCTCCCTTGGCTCCCAGCCGAGACCATCGTAGCGGGCGTACACACATTTCGCGTACATGCCGTTCTCCAAAGTGTGTGTGTGTGTAGGTAGCTGTCTTCAAACCGTTTCTTCTTCGGGAATCTTGAGCTTTTTGGAATACCGTAGAAACTCGAGCAACTCGAACTTGCGCTAGCCCGTGCCAGCCCTGCTAGCGCTCTAGTAGAATCGTAATACTACCTAAAGTGGTTAAATGCGGCCGCCACCTATTTTTGGCGTAGGTTAACATTTTGATCGATCTGACCAATAAGAGCTCGCCGTCGAGGCCGGACCTATAATTAATATAATTCAATAATTATTTTGGCTTTCTCGTCGGTTTTAAGCTTTTTTTGTTAAATTAGTAAAAAGGGTAAAAGTATTAATTAGAAGTAGTCGTATATAAGTAACCGAGCCCCTAATTATCCCTTAGCCCACTACCTCTAACGGGCCCTTATTAATATAGTGGTTAGACTATCGGGTCGACGAACTATTTATTAATGCTATTACGGACTTTCTTTGCTATAAAAATATATTTTAACCCGTCGTTTAGAATAGTAAAGTCTAAAATCTCCTCTTATAGCGTCTCCTGTTTAATATAGGCTTTTATATTAAAGAGCTCCTACTTAATGTAATTAATAACCTTGGTAGGTACGTTTTTAATCCGGATTTTATTGACCTAACTATTATCGGGCCGAATAAATATTCTATACTATAGGAAGGCCTAGCTAACTATTAAGCCCTTTTTATAGGTTAATTTAGCGGCTGCCGTTTTAATTATTTTAGTGACTATTATTTTCTTTATACCCGTCTTCTATTTAAGCTCCTCCTGCTTATTTAGCGCTTTTTCTTTTTTGTTAAGTACGTAAGCGTCGGTTATTTTTAAAAGCCACTGCTTAAAGGGCTTATTAACTACGGTATCGAGAGGTTGGAGGAGGGAAATGGTCCTTAGTAGTATGAGGTAGGGTGTGATATAGTACTAATATAATAGCGTAAGGATAGAATTTATTTTATAAAAAGAAGTAACATCCATTATTAATAAGTACTCGTCTCCTTTAGTTAGCGCTATTAATTCCTCTTTAATTTATCTTTTAAATAAGTACTTATTGTTATAGGCAGTCTTGTTGAACTTAACTATTACTCTTTTTATGTATAATAAGCCCTTTTTTTTTTATAATTAACCCCCTTCCTTTATAGGCTTGCTATAGAATATTATTTTCGGTTTAATTCGTTATATACCGTTGGTGAAGATATAAAATATTAATATAGCTTACTGTTTACCCTAACCGCTATGGTCGCTCTTACTAGCTATAGTTTTAGCCCTAATATCGTCGTATATATAACCGTTTAGGTATTTGAAAGGAACTAGGGTCTCGTCGAGGTTAAGAATTTGTAAGTTAGGAAATCGACAGGCTAGACTTCTGAGTAAATCTCCGACATTAGACCGTTTCACCTTAGCTAGGGCCATTTAATTAATTCGTTAGATAAAAGAAAAAAAGCTATTAATAACTTTAAAGTACTTAATAGGTAACTTCGTTACCTATTTAGTAAGTCGACGTTAGGTAATTTTTATATGATTCTAGAAGCTACGAAACCAACCGGGGGAAAAAATAAAAAGATGTTTACTATTTGGGTTTTATTAGGCGAAAATCCGCTTAACGGTCCTTTTAAACTAATTAGTATTAATAAGCTTTCCCTTACTTCGTCGCTAGCGGAAAGTGCTGTATAGCGCTATTTTAAACTTTAGTTATTAAAGGTAGTAGGTATAGTTAAAGGACCGATTAATGATTAATTTGCGGTTTTAATATTAGGAGATAACTGTGCTTTGAGGGATTTTAAATTAATCTATAGCTTCCTAATATATAGGACGTCTGTATATTTTTAGGAGCTCGGTCTTGTTTTAGTGTAGCTTTAGGGGGTAAATCGATTTTTTATCGAGCTTTTTTATGCGGTAATGCTTTAAAAATATCAGGACGTTAATTTTAGTATTGTAGGTATAATAGTGCTAGCGGCGTTTAATTAGGCTATTTTGCGGTATATATTTCCGGTTTTTAATAGGGGTAGGAGTAGGCCTACGGCGTTTAGCTACTAGAGGTATAATTGGTATTTTTATTATATTTGAATCTTTCTCGGTAAGGGCCCGTCGTGAGGGTATCGTGGGCATATCGACGAGGCCTGTGGTGGAGGTGTAATTGGAGGTATAATTGATAGTATAATTGGTGGTTAAATCGGTAATGTAATTGGTGGAAGTGGGTAGTTGGGTAGGAGTAAAAAATGGAAAATAATCACTTACCGCTTTCCGTATACGGTTTAGTCGATTATATAATCGGATAAAACTGATCCCTCGAAAGGGCTTAGTGTGGGCCGCTAGCAGGGCTGGCACGGGCTAGCGCAAGTTCGAGTTGCTCGAGTTTCTACGGTACCCTTCCCGGTGGCTTGCACCAGGGGCCACTACTCGAGTTGCCTTTCTCGTACCTACATGGAGCTATCATCTAGGACATTTTTATTTTTCAACGCCGTCACTTCTTCACGTCCACCCAGTACTAGTAGGTACTTGGAAGTGGCTTTTTCCGAGTCAACCAGCTGTGACCGGTCTTGGACCATAGATTGGTAGCTTCCACCCAGCAAAGCCAGAGCCAGAAACAGACGCCTTTGATCTCATGCTAAGTGGGCTTGATTTTCTTGCTATCACGTATCCAGCTTGGATCACTCCGCCGGGTACGTTCCCCTCAAGCTAGGAGAGAGAGGTACACACCCAGACAGATAGAGAAGAGGGAGGAGAAGGGGGGGAAAAGCCACAGGCGGATAAGTCTAGGTATTCTTCCCCCTTGCCTCTAGCGTATCGGTCACTCCCCTCCATCCTTGTAGCAGCATTGGGCTTGTTGTCTGCACCTTAAGCTGCCCCCATCCCCTCCCGTCCCTGCACGCACGCTTCGATCACCTGTTGGACGAAACTTAAAGACGGTTGTGTCCCCCTCCCAGACATTGCGAGACGAAGTGTAGCTCGGACATCAAAACCGTCGATCCCCTTCCTCTAGCGTTCCCGGTTCTTGCGGTTGCGCTTGGTATATAGTTCTTCTGCCCCCTTTGGCACTTCCTTCCCGCCCCGACCGCCCTCTTCATGCTCGGAAGATCGTGATCCAACAAACCATATCCGACTCGAAATCGACATCACATTCCCGGGGACACGATGGCTCCGGCTCCAGAAATGATTGCCCGGGCGAATCCCGAAGGCCTACACACATCAGAGCCCATTGGAGGAACGGTGATGAGCGTTATCATCTGTCTGGTCTCGATCAGCATCATCTCCGGATTTTTCGGTTGGTAGCCTACGAATCACAATTTGGTGGAGCGGTATACTTACGAAGAATGAACAGTTCAAAGAGGCACAGTATTGAGAAACTGGAGGAGAATACCATTCGTGGTCTGGCGTGAGTAATTTGTTTTGGTGGTAGGCGGAGATCCGCGAAGCTAACAGAATCATAGTCGTGCTCGCCGTTTATATCGATTCGTACCTCTTTGTTTTCGTCACAGCAGTCCTCCAATTCGCCCTCGGAGTCAACAAGAACGCACAGATTTGCGATGGCGCCATTCTACTATGTCTCGTTTGCTACCTTTCGACAAAAGTCTTGATCTATCTCTTCCTGGTCGAGAAAGCAGTGCGTATATTGAGTCTATTGGGCAACCCAGAATTTACAGCTAACGTCTTCGAAAGCACATCATCAGAGGAGCAACAAAACCGAGACTGCAATCCAAGCTTTACCTGTTCAACTCGTTTGGCATGCTCGGCGTCTACGCAGTCATTGCTATTCTCAACTTCATCTTGTAAGCCAACCTCGTCTCACTTGTACTTGACTCCACAGCTGACACTGGAATAGCCGAATTACTCGAATCGATGATGGGCAGTGCTACATCGGAATGCAAAAGGTCTCGATGATTCCTCTCATCTCATTTGATGCCGTCGTCAACATCTACCTCACTATTCTCTTCCTCATTCCTCTCAAGAGTAAGCTCGGCCAGACAATCTAACAACCATCTTCGCAACGGTGAGGCTAACTTGCCGCAGGTCTCTACTCATTCAAGCACTTCCCCAAAACACCTGCAAATATCCGACTTAGAAGCGTCGCCCTCCGCACCTTTATTGGTGCCCTGTGCACGCTCACTAGCAGTATTGTGTAAGTTGGGCATACCTTTATTTTAAGCTCAAGGTTTCTGACTCGCTACAGTAACTTGACCGTACTCATGGCCCTCAACGGTGAGCCTGGTTGGGTCTGCCTTATGTGCTGCAACAGCGACAGTATGTCCACAACTACCATCTGCCCTTGTCCTTGCGGGCATAGCTGACCTCCCCCCTAGTCCTTTTCTCTGCCATTGTTGTACAATGGGTAACTTCGAAGGATAACCAAGCTACCATCGGCTCGTCAAGCGGTAACTCCCGAGGCGAGCCGTTCATTGAAGACTTCCGCCGTCCGGACGGCACTCCCTACTCACCCCACATCGCACCGAGCCAGAAGCACGTTATGGGCGATGTTGGCGAGATTTCTTTGGATAGCCGACGCTCCAACTCGGCCACCAGCGACGACAAGATCTCATCAGAGGGAGAACGTACACGCAGGGCATCATCGGCTGGGTCGGTGCCTGCGAGCGGTGTCTACGTCACAACCACGATCAAGCGAGAGTCGAAGCCAACGCCAGCCGTTTTCGAGGAGATGGACATTGAGGAAGGGTACGCGGAGTCGAACAGGTCAACTCGACCGATCAGCGGACGCGATGCGGATTTTGACAAATACGCCGCTGGCTCACGAACAAAAATTACGGCCGGAAAGCGCTAATGACCGATATTTTCACGTCAAAGGGCGAAACCTGGCTGCATTATTCTTGGTGGCATTAATTTCCAGGGTTTTCTTCCAACCTGACGGCGCGAAAGGGGAAAAACCTCATGAACAACATAGTTGGGGCGTAACTACGGCTTGCTTTTTTCCTGGGTTCGGACTGCCCCTCGCGGGGGGTTCAGGACGAAAGTGCGACGCGTCCTTTTCTCACTTCTTTTCCTTTTTTTGATATCATACCACGATGGACACCATCGGGAGGGCAAACTTTGTCAAATTTCTCCTTATACAACTTATATACACAGCACGGCTTTATGGGTAGGCGGTACACGAATTTTGGTCTACCTCACGGACGAGCGGTTACTTCATGACGGGACAATGGCAGATGTTCACTTTACAGGGTTGAACTGGCTTATGGTGGGGGAGCATGAGACTTATCCGACATGCTAGTCATGAAGTTTTTTGTTTCTTTCTTGCATTAAAGAGACGGATATATCACAGGATTAAGGACAGGCCAAAAATAACCGGAGTTTTTATTCACATATCACGAACGAATCGGTAGGCCCTGCAGCCTGCGGGGACATCGCGATGAGCCATGTTACATTCACCATAGTCACAAACGGCCTCAAAACATGGGAAATTTCAAAAAGTAAATTAGTCGTAGTATATGATAATCTTGTGCCAATGACTTGTATTTTGCCCGCGATCTCCTCTGACCAGTATTCAAAGAGAAAATCCCATCTTCAGGTGAACGGACATCTGCCGTCCTGATGTGATTTGCTAACAACCGAGCGATGGTGGCAAGGGGTGGGCTCAAAGAGGAGGGGGGGAAAGCACACATTCGCCCGCTACAGAGGAATCTGGATGTCGAGCTAAGGCGCGTCTTGCAGATCCGCCACCGCTCAACCCCCGTGTCTGCCACGTTGTCCTCGACACGATCTGGGCTTGGATGGATGGATGGATGGATGGGCTGGGCAATGGTGTGAACTGATTGGAGTGATTGAGGTGGGTTCTATCTCCTCTTTCAAGATTACACACCGCAAAAGATCTGCCGAACAGGCTTCTACGGCCATTCTAGCGAGAAACCTTGGGTGTGGGTTTTTTGGTTTTTGGTACCCGTCTTGGGTAGAGACGTGTTAGACCAACCTTTTTCTTTTTGGTCCGAGATACCTGACCGCCATGTGTTTTGTGTCATACAAGGCACCGAGGGGAAGGATTTCCCAAGCACAAGAGTGCGGCCCAACGCAAGACGAAAAGGATTCCGAGTGTGTGGGCGTCGGAAGTGTCGCCTCTTTGATCCCACGTGGGTTTCGTCCTGGCAAAGCTCTACTTCTCTTGCCATGTGGTTGGATGGATGGATGAATGGATGGGTGTGCGGTGGTCCCGGTTTCCCTCGTGTGAGGCAAAAACATTACACCATGTGGTTGGACTGTCAGAACTTCGGAGTCTCACTCCGTTTGACGCCTTCCTATCCTATTCCCTTCTTCAAGAGAGACGTTTCTTCATGCGCGCGTGCGCTTGTAGTTCTGGGGTGGTGGAGGGGAGAGAAGCTGGGCTTGGCTTTTGGGGACTCCGCGACACGTGGGATCTCCTTCGGTCGTACCCGTCGCCTCCCCCCTCTTCCCCCATCTTTGACATGTTTGAGAAGGGCGCTGAGACTCGGGATCCCGTCAAAGATTGGGCTGGTTGCGCAGGCAAACAAGAACAGGACCAAAGCTCCAAAACGCGGTTTCCAGGCGTTATAGTAACCCGGTCGCGCAAGTAAGAAACCAAACGGCCGCTGGCGCTCGTCTAGACCGAACCTTTCGGATTATCATGATCCCTCCATCCTAGGTACTATCGGGATCTTGTTTGGAACAGGGCCCCATAAGTCATGTTCAACTACGACTGCAGCGAAAGACCGGGAAGGCTTGTAGTCTCCCCGGTCTTGGCTTTTCCGCCGCTTCGCCCTAGGGAGCGGCCCCTCTTCTATCATTCTTCTACCTAAACGGACGACCCAGTCGAAGGATGGGTTTTCCTGTGGAAGGAAGATGAGGGTCTAGCGGAGAAGGCATCATCCATGAACCAAAGTGGAAAGTCCTCGGAGTGTGCTGCTTTGGGCAGGCTGAGAAGCCGACCTCTTCCTTCACTTCGAGTCAACAGAAGCTGATAGAGTTGAATTTCTGACTCTGGATGATGGGATTTGAAAGAATGATGTTCCCTGTTTCATACACCATAGTCCGAACAGAAAGACACCCTGCAACGAGTACGTTCCCTGCTAAGCTCTCCCCGGAGTTCTGCTCCGTTGCTACCCTACTCTCTATGCCAAAACGCAAGAGGCACCACCTGGCTCTCGCGGCTGTACAGATTGTATGATTTAGACTCCTGGGCCGCACAAGTTTCTCGGGATTTGGTTCAGCATAACGTGGCAAAGATCCTGGCTTTTCTCTGCGCAACTTTCGCAGTAGGTAGGCTGGCACCTAGGGGAGCCAAACGCAAAAAGGGAACGTGCTTTTACCGTTCGCCTCTCTGTGAACATGCCTGTGTCTCAAAGTCTTGGCGCGGCGCAAGTGCTTGCATAGCATAACAAGGTTAAACAGGAAGGGCAGGGAAAGAGATGAGATGACTTTCCTAGCGTAGTAGGCAGGTTTTTGCAAGTGCGAGAGAGAGAGGGAGAGAGCTGCGAGCATTTCCGCGTCCGTGTTGAATCTTCGCCTAATCCTCGCAAATTCTTCTTCTTGCCTGCGCCCGCAGCGCTGTTTTCTATTCGACGATTCGGTATGCGTCTTTACAAACTCCCTCGGATTTTTTTAAGAGGAGCACGGATAGTAGGATCCGTTGGACTCGTTTAATTACTCCGTGGGTTACGCGGAGTGTCTGGTGATAAACTTTTAGTTTAGTGATCTCGTGGTCCAATGTTGAGAAGGATGAACATGACGGAATTCGGTTTCCTGCTCTCCCTGCCCTGGATTTTCTCCTTTTCTCCTCTTCTGCTTTATGGCCACTGAGTTTATTTCAGAGAGTCATTGGGCAGTGACTTTGAGAGGCCCCGACTGCGATATGTCGATATCGAGATCTAACACACACACACACACACACACACGTGATGAAGCAAGCTAGGCAGCCTTGAGGTGAACGGATTGTGGGGCACTAGCACGAGACGAGTGCGAGAGGGAGCGGAGCATCGGAGAAATTGAAGATGGGACAGAGTTGAGAAGTGCATGGGATGGCGCTCCAGCAGGCATCTCGTATCTCGTATGCATAGTATCACGTAGTGCAACCCCCAAACGGAGTAAGTCGATGGAACACCACACGGAAGGGTTTGAGGCTTGCTCTACCCTGGACCTACCCTGCAATGGAGATTTCTTCCTGGCTGATGTAGGGTTACTGGTAGAAGATGCAGGCAAAGAACCCCTAGACTTTGTTTACGGAAGGCGGTACAGGTTGGGGGAGGCGCAAGCGAAAGGTGAGATTAGGGATAAAGAATCTCTGATACCGAGAAAGGAAAAGGTCAGATCTACGCGACGCAACCTTCCTTGCGCATGCTGCTGGGCTAATGTAGACCGCCTCGACCACGTGTACAGTTGCACACAACCATTCATAGATCGAGATCCGGTGCCTTTGCGGTACGCGGGAGCTAATTGACTGGCTGAAGAATGAGGGGCAGAGTAAAAGTTCCTCACCATGAGATGAGTGCGACGAACCTATAGCCACTTCCACCCACGGATGCATTTGTTGTTGCTATGTGAAATGATACGCTCCGAGACACGGAAGAAGATTAACGAGGGGAGAATATAGGCATTGGCATAAAGTACATCATGAGATACGGTGGCAAACCGGCTGCTATTACAGCTTGCAGATAAGGGTACGTCAGGTCAGCCTACTATGACATGTGTAAGGTAACCCCTCCACGCGGCATCCTCCTCACCTCGTACACATGTAAACGCTGGGGCCATCATATCTCCGTCTCATTGGACCGTCCTCAAATCTAACAGTACCATCGATAAACCCAATTTAGAGTCATCAGCAGTCTGCACATTCCCTATCTACACCAAAGCCACCCTCTTTTATGCATCTTGTTCACTCGTCCGTCTCAACGCTAAGGCTACCACGTTCATCTGCGGCGTGGCTTCCCTCGTGGGCAATAAGCCATGGCATAGCGGCCTAAATGAGAGGGTGAAGACGGAAGCTCCTCACTCAGAATCCACTTTGCGCCGCCGGGGCTATCCCCACATCACGGAGAGGACCGAGAGACGGAATCTACCAAGCGGCCGGCTCGGTTCGGGTGTAACCAAAGGTATCCGTACCCGCTCCCCGCAACGGTTCAGCCTCTCCCTCTTCTTGAGCAATGTATGCGTACCTTAAGCTTTACTCCATACAAAAAAAAAGGTCTAAGTAAACGGTAAAGAAACGGTGTGTTGCACGATCTGTCGTGCCTGTTCACAGTCTGACCTCGACGAGTCATGCCAAAATGCCACTTACACCATCTTTTCCCCTCCTCTCGTCCCATCTCGTCGTAGGTCCAATCTCCCCCCTTCCTCCTCGACAAATCCTTGAGAGCCTATAAGAATTGCGTTCAGATTTACTCTCGACAACTAGCCTAACCCTAAGCTCTAACCCAGGCCAACCCGTGAACCATATCCCGACCCGACGCAACTCTACCGCAAAAGAAGGAGCCTGAGCATCCTTGTCCTCACCCTTGGGCTGATTCTAACATCACAAGAGTAAGGGTTTAGCTTTCCAATGTTTTGTCCTGGTCTGATGATTCGATCGTAGCGCGTCCGGAAGTCGAAGTCGGGGGAGACTTTCTACTTCCCAAGAGATTATCCCAAAAGCTATGATGCTCATTTTGAGCAGTTTTTCTCCCACAAGCTCGAAGGACTCTCCACTGCCCCCCCTATGGATCTCCTGGGATAAGTTATTTAGTTTGCGGGCAAGGGTGTAATACCTTATCCGTAGAGGGACGTGCTGATGTCTACGGATACTGTTTTCCACGAGGCCCTTGCGCCTGTGATCTCGTGCTCCCCTTCTCCCTGGAAGTGGCTCGTGGAAAAGGCTCTGATAGAGCACAGCCTCGTCCCGTTACTCACCACCTTACTTATCGTCTATTCAAATGTCGTAATCGTATTGACGCAAGACGAGCTTGCTCAGGTGATTAGTACCGCACGTGTGTCTCTAGATAGCCTTTTTGGAACACAAGTCCAAGTTCTAGTTGAGAGTTTTGACAGGCAAATTTTCTACACATTAGGTGACCCAATGTGTTTTGCCCATCCCAAAAGATTCAGTAGTGCTCGAGTATCCGCATCTGCATTACTCACTCAAGGTCGACTGTGTGTATCTCTACCAGACTTCTCTCCTGTCATCTGTCAAGTGCTCCCACCGGTCCGTCCATGCATCCCACAACCCTCAACGTCGACGTAGACCACCAAGCTAGAAAAACATCCAAGCAAAGTAGAAAATCTCCCTCGCATCCCATCGTCGGCATGGTTCGACAGTACCGCCGTTCCGTCATCTCTTCTTACTCGATTCATCGGCAACAGTTCGTCGGCGCTGAGACTTTTTTTTTTGGTTCTTTGGCTCACTATTCCAATTGCCCTTTTCGTTTTCTCCCCCATTCATTCATGTCATGGTGATTCCGGTCATGTCGGCATACAACTTCTCACCTTCGGCAGCGGCGAAAGCAAGAAAAGTGCCATATCTCGGACATGGTAAAGTCAAAGGCACGTTGCCGCCAAGGAGTAAATCGCGATCTTCGTCTTAAGTATCTCGTCAATCCCTCGTGGTTTCGCGAACTCGATGCCCCCTCGCGAGCTGTCACGTAGGCAAAAAGTCATATTTGAAGCCGTGCACACAAAGTATCGTGAACAGAACTGGAGTCTTGGCGACCATCCTTCTCTTCGGCACCTTGACATCACCGGTATAGCTTGCCGCTGTCTCCGCAAAATCTTCTTCCCCAGTCTACTTTGACGTTGTCAGCTCACGGAAACTCCAGGATAGATGTCACCCACGTGTTATCCCACAGGTACCTCCGAGAAAGTGCGATGTGCGGTCGCATGTCCGACCAATTCGGCTGTTCAAACACCATCATCACCACCATCACCTCACCCAAAACATTGACAACGCAGAGCCAAGACTTGATGAATAGGAACTTCCGAAATCCCTCCGTCCGTCTCACTCACTCCGTCCGCCCTATCTCCTCAAGAACCCAAGTGCCGAAGAAACACACTTTCTTCTCAAACCATCATTGGGGAGCGACACCTTCATTCTCGACTGTCATTTCATGCACCTTTAGAAATTGAGATGAGCGTTTGCTACAGTAAGGAAAAGCGAGAAGAGTTTCTCGGTTCTCTGGCATATATTGGCTCCGAAAGTCAAGCCAAGGTAGGGCGCAGTGTGCCAAAAGAAAGAGGGCAAAATCCTCGAGCCTATGGGAACTAGACGCAAGTGGTTCATGTTTTTCCCCCTTCACCTTCTCGCTCGGACCGGGTCACATCAAAATTCAGGATACCGGCTTTCTGGAGATGCCCTCGATGCGTCGGTAGTCTCAGCTCATACAAGGAAGCGTGAGGAGTCTTCTTTAGCTCCCTCAGCAGGACGGCGGTGAGAGGGCACATTGCCTCCTGGCCGCTGCCGGAATGAGGCGTTCCTTCCCCAGACATCTCGCGTCATGATCCACCAAGATTATCTTCTTTGATATGATATGTGAAATTGGGTAGCGCCGGGCTGCATGGAGCTTCTGTATCCGGTATCATCTTCTACTCTCAATGAGTAGATTACGCCCTAGGGAACGAACCACTCGGATGAGGCGAAGGCGCGTCCCGAGACTTTCAGGAATACCTTGAATGACGAAATGATTATTTATCGATGTGGACCTTATGGCTTGGTACTCACAAATCTAATTGAAGGTGAAGACGGGCTGGCGGCAAAGCGTTGAACGGTCTTCATCTCAAGGTCGTATGCAACAGCCCCATCGAAAGGCAGCTGACATCATACTTGATCACCAAGCATATCATAAGCCGTACTCCCACAAACCTCATAATTTTCTCTCATTTCTCGAAAAACCCACTCCCTATCAGCGCGATTCACTCTGCCGCCTACCGACTCAGTTTTCCTTGGCACCTCTCCTAACCTTCTCACACATGGAGAAAGAGTTCACGCCCATCACATCGCTACGAGAACGAGTAGCTCGGCATGTAGGTTTTTCGCTCCATCACCACCTCACCTAGGTACAGCTTTATCCGTCCGTATCCCTTAGCATGTGTCATCAAACCCCGCGGTGGAAAGCTTCTTGCCCTCGGGGAGCTACGACCTACGTAAGAAACGCAACACTTTTCTTCCCACAAAGGCAAGGACCAAGTATGGGACTCCCGGGCTCCCGATCAGTGCACGGGCATGTGTGACATCCCCCAGGTGAAGCTTAAAAACAACGCTCTGCGCACCGTATCTTACCGTATCGTACCGTGCCATAACGTCTTGTGTCCCTCTCGAGTTCTCTTTCCACTTTGGGTAATGGTTCGGCGAACGGAACTTGTTGATGATGGGGGCGTGCCGCTGGAACGGAATGTGATGGCCGTGAGAACGTTCACCGAGGCTTCCCGTAAGATAAGTTTCGTTTTGCTTGCGTCCGACAGCCTAGAGTACTTACTGCGTCCGTTTCACGAAAACAACTGTCCACCCGATTGCAGGACATGCGAGCAAATGCGCGCGAGATCGAAGGACGGGACGGGATTTGGTTACCGCCGGCCTAAGTCACTTTCAGCCTAGAAGACAATGAACCTACTGTCAAGGTGTATCCGG